>NW_012147473.1:0-3683 GCF_000956105.1 Propithecus coquereli | reverse complement strand
AGTTTGAAATGACTGAGCAGGAAAAGCAGTCAATCACAGATGAGCTCAAACAATGTAAAGACAACCTGAAGCTGCTCCGAGAGAAAGGAAATAATGTAAGTCTTTGCAAACTTGGCTTAGCTTTGATTGAGAGGCAGGTGAGAGATTTGAAATTGATTTTCAGAGGACTTTATTACTGATTTGGGAGGCTAATGGTACACATGAAGTAAGCTTTTCATTATGAAATTCTGTGATGGAATCATTGTACAGTCAAGTTTTTGAGTAATATTAATAATTTGCCCCTTTAACCTGTGCTCCTAGAAGAGCCTGAGGACTGCCTGAAGAAAGAGCCTTGTTTGCAATAAAACAGCTTACCTAACAACTGTCAGCTTTTCCCAGATGAATCTAAAGCTCTGTCACTAAGTCATCATCTGGCTCATATTTCCCTCCTGCTGAGAAAGGAAGCACTATACCACCAGGGACGCATTTAAAAGAGAGTAGTACATGTTGATCTTTAGCGTTTGGCTGTATCGAAGAAATGGAGACTTAATTATGGTTTTCATTTTATACTAATAATATTCTCACTAAGGCACATTTCTGAAAAGCTTAGTGTCTCTTTGACATCCTGTAAATATTAGAAAATATTTGGTGAGTTTCTGTAGGGCTTTTTGAGTGTGTGTGTGTGAGAGAGAGACAGAGAAAAAAATAGAAAGGGGGAGAAGGGAGAGAGAGTGGAACATTTTGGTATAAATTGAGTTTAGTAAAATTTATTTGTTTTCCATTTGCTAGAAAGGCAGATGGTCTTTAAAAAAACGTTATACTAAATAAATGTTGTGTTGTACGTTTTGGTGATCATTACCTTTGTGGGCCTTAACAGATGGATGTTTAGTGTGGTTGATTGTGCTCTGACTTATTTCAAACCCCTGTCATGGCTTGGACACTGCAGTATGCGTGAGCCACATGCTTCCCATGGAGGAAAGCACTCTGCTTAACTGGCAGCACAAGTACAAGAGTCACGTTGCATGGCCATCCAGTTACTCAGTTGCTCACAGAATGCTCATGAGTTGTGTCCAACTGTCCTTTGCTAAAGAAAGTTAGTTTTTGACACTAAAGGCTTACTTACTGCTTTAAGTAGAAGCCTTTTAGAAGTGGATGAATTGAGTGTGGAGGCTTTATGCTAAGCAAAAATGGAATGCATTTATTTTTGAAAATGTCGATTACAGAACTCTTCTAAAATCAGATCATAATGGTTTGGTTACTTCTCTCTTTTGGGTTAATTCATATCCCTCTGATTACGGAATTTCAGTCCACTTCCTGCTAAATTAACCCATTGAAGACATCTAGCATAATCAGAATGGATCCCCCTGTACTATTTAGAACATTTTCAAAAGTAACCTTGCTGTTATTATTTATAGTTACAATTCACCTTAAGGGGTGAATTTCCTTTTTTTGTGGTGTTGTACTTATGGTACCAAAATTTTACTCTGTAATAACTCATTATAGTAATTCCCTTCCAATTTTAAAAATTAATTATATTCTAATAACATAAATGAAAGCCCTGAGACTCAGTTGCCTGTCTTTATATGCCAAATCTTTATCATACATTGTGTCAGATCTGTTGCCTGATTTAGGAAGCACACATTATCACAGGGCATTTATTTTTAAGCAATACCATCTCATAAGCAAAAGAGTTTTGGTTGGAGGGGAATAAAAAGGTTTTGTTGGAAGGATAAAATAAACCTTAGCCATTGCCAAGGAATTACATTGTCAAATAATGGATTCCAGGTGTGGAAAAAAATAACGTACTATAAAGCATCTGTTGGTGAAGTGTTGTCATTGCTCTGTCTTAATGTGCCACATTTCATTAGGGTCTTAGGGACACCCACATTGCCCGTTGCATCCAGCTGTTCCTTTTAAACTGATAGTTTGCCAGCTTACCTACCACAGTCCATCATTCTGGATTGTGCTAGATGTCTTTAAAATATTTGAATCAGTGCAGAACCTGAGTGGTATACTTCTATTACTTTAGTCTTCCTTCCTTCCCTCCCACCCCCCTGGGGTCTAAATCATCTTATCTGATTATTTTCATAGCATAAAATGATTTTAATATCCCTTCCCTTCTTTAGCCTTCCATATTACAACCCGTCCCAGCCGTATTCATCGGCCTATTCCTGGCTTTCCTGTTTTGGTGTTTCGGTCCATTGTGGTAGAGAAAGGTACAAGCACTACTGTTGAGTCCTTGTCTGTTTGTCCCCGTCACCTGTTTGTGCCATATTTGTAATATAGTGCATGGCAAAAACACACAGGTATTTTGTTACCTGAAGCAAACCCTTCATTTAGTATGCCATGTATTTGTGTCATACCAATGAACTGAATAGTCAACTAATCACATAACATTTTGTCTTGTTTCCTTTGTAGTAATGCTAACCATGAATTAATTCCAACCTAACCAGTTGTTAATATGCTTCCTTTAACTGAGTCTTTATCTCTAGCAAACCGGAATAAACTATGAATTTCTACATTAGTACCCCTCTTCCTAATTGTGTGTTTAATCAGATTTCAATGAGAAATGAAGAGTTTGCCTCTCTGAAGTTTTCAACCAGCTTTTTTCCCTCTCCTCCCTACCCTCTCCCTTCCATAATGTAGAGTTTGTTTTAACCCTATGCCTGTTTATACTGTGGCTATGAAGATGAAAAAGAATGAGATTAGCATAATGAACCATTGGCTGGCAGCCTCAACCCCAGTATGCACTTGTGGGAGTACAAACCTATCCCATATCTTTCTGAGCCCTGATCTGCAACAACAGCATATTTCTTTAAAAACGAACTTTCTCAGTAAGACTCTCAGAATACAAGTAAAAATAAAAGTGTCAACTAAAGTCAGTTTATATTATAAAGCCCTCTGAAAGTCAACAGGGAATAGACCATCCACGCTTGCCTCTAATCGGCATGCGTGTTAGGAGAACGTATGAGATGATCACGTGGCTTTCAGACGGGCAGGATCCCTAATGTTACTTCCGCATCTTGACCCCCGTCTGATTTTGTCTTCTATGCTTTCAAATTAGAGGATCAAAGCCTAGACCATTTTCTTTCTATCACCTTAGCCACCAGCCCCTGGTATAAAATATCCCAACATGTCCGAGTCTGGTTTTCTTTAAGAAGTAAACATGTTAGGCAGAAACATACTATAGGCTTCTACATACATCAGTTATATTGCAATATATGGATACGAGAGTAAATTAAGCAGGTGGAGCCCAGAGGATTTCGTAGAAGTCACCACTTGGTTCAACTGTAACAAAGCTGAAAATTGCCCAGGACTTTCCTGGTCTGTATTAGGCTTCCAAATGGTGGTCCTGCTTTTATGGCTCTCCTCATACCTATACTCCCTCACTTTTTTTTTTTCTTTTCTCTTTAAACTTTATTCTTATGAAACAAAAATAAGATTTTTCCAATATTCTGTTAAGTATTCAGGACTCCCTGGAACCAGGGGGGTTAGTAGGTATGAAAAGAGAGGGGAGAATGTGATATTGACTCTTGGTTTCTTTCCACACAGAAACCCTGGCCCTGGATGCCCATGTTGGCTGCCCTGGTTGCGGTGACAGCCATCGTGCTGTATGTGCCAGGTTTGGCCAGAGCTTCTCCATGAGAGTGTTCCTTGAGTCTGTACACCGTCCTCCCTCTAGAAGCTGGCATCACACTCATGCT
>NW_012147472.1:0-1305 GCF_000956105.1 Propithecus coquereli | reverse complement strand
ATAAGTATATAATTTTTGGGGGTACAATCTGATATTTTGATATACTTATACAATGTGAAATGAATAAATCAATCTAATTAACATATCCATTAGCTCACGTGCTTATTATTTTGTGGTGAGAACATTTAAAATATACTCAGTCATTCTGACATATACAATAAATTATTATTAACTATGGTCACCATTCTATGCTATGCAACAGATCTCAAAAATATATTCGTCCTGTCCAACTGGAATTTTGTGCTCTTTAATCCACATCCCTCCATGTCTTATCCCCCACTTCCAGCCTCTGGTAACCACCATTCTACTTGCTGCTTCCATGAGCTTGATTTTTTTAGACTCCATATATAACTGTGATCATACGGTATTTGTCCTTCTGTGCCTGGCTTATTTCACTTAGCATAAGTCCTCCAGGTTCAACCATGTTGTCACAAATGACAGAATTTCCTCTCCTTTTAAGGTTTAATAGTATTCCATTCATGTGTACATATGCCACATTTTATTTACCCATTCATCCATAAATGGATTCATCAGTTAGGTTGATTCCATATCTTTGCTATTGTGAATAGTGCTGCAATGAAAATGAGAGTGCCCACAGCCCTTCAGAAATTTACTCTCTCTGATCTTTGATTGTAAGCACTTGTTATGTTGAAAAATTATTTATTATATCCTCCATATTGCCAGTACTTTATATTTGATCCCTTCCTATCAATTGTTCCCTCTTTACAGTATGCTCCAGTCAATGCAAAAGAATATAATGTTTCTGGTCAATTAGAGATTCCTACTTAAAGAAATATCCGAATGTCCCTAATTCAGAGTCTCTTCCACAATTTCCACTACTCTGGAATAAGGAACCCTTAGAGGTGAAAGTTAGCAAGAAAGTCATACATTGCTCTTATTCTAGAGCCCCCCAAAAATGATGGCTGTTTACATCATTTGAAAAATGATATAAAGACGTTTTGATCTAAAATTATTTTCGAGTACGGGCTCTACCCTTGCTACTTAATGGGTTTTCCTTACTCCTATTTTATTTTTCAACATTCCACCTATCTGTTTACTAACTTGCCATTTTAAGTAATAGGTGTATGCTGAATTGGCCAATGAAGAAAGATAAGAAAGAACAAATGAGAAGCATCGTATGCACAGCATGTCAAAGGCAACATTTCAACCATGGAATTCTTCATCATGATTTTCAAAATTGCAGAACAGGAGTCCATTGAGGCAGGTAGAGTTAAAGAAATAAAAAGTAAATGTGTCCTAATTCAACTTAAAATCAGTAGCTCCACTAATTTTTGCCTCAGGCAG
>NW_012147471.1:0-2192 GCF_000956105.1 Propithecus coquereli | reverse complement strand
AATATAATCTCAATTTTTTCAATATGTGCATAAAAAGACTAAAATGACAATGTCCTACATTGTTAATAGTACTATCTCTAGTTGGATAAACTTATAGGTGAATTCTATTTTCTTCTTTGTGTTATTCTATATTTTTCTAATTTTCTGAGTTCATGAGGAGGCAGAAGGAAGTATTTTTGCTTTTTTATTTAGAAAAAGAACCATAAAGTTTTACATATGTATAGTTCTAATATGTACATGACACCATGTACGGCCACCTGCCGTTGCTCTCTTAGGCTGGAGTGTTTTTACTGTAGTGGCCGTGAACCTCATCCCCCAAAGACCTACTACAGCCCTGCAGAAACTGTATCTTGGTCTATTCTGCAGGTCCATTTTCCTGGAGTGGAGTAATTACTTGAAGCCAGTCTTGTAAAAGGGGCTGCTCCCCAACCCCTGTTTCAAATGCCATCTGCCGGTGCAGGTGTCTACCAAAGCATCACTGGCCCACAGGTGCCCTGAGACATCGCGCTCCTCTGTCTGCCCTCCCAGTGCACTGGCTCTCCCAGCTAATCTGGGCACAGATATGCAAAGAGCAGGAGGATCACCCTGGTCTGGCCTGTGCCATGCTGGGGTATGGAAGTCTGCAGTGTCTGCTAAAGCCCAGCAACCTGGTCTTTCTCTGCCAGCAGCCCCTGAAAGTAGGATATGGGCCCTGCTCTCTGTAGGGTCATCCCTTACCCACTGTCTTTCCTCCTTTCTTAACCCCAGGGAAACCTCATCTAGATTTGAGGGTGAGGATGGGTGTAGGGAGCCAGTCTCATCTTCTGACATCTCTCCCTAAGGGCACAGTCTTTTGAAACACATGTAAGTCAGCAAAAGGCTCCCAAGCTATTTGCTTTCCATCCTACTGCACCTGTCCCCAGAGGCAACAAGCATTAGATGGCCTGGCTGCCTTTGGGGAGGGAAGGGCTGGCAAAAAGAGACTGATGAGACTGCAGGGTGGAGGAAGAGGACTTAAGTTAACCCTTCAAAACCATTATCCTGATGCACCAACGCAGACAGACAATGGCAGGGCTCACGGTGCCTGCGTGCCTGCTGGAAGTACATATGCATTATTAATTCACTGGGACATCTCTACCCTTTCCAGCCTGTTTCCTGGGGTTTCCCCACTCCCTCCACCTTCTGTACAGGACACACCGATTTCCTCAAGCCCAAAATGTGAGCAGCTGTCATTCCTTGCATAGCCAAGCTCGGCAGTCTGGCGGAAAAGGAGAAGCTAGTCCTGCAAAGGAATGATATATGCCAAAAGGTACTGCATTAGGATCTTCATTAACTGGAGAGCCAATAAATTTATGAAAATCATGAATCAGTAAATCCATTACTTGTGATGATTAATAGCTAATTAACACGAGGACAGGGCCTGGCCCTTTTGCACATCTCCACTCTAGCTCCTGAGCACCCACTTGCAGAGAGACTCTGGGGCAGAAAATGGAGCTCACATTGCCTGCTGTGTGTCCAAGTCAGGCCGTGGTTAGCGGGTGGCGTGGGGGCGACTGATGGGATGGACTAGATGCAACCTTCTCTTAGTGTCAGGACTTTCCCTAAGGGTGCATGCATTTTTTTAACTTTTAATTATGACAACAGTCAGACATGCGCAGTGAATTCTTATAACTTTATGTTGCCTCGGCATCTGTTTTACCTGTCGGACTTTCTCATACCAGAGCAGGGCTTCCTCAACCTTGACACAGTTTCCAGTTCTCGGCCTCCTCCCAGCTCCTCCGTGTGGTTGATCCAGATATCTGGCTTACAGGACTGCTTGCTGGTGACCACTTCCCTGCGGGACATGTAGACACAGCCTACTTGACTGGTCCCACTGACCCCCACACCCAATGTAAACTGTGCAGATAGGACTTGATGACAACCTCTCTGTCACAACCTGACCCCATGGAACTGACACCTGCTTCCTCTAAACACACCAGTTAGAACTCCCTGGTGGACGCCAGGGAGGGACACCTGCTTGGGTAATGCCCTAGACCCCAACAAAGGCTTTGGCTCGCAGGACCTTCTCTCTCTCTCTCTCTCTCTCTCTCTCTCTCTCTCTCTCTCTCTCTCTCTCTCTCATTCCCCACCTGCTGGTTGAGCATGTATGTCCCAGACAGCTCTCCACTTCCCATTGGCCCTGAGGTGCTGCCCTGTTCTCTCCAGGATCTGTA
>NW_012147470.1:0-1760 GCF_000956105.1 Propithecus coquereli | reverse complement strand
CGCATCAGTTTGCAAACGGTTGGAGACCATAGTAGCTTCTAAGAATGGAAGAAGGAGAACTGGACCGGGGCAGCCCCTGGATTTCAGTCCTGCCTGAATTTGTACCTTGCTAGGTGACTTAGAAAACTTGATCTTTCTGAGTCTCAGTTCCCCATATTCAAATGGGGGTTGGATTAGAAAAGTCTCCAAGGTCCTTATATCTCTGAAATAACTTTCCCTTTAAAACCAGAGCTCTTTTGGACTTATTGCTTAACGGGTACAGAGTTTCTTCTTGGGATGATGAAAAGTTCTGGAAATGGATAGTAGTGATAGTTGTACAATAGTGTGTATAACACTTAATGTCACTGAATTGTACACTTAAAAATGGTTAAAATGGTAAATTTTATATTATATATATTCTACCACGACAATAAAAGGCAAAAAACAGAGCTTCTCTGAGAAGATTTATATGCTTTACCCTATTGGGCCCTTCCTCCAGATTAGTTGTTCTATTCTAAGCTCCTTAGATCTATGCAATATGCCTTTTGTACCATAAGTTTAAATCCATTTTTAAAACGTCCATCTGAGAATGCAGTTCTAGGAAACACAATGTTCCATTTGACAACGGCTAGTGACAGCACCTAGTGAGTGTGTGTTTCCCATCTGGTTAGTCACTGCCTTTCCCCTTTCACTCTTTTCCTTTTCCCATAAATTATTCCAATGAGGAAACATAAAAAAATTAACTGTCCAGGAGAACTGGTGACTTGAGTTATGATGTCCACGGTGGGCTTTTCAGGGCACTAGAAGAGCATTCCAAGGCGGCAATCCTCTCATGGTAAGTTCACAAGGTCAAAGCCTTTGACATGTGTTCTCTCATTTGATCCACACAACACTGTATCACTTAACAGTCCCTATTCGGGAGATGAGGATATTGAGGCTCAAGTGATTTGCCCAAAGTCACACAGCTAGTAAATAGCTGAGGCAGGATCCAAACCCAGTTAACACAGTTGGCACGCCATGGCTGCCAAAATTTCCCCATTTTGTAGAGTGAGTAGTGAAGTTCCGGTGGGTTTATGGGATGTGAAGAGGGGATGACAGATGCAGCAATAGAACTTAACTTTAAAGTTCTGAGCGCTTTTCCAGCCAGGATGGATTTCTATCTCCTCTAGGTTTGCTTATTTCTACTGGCAAATACTCTACCCCAATCTGTGTGTGTGTATGTGTGTGTGTGTGTGTTTATTGTTTTTTTAACCAGCTCTGAATCATAGTCAACTGTGGGCATGCCTTATTCTTCAGGCAAGATGGTACCATAGCATTGTGTTCAATACGAGTTTAATAAAGATTCAGATGTGAGTGAGTGAGGGCAGAGGACACATTACTGACCACAGGTCTTGTAGGACCATTTGGAGCAAATCAGTACCATCAAAATCCAGGCAGTGGATTAACACAGATGACAAAAAAATCCAAAATGTTCCTACTTCCATTGCATTATGGCTACATTTAATTTATCACCACTGATTTTTTTTTTTGACCTGAGACAAAAGGTAGTTGTTTAGGATGTCTTCATAAACGTTAAAATGTCCAAAAATTGACATGTCGACTTTTATAATAACACATTTTACCATTACAAACTCAAGGAACGTACAGTAACTTGGAGAAATGTACAAACAGATTTTTGGCACGCTTTAAAAAATCTCCTCAAAGCCATTCATGTAAATGAAAATCAGCACTGATACGATCTCTCGAATCCATTAAAAAGAAATGGAGCAAAATGGCTAAAC
>NW_012147469.1:0-1242 GCF_000956105.1 Propithecus coquereli | reverse complement strand
TTTTTTAAATTTTAATTATATCATGCTGAACATTATCTTTTTTCTCTAAAACTATTTTATTTCCTATATCTAAAATATCCTCTTCATTTTATCAACTCAGGAAGTTTCTCTGGTATAATCCTAAATTTCTCTAAGTTATAGAGACATTTCAACAAGGCACTTGAAGAAGCCAAACCTGACCTACCATTTACAACAACCCTGAGTATACAAGACAGATTATGCCCAGCCGAACCAAGCCGCAGCCTGCCTGGTTTTCAGACATGCTGCCGTCCTTCCAAACTGGATCTCTTGTCATCAATCTCCACCTGCACAAACACTGCAAGTGCATCCTTAATTTTCTTGACTAACTTATCAGCAGCCCCATTAATATTCTAAATTATCCTCTCTGGAAGACAAATGGCTTTACCATTTGTCTTTTTTAAACATTTTCTAGTCGCAAAACATAGTCTCAAGTTTTCTGCTATCAAGTTTTAGGGTATAATCTTTTTCACTCTTCCACCAAAACTGGGTCTTCTCATATTTCCCAGGATAATGATCACATGAGATCTGTATCATTAGGTCTCTATAAACCTATTTATTCTCTCAACAAGTATATTTGGAGCTCTTACCATGTGCCAGGCAATCTCAGAGATTCTAGATATACAAAGCAAATAGAAATCCTCTCCCTCATAGAGCTTGCAATTTTAGTGAATAGACACTGACATTAAACAAATCAGTAAGTTAAACTTATAGTATGTCTGATGATGGTAAGTGCTTTGGGAAAAAAAAAATGCAGGCCAGGGGGAAAAGGAATGCTGCATATAGGCAAGGTTGCAGTTTTAAGTGGAGCAGTCATCGAAGGCTTTGTTGAAAAAGCCAAGTTCTGAAAAGGGTGAGGCAATGACCCACATAGTTTTATGGGGGATGAACTTTTCCAACAAAGGGCACAAAATATGCTAAAGCCCTGAAGTAGAGGTATGCAGTTATGTTGGCCAAGACTGCATCTCAATTTATTTGCTAGTACCACTTTCTCCACTTTATTCTGTACTTGCCTCTGTCTAAAACCAGTTCTGATAAGAGAATCTCTGTTGCTCCATGAATTAGTATTAAACGTGTTTGGGGACAGGATTTGTCTTAGGAGTTTTTCAGAGCTTTGCCCTGAAAGAATATGTGAACGTGTTGGTTTGCATTTCGAATGCTGTTACACTCGGAAGGGTGTCTCTGAAAGCCAGTAGCAGCTGTATCCCACGAGGCGCCACGTTT
>NW_012147468.1:22950-23305 GCF_000956105.1 Propithecus coquereli | reverse complement strand
ATTTTTAGTAGAGACGGGGTCTCGCTCTTGCTCAGGCTGGTTTCGAACTCCTGAGCTCAAACAATCCACTCGCCTTGGCCTACCAGTTGCCATTTTTTTAAATAGCTGAATAGTACTCCATGTTATACAGAAGTATTCTTAATATACAGAAGTATTCAAGGAATAATATGAAAATATTGCTACACAGTCTATCTAACACAAGTGTCTAGTTCCAAGTGACCTTACTTCAAATTTCTAAATGCCTAGAAAACAACCAAGTCTTTTTTTTTTAATATTCTAAAGACATTTCTTTATCATTCAAAAACCTCTTTCAAGTCAAAAAGGAGCAAAGCAGGAAAGAAATAATCCTTCAATA
>NW_012147468.1:14451-14995 GCF_000956105.1 Propithecus coquereli | reverse complement strand
GTCTGAGAATGACATCTGAGCATTAATTTCACTTAAAAGGAAGCCAGGTGATTCTAATTTGCCATCAGTGTTGATACTGCTCATTTGGGAAAGAAACTAAAAGAGGCAAAGTATCAAACAGATGCTTGGGGAGCCAAATTCACAGCTAATTTTACACAATTTAGTACCTAAAGTAATGTTAAAATACGGTAACATTTTTTTTCCAAGTTTTCTTCCTTGGGTTTCTATGTACCCAGTTTCCATAATAAATTCTATATTACAGTATGGACAATATGTATTTTTCCATAAATATGTCAGCTAAAGGTGCTATCATTTATTTACTTCCCATTTAATGTTTTGTGATCTTTCAAAATGCAATCACAAATATTGATTTTATAAATTCCTTTGGCCAATGATATAGAAGTCTGATTGACTTCTCAAGAGGCTATTTGAAAACCTTTTAAGTGACTTGTCAGTCTTTGGAGAGCACTGTAGTTAACTTGCAAAAACAGAGAAGACTAAAAAGATATATATACATATATATACACACACACACATATTATAT
>NW_012147468.1:12309-12890 GCF_000956105.1 Propithecus coquereli | reverse complement strand
CATATTACAGGAAGAAAATTACTCATATTTATAGAAACAGACATAATCGTATGTTTAAAATACACATTTACTCCCACAATGAAAGATATAATTTAAAATGTAATTACTTCTAAAAATATTAAAGTATAAAGTAAAATCCATACTGTCAAGTAAATGACAGATGCCAACACATGATTTTTTTCCCCCCTCAGTGGTGGTGTAGGGGAGGTTGGTGAAACACATTGGGATATTAAGTATCTTTGGAAGCTGGAGAGTGAACAGTAAAGAGCGTGAAAAGGTTACAAAGTGAAGCTTGGATATACCAATAATACACTCAACCTAGGTCTAATTTTAAGTGCCACAAAGTTAAGTTCTGACATAAATACCTAAGCAAAACTCATCATGAAGCATATGAGAAAATAATTGTTACCAAATCAGTATATACCATGGTGACAAACAATAAACTTGCAGAGGGAAAATCTTTTTAGAACATGAGGTATACAGGTTTAGGAAAAGGAAATTAAAATTTAGATACATGTCCAGGTGTTCCTAAATTGACTTAGGGGTTTTATGAAAGAGTTTTATTGTAATTGTCCACTTAA
>NW_012147468.1:8548-8883 GCF_000956105.1 Propithecus coquereli | reverse complement strand
TTTGTTTGTTTCTAGGCTATAGCTTTCTCAGTGTCTCAGCCGAGACTATGGGATATTTCCTAGGTCCCTTCCTGTTTAATACATCCTGAATTTTTGTCTCCTTGACATCAGAATTCTAATGATAATAATACTCTGCTTTTCAGTGCTTTCTTTTTAGCTTGTTAGGCTCTTGTCCTGCACAACTGAAGACTTTGGTCAATGTTTCTAGAGGTATTTGTCTCCTTTCTCTTCAAAACGTTGGTATCTTTAATCCTATATATTTTGGCTGCTCTGAACTTCAAGTTTTATATTCTTTGCCCTGCAAAATTATGAAAATTCCACTGGCTTCTTTGCCT
>NW_012147468.1:5122-5608 GCF_000956105.1 Propithecus coquereli | reverse complement strand
ATTAAGGAAAGACTCAAATAGACTAGTAGCTAAGCTATAATAATTTTTAACCTCATGTTTAAATCCTTACCTAAAGAGCTTTTTGTATATTGGAACTTAACTTTTAAAAAATCAGCTTACACTCAGTTTTGGATTCACATTATGATTTCTAAATTGTTGAAAGTCATGAATGTCTTTCAGGTTTTTTTTTTTTTTTGCAAATTGGCTCCATGGCACAGACTCCCGAGTTTGAAAAAGAAGCTTATCCCTTTTTGGCCCCTATACATCTTTTTGAAACCACTTCTCATAGACAATTTCAATTACACATTTGTTTCCACTCACAGTTTCTCATGGTGGAACACTTTCGCTATTTTCCATAATTCACCAAGATTTTTTGTATCTACTCTCCAAGGAAAAGCCATTTAATAAATACAAATAGTTTTTCTTAATATCCTAATGTAGTTCACCTTGTTGGGTATTTTTATCGCAGATCCTTTTTTTTTAATA
>NW_012147468.1:4483-5072 GCF_000956105.1 Propithecus coquereli | reverse complement strand
TTTACCAGAGTACCATGTTATATTCATTAGGATAAAAAACAAATGATCCAACAAAAAAAATAGTGTTGGGTTTGTTTTACCTGGAATATTCAGAATTAAGTATATACAATCATATTTTTCATTAAAACATGGCTGCAAAATTTATGCTTAAAAAAAGTATAATAGATTAGGACCCATTTTTTTTCAAAAGATCTTTGTACTCTATTCAGAAATATGCACTAGTCTCTCTTTCTCTCTCTCTCTGTCTCATAGTCTTATCTTACAAGGTTACCAAAAGAGCTAGCAATATCAGCTACGTTTTCATTAAGACTATTTTGACGCTAAAACCAGAAGAGGCCCCAAACTGAGATAAATCTAAATTTGTCATTGTTGGATTTGAGAATCTTTTTAGACTTTTTAGAAAGGAATCAAAGATAGTGAGTCATACAAGACTGAGATTAAAGACAATAGACCAGGTACTGGCACTAAAATCATGGGCAATTTAACTCACCATTTGAATTTCTCTTGATCATGTATAAAATTTTTATTATTCTATTTGTTAGCATGCTTTCAGCTACAAATTATAGAAAAGCCACTGGAAAAGGATTTG
>NW_012147468.1:0-246 GCF_000956105.1 Propithecus coquereli | reverse complement strand
TTGACAGTAATAAAAATATACCTTTATGTTGAGGATTAATGTCACAGACTTATTTATTTTTTGTTGAATGCGTGAGTTGCAGAAAACTATTTTCCAAAATTATTTTAATTTATGTGTGTATGTGTGAAGTGTAACATTAATTACTGAACTTCCTTAGTCTTTATAAAACATGTTGAATAATGATAGACCACAAATTGATTTAATCTAATACTACATTTCCCAAAATGTTTTTGGAATCATTTTACC
>NW_012147467.1:0-1188 GCF_000956105.1 Propithecus coquereli | reverse complement strand
TGTTTTATATTTTTCCTTTGAGAAATTATATAAGTTATTGGTATTCTTTTTAATCATTTGAAGTAATTAAAAATTAAATGAATGATTCATAAGGACATATGTAATCTTCAAGCAAACATATTTAAGAACAACTGTTTTGGTCAGGGAATGCTTTTTATATTTTATATTGTTAGTTCCAAAATGTGACCATGAAAGGAAATGCTGACATCTTTTTCTGTATTTGAAATATAGCAAAGATAAAGATATATAGTGGTCGTGCCAATTACAACAGAATACTACCAATACATACATAATTTGAAAACATATTGGAGCTAGCTAGATAATTTTCAAAATAAATGTCTGGTAGTCTACTTCTCTGAGCATTGCTAAAATGCTTTACAGAGATAGAGTATTATTTTCTTCTTTGATATTGCCTCTGCCTAGAACAACCGACAGACTAATATTAAACAGTTATGAAAATTCCAACTCAAATATAGGAAGTCATGTTTTACATTACACTAGGAGAATAAGCACTTCTCTTTTCTCTGCACAGGAATTTAGGCACTTAGTTTCCATTGTACTTGTGTTAATGAGAGTTATGCATGTAGATTTCCTCAATTCAAATGTGATTATGCCCTCTGCACATTGATAGTGACTGGGTTTGTCAGCTTGGAAGATGTAATGCTACTTTCTTTCTTTAACCCATAGTAGGTGAATATGTCTCCCTGTAGAAGACCTTGTGCTCTGGTGGTTTGTGGAACCTCTCCATCTAATAGTTTCTCAGTCGCCTAAGTGGAAATCTATCTCAAGAAATTAAGGGAAAAGAGGAGAGTAGACAGTCGTGGATGATAAGCTATTGGGAGGCACAGTAAATAATGGAGGGAAATGCAGCTCGAAAGAGAGGGATCATTTAAGGCTATTAGGTGACAAATCCACTCAATGCAGTTATTATACCTGTAAATATAGAAAAATGATAATGTTGACAACTCTTCATCACGCAATCTGTGTCATTAATAAATGATGAAGAATAGAAAGAATAAAAGAAATAAAGCCAACACTGTGCATAACAATATCCCAGAAGCACTTGGAAAAACTAGCTAAGCTAAAAACAAAAGCTAACTTGGCACCATTGATGAAGGATGACTGGGATAAAAAGAAAAAATTCAAAAGCATGTCTGTGTGGAAAACAGCAGGAATAATAGAGGTTTT
>NW_012147466.1:0-1359 GCF_000956105.1 Propithecus coquereli | reverse complement strand
TGTAATACTTCAATTAGGTAAAGTAAATTTATGTAAAGAATTCTATGAATTAAGAACTTAAAAATGCAAGGAAGTCTTTGATAAATTGGTTGGCCCCCACACATACCTTTAGTTCTTCAATCTGCTGCTTTACAGTTTCAAGATCTGTTCCGATGGGAGACATTGAAGCTAATTTACCACCTGCAATATCTACCCAGTCGAATATTGCCTGAAAGACACATTAGTCCTTGTGTTGTTGCAACACTACATTGGAAATTGCTACAATATCTCAAGTGCTATAGAAAAGTGCAATCACAAATCTAAAAAGCTATTATAGAATGAGCCTATTTTATAAAAAATTAAGATGGTTCACCTAAATGAGTAAAAGCAGCAAAATACCTAAACAGTTGTCCTAAATATGAAATAGATATAACCAATTCTACATCTAAATTTGCAAAAGAAATTCTTTCTTGAATAGATTCTTAAAGCTTTCAAAAAAGTCCACCTGAAAAAATTTCTAGAAATTCAATCACATGAAATAAAATTCTCTATTTTGTCTGCCTAAAAGTTAGCCTGTATAGATATATTGAAAGAAAAAGATTCAAACCTATTTTTTAATCCAAAGAAGCAACAAGTTATTGTTTAGCACTGGAGCAAAATATTTGACTCAACCAAATCCTTACATATCATTTAGATTAGCATTAAAAAACCCTGTACATCAAAATGATTAGTATTAATGCCATTATTCTGAATTGTAACACAGACTTCAGAATTTCCTATTTTTCTTATTCTTTTTAGGTAACATAAACAGTCTAAAAAGGCTCAACTCATATTTTTTTTTTAGGTACTGAATAAATAATGAAATTATTTTGCCCTTTAATGAAGTTGCCAGACCATACGGTAGCAAGAAAAATCTTGGAGTTTTAAGTTATCATTAATCAACCCTGACTAAGAGCTTAAGCAGCAACCTGGGAAATAAAATATATTTTACTTTACAATCAAACCTTGAAGTCTCTGGGGCATCTGGAGCTTTTGACATATAGCTACAGCTAGCTGCAGCTATTTAATAAATCAAGCTGCCCTGCATTACCAAAGGTGATGCTACCAACACGGGATCAACAGGATTTATGATGGGCCTTGCTTTTCTGGTAGTGATAATGAGAATGCACAAGCCATGGTGTCTTGCCTGTGGCCTCCCAAATGTCTGATGTGGTGGCATTGCCACCTCGAGTCATTCAAGAGAGCACAACTCAATGACTTACCAATGATCTGGCCTCACAGAGGGCTGGAGCTCAATTTAGTTACTGGCCATTGATACCTAACTGATAAATTGTCACTTTGTTAAAAAAAAAAGGAAGGGGGAATTATAATAAAGTGTTA
>NW_012147465.1:0-1651 GCF_000956105.1 Propithecus coquereli | reverse complement strand
AGTAGCACTCTCACAAGTGTCGCTCTATGCCAAGAGAAAATTTTAATATTTAAAACAAATTTCCTCTCACTCTATCCAAGTAGTATTAATGTCGTATCAGTCATCTTATTGGGATGTCTCTTGTTATTGTCTTCCTAGAGGACAGACTTAAAAGACCTCTTTCAATACATTCCCCTGGGATTGCATACAGTTTTCAAATTCAATTTTGAGCTTATCCTGCTTCTTTCTTTTAGAGCCACACTGGCTCACCCACACAACATTAACTTAAAGACTCTTTAAAAGCAAGGTGCCCAGGGAGTATTGATCTAGTGGCTGGATCAATAAAACTGTCTGAAATCTTCCACTTAATTTTATACCACATATGTAGGCAGTCTCAGTCTTTCTCCCTATCTCCCTAGGCTTTAAAATATAGTGTGTTACTTCGACCTGGATTCATGATTCTGTACCGTAGATCTGATCTGTTATTCTCCGCCATGGCTAGCTGACTTTGAAGTGGCTCTTGGGATCATTATAACAGATTGGTTATCTTCAGTAGGAGTCTCCACCTGACGTTGTTCTTCACAGAATTCTACCCTGATGCTTGATGCTTGTCATAGGCTACTTGGTATCTCTCTCCCTCCCTCTCCCTGCTTCTCTCGTGCACTTACTATGTGTTAAGTGCTCTCTTTGTCTCTCAGAATGCATTAAGAACTATATGATCAATTTCTTTTAGTTCGTTACAAATTAAAGTTATACAATGGCAGACATATTGGAGATGGCAGAGGTTATTAGATACTAAACTTTAAGATTCTAGAGAAAAAGATAGTCAAGTGGTTTTTAAAATTTCTGAGCAGTTATCTGTACTTTATAGGTAAAACAAGACTTGCAAGATATGTTTTGTAACTCTAGCTCAGTATCTGGTGATGTTGACCTTACTTGAATATCAGATTTGGACTTGATGTCCTAGGGAAAGCAAAAGCTGTGGAGGGTGGAAGCTGGTTCAGTACTGCCCTTGGAATTAATAAATTAACAACATTGAAAAACAATACAATAACGTTGTTGGCCATTGTCAATGTGCATTCTCTCATCTGAGAAGAAACATCACAAACACACACACTATTATAATGGAATGCGTCTCTGGGGACTCAGAATCTTGTGGGATTTCATACTATCGCTTTTCTCTTTACCTATTTTTCTCTCCTCCTCTTCTCATGTTTTTTTTTGCCTCTTAGATCTCATAATAATCTCTTTTTCCACTAGGCCACGGTTTCTATCATGACTGGTACTATTATATTAAAAACAATTTTAAAAAGCTGTGAGCACTTACTGTGAATTAGGCATTGTGCATGTGCTGTTTCTTTACCTCTGATTCTGCCTTCTCCTCAACTGTCATACGCATCCAATGCAGACCAAGACATTTTCTTGCGTTCGAATGATCAGTTTCACTCTTTATCATGAATATCCAGAAGAAATAATTCTGTTTTCCAATAAAATATGGCCATGGTTAATACATTAATTAAAGCTTTGGTGATTAGTTTTATTACTGCAGTAAAATATTGGCCTGGAATGTTCCATTGTGGGGTTCTTTAAGAAGGGTTCTGATGAATATTGGTGTGATTATAGAATGATATTTTATATAAGACATATATAATGCTTTAAACCATATTATCTT
>NW_012147464.1:0-1223 GCF_000956105.1 Propithecus coquereli | reverse complement strand
ATTACAATCAATTATTTGATTGTTTCAATTGTTAAACCAACATTACATTTTTTAGGATAAACCTCACTGGTCTTAATGAGATTTGCTATATTATAAATGTATGTTACATTTTGACAAAATTTCCTACTTTTATTGAGGTGATCATATATTTTTTCTAATTTATGAGGTTATTGCAATCAATTATTTGATTGTTTCAATTGTTAAACCAACATTACATTTTTTAGGATAAACCTCACTGGTCTTAATGAGATTTGCTATATTATATCTTGTTAAGGATATTTTACATTATCATAATGAGTTTTTATAATTTTCTTTTCTTGCGATGTATTTTCAAATTTTAATATTAAGGTTATGTGAGCTTTATAAAGAAATTGAGGCTGGGCGCAGTGGCTCACATCTATAATCCTAGCACTCTGGGAGGCCAAGGCAGGAGGATTGCTAGAGCTCAGAAGTTCGAACCAGCCTGAACAAGAGCGAGAGCCTGTCTCTACTATAAATAGAAAAGAAATTATCCAAACTGAAAATACAAAAAAATTAGCTGGGCATGGTGGGGCGTGCCTGTAGTCCCAGCTACTCAGGAGGCTGAGGCAAGAGGATTGCTTGAGCCCAGGAGTTTGAGGTTGCTGTGAGCTAGGCTGATGCCACAGCACTCTAACCCGGGCCACAGAGTGAGACCCCGTCTCTACTAAAAATAGAAAGAAATTAATTGGACAACTAAAAATATATAGAAAAAATTAGCTGGGCATGGTGGGGCGTGCCTGTAGTCCCAGCTACTCAGGAGGCTGAGGCAGAAGGATTGCTTGAGCCCAGGAGTGTGAGGTTGCTGTGAGCGAGGCTGACGCCACGGCACTCACTCTAGCCAGGGCAACAGAGTGAGACTCTGTCTCAAAAAAAAAGAATTATGAGACTTTAAGATATGTAAGATTGGGACTATTTTTTTTTCTTGAAAGAGCCTTTAAATGACAATTTCTACCTTGTGGATTAGGTGGCTTTACAATAGCTAAAGTTTCGTATAATCATCTGTCACTTGTCACTTTGAACCTTTCTACCAAGAAATTATAGTGAGCTCATAATGACAGCTAATACTGTTCTGGTTGCTTTTTTTTTTTTTTTTGAGACAGAGTCTCACTCTTTTGTCTGGGCTAGAGTGAGTGCCGTGGCGTCAGCCTAGCTCACAGCAACCTCACACTCCTGGGCTCAAGCAATCCTTCTGCTTCAGCCTC
>NW_012147463.1:0-1825 GCF_000956105.1 Propithecus coquereli | reverse complement strand
GGTATTATAGATTTCTTTCTTTCAGCAGGTTTTGGAGTTAAGTTTGTTAAAGACAATCTCTAAGTACTCTTAGAATTTACACTAAATGAGTTCTCAAAGATGGTGGACTAGAAGCAGCCCCTGAGCACACTACTGTCGAGGAAAGGAGTGTAAATTGCAGGCAGATGCCTACCTACAGATAACTCTTCTTGGAAGGAACATTGTGAAATCACAGAGAAGTGACATGGGACACTTGGAGTGAAGGAGAACATGACCAGGTGATACATTTGACAAGATTGAAGGGTATCCAAATCAGGAAAGAGGAGGTCAAACTATTGCTTTTTGCTGATGATATGATCTTATACCTAGAAAATCCCAAAGACTCCCTGAAGAGACTCCTAAAATTGATAAATAAGTTGAGCAAAGTCTCAGGATATAAAATCAATGGACACAAATCAGTAGCATTTCTATACACCAATAAACGTCAAATTGAGAGTCAAATCAAGACTCAATACCACTCACAATAGCTACAAAGAAAATAAAATACCTAGGAATGTATTTAACCAAGGAGATGAAAGATCTCTACAAGGAGAATTATGAAACACTGTGGAAAGAAATCACAGATGACACAAACAAATGGAAAAACATCCCATGTTCATGGATCAGTAGAATCCACATTGTTAAAATATCCATAGTACCCAAAGTGATTTTCAGATTCAATGCAATCCCCATCAAAATACCAACATAATATTTCATAGATCTAGAAAAAATAATTCTACACTTGGTTTGGAACAAGAAAAGAGCATGAATAGCCAAGGCAATCTTAAGCAAAAAGAACAAAACTGCAGGCATCACATTATCAGACTTCAAACTATATTACAAGGGTGTAGTAATGAAGACAGCATGGTATTGACACAAAAATAGAGACATAGACCAATGGAATAGAACAGAAAACTCAGATATAAAGCCATCTACCTACAAGCAACTGATCTTCAACAAAGCAAACAAAAACATACACCGGGGAGAAGAATCCCTATTCAATAAATGGTGCTGGGAAAATTGGATAGCCACATGTAAAAGAATAAAACAGGACCCCTAACTCTCACCACTCACAAAATTAATTCAAGATGCATAAAATAATTTAATATAAGGCACAAAACCATAAAAAATTCTAGAAGAAAATGTAGGAAAACCACTCCTGGATATTAGCATAGGCAAAGAATTTATGACTAAGACCCCAAAGACAATTACAGTGACAACAAAATAAATAAATGGAACTTGATTAAATTAAAAAGCTTCTTCACATCAAAGGAAACAATCAAAAGAGTAGATAGACAACCTAAAGAATAAGAGAAAATATTCACAAGTTATACATCTGATAAAGGGCTAATAACCAGAATCTACAAAGAACTCAAGAAAATCAGCAAGAAAAAGACAAACAACCCCATTAAAATGTGGGCAAAAGACATGAACAAAAGCTTTCAAAAGAAGATAGACAAATGGCCAACAAACATATGAAAAAATGCTCAATGTCACTAATCATCAGGGAAATGCAAATTAAAACCACAAGATATCACCTTCCCCTGTTAGAATGGCTTTTATTAAAAAGTCCAAAAACAATAGATGTTGGTATAGATGCACAGAGAAAGAAATGTTTCTACATTCTTGGTGGGACTGCAAATTAGTACAACCTCTATGGAAAACATATGGAGATTCCTCAAAGAACTAAAAATAGACCTACCATTTAATCCGGCAATCCCGCTACTGTGTATTTACCAAAAGGAAAAAACATCATTTTATCAAAAATATACCTGTACTTGAATGTTTATCACAGCACAATTCACAA
>NW_012147462.1:0-1050 GCF_000956105.1 Propithecus coquereli | reverse complement strand
TTCCCCACAAATCACCTTCCCTCTTCCCTCTACAAAACCAATTAACAACTGCAATCTTATTGTTTTCATGAAGAGAACACTTATATCTTCAGTATTTTTAAGAGAAAACAAAAATAATTATTGTCTAGCATAGATCCAACCTAACTTGCAAAGCAGTCATTTATTGCTATGTAAGCATCCAATTTTAAGGTATTAAACTTGTTAAAATGAAACTTTGCATATGGTTGCAAGCTTTTCTCAAGCAGATCATTTTTCTCTCCTCAAGAAATGCAATAATACATTGCTAAGCAATATGATTACTTTTATATATTTCCATTATTAATTTTGGCATTTATATCACTTTTTTGATCCTTGAGAGGTTTTTTAGCCATTTTGTTTTTGTTAGTTTGACTGTGGTCTCTTTCAGTTTTACAGTATTGTCTGTGAAAATTCCAATAAAGCTTTTCCCAAGTTGTTATCCTCAGTTTGGATTATAGAAGAAAATGGATTAAGAAACTTCAGAAATCTGAAATTTAGAGATAGAAGAAATTCTTATCCTTATATGGTTGATAAAACAATCAACTATTTCTGTCCTCAAAATATGCTATTATGTGTTCAGGCTGATAATTCTACTTCATTTGAAATCTTTAAGCTCACTTAACATTTCTGGTAGTCTATTGATTCTATCTTGATGTGTGTAGTTGTAACGTTACTTCTATTTTGCCATGTCTCTATTGCCACCTTGTAACTTATGCTAGAAAGGCCAAGGTTTAAGGGCAGCAATTCATTATACCAACATAAATTTAATCAAACACATTGACGTTGCTGACAGGTGGCAGGTCATCAATAAAAATAACTGCTCCTGACAACACCAAGTGGCTCTTTTATGACATTTTGTCCTAGCCAATTTTTACTTACCATTTTGTCATTCATAGGGTAGTTTCTCCTAGGAATAATGAATATAGATGTTCCATTTACAATGCCATTTTATTTATCAGAATTCCCCCTGTTCATTCCTTTGCAATCTGATTTGTGGGCACTTTGCTTTTATTATGAAATTCCTCGTGAGTC
>NW_012147461.1:0-1437 GCF_000956105.1 Propithecus coquereli | reverse complement strand
AGTATAAGTTGACAGAATGACCAATCTTACATTTAAAGTAATAGAAGCACTAATTATTCAAATAGATTAAGCCTAAATAAACCAATTTGGTCTTCAATTATATTCCTTGAATGTTTCAGTCAACTTGGGATGTTATTTATTTCATTTGTTCATTTTGTAAAGATGAACCCACCATAATTACACTAAGTTTAAAGAAAAGGTGTTTTCGTTCAACTTTTTAAAATTCAGCAAACTTGCCTTTCTAATATTAACAACCACCAAACTGTATGTAACCAACATTTGCTATGTCTTGCTGATCTGTTTTTAAGCCAACTTTTATAATTTCAAAAATAAACACCTTTCTTGATTCTTTCTCTGCTTTCTTTAAACAGCTGATTCTAGGGTGAAGGTGTTTTATAACAACAGGCAAAGCCAGGGATTGTTGAACCAGTGACACCACCAGAGACCTCGCTGAAATTTATTTGAGTAAGAGGAAGCTTGTCTGGCAGCCTTCTCTCCTGCTTTTTGACCCCGGGCCTGACATTTACACAATACTTTCTATACTGCGCTTCCCTGCATTATCCTCTTGTGCAAAGCCTCTTAGCAAAACCCCACTGAGGTTTTAACCCCACCACCCTCACCAAGTACCCTGTAAAATAAGATATATAGTAATAAAATGCTGCCGTTCTTATTTTCCCCACTCCATTTCAAAAATATTTTCCTTAGCTAGAAATTAATGAAATCTAGCTGATTAAAGTAGTCCACATTAATATTCCATTATAAAAGAGTATTAGATCAAACGTGGAAGGAACGACAATGAAACAGACTTCTCACTGCCCTCTCCAAGGCTGTCCACCTCCCCATGACAAACAGGGTGAACAATTGGGTACCCCATCTTTGAAAGAATGCTTCCCTCTTCCTGTTTACTGCTCACCTTCCCAATCCACTTTTCTCTGACTGGTTGTCTCAGTCTTTCAAATACAAATGTGACTATGCTTTGACGATCTTCTATGTAGACTTCAGAAAGAGTGACTCTTTCATTTGCCACTGTGAAATGTTCCCTCTGAAACCCAAACAGAATGTAAGAAAGCTTTGATTTTTACTTCATTTTGTCCTCTCTAACACACATAATAAGCTTTCTGTTTCCAAATACTGCAGGTAATTTGGCAATCCCAAACTGTGTAAATAACCACACCCTTCTCTAAGTTTCAAATATTCATTAATTAAACTACTTCCTTAAAAGACTTTTTGGAAATCAGAGGCCAGCTATGAAAATGTGCGTTGTTTTTTTTATTGAACTCAATTAAAAAACAGCCCCCACATCATGTTGTCAGCATTTGTTTTTAATGCGCAGCTATAACTCACTGGGGCAAACATAAAGTCGAGTTTTAAAAGGCCAAGGTAATTGGGCTTTTTTAGTTGTTGCAGAGTTTATAAGTTAAAGAACTTGTGATCTAA
>NW_012147460.1:0-1859 GCF_000956105.1 Propithecus coquereli | reverse complement strand
GTTCTTAAGTAAGTCTCTTTTGATCTTCTTTGTTATTGGAGGCTGCTTGAAGAATGGTCTATAAAGGAGGAGGCATGAACTAGTTTCTTATTGCTGCTGGAACAAATTGCTACAAATTCAGTGGCTTAAAACAAAACAAATTAGTGTCTTAAGGTTCTGGAGGTCAGAAGTCCAAAATCAGTCTCATCAGACTAAAGTCAAGTTGTCAGCAGGGCTGGTTCCTTTTGGAAGCTCTGGGAAAAGAAAATATTTTCTGACCCTTTTCTAGCTGCTAGAAATCATCCTCATTCCTTTGCTCCTGGCCCCTTCCTCTCAACATCACTCCAACTTTTTGCTTCCGGTATCATACCTCCTGTATCTAACTCTGATCTTCTTGAGTCCTTTTTATCATGACCTTGTGATAACATTGGATCCATCTAGATAATCCGGGATAATTTCCCCATCTTAAGATCCTTAGCCATCCCTGGGAAGTCCTTTTTGTCATGTAAGGCACATATGCACAATTTCCAAGCATCAGGGCATGAAAATTTTGGGGGGATGATTATTCAGTCTACCACAGAAGTGTAGTTATGATGGGGCTGTCAGGAGCAGGAGGTGAGACAGAAGAAAGGCTTACAGTTCTAGGAGGCTCTCCTCTACAGAGGAAAGGAAGAGAAAATAATTCAGGAGTTCATTCTTTCTGTCTCTAAGGCGGGATAATCATTTGGTCTATCGTCTTAGCTCTTTAGGCCGTCTCCTTCAAAGAGACAGAAGAAGAGAAAGGAATCTGGAACAAATAGACTAGGAGTAACATATACATATGTAAACTATTGCTCTGACTCACTCCCACTGTGGCCTGGAATAGTGAAGGGAACATGAGATCAGGGTGCTGACAAACTTGGATTTAAACCTGGTCCACACAATAGTGAGCTCTGGGTGATAATTAGACCTTTTCTTTCCCAGACCTTCATTTTTCTCAATTATGAAAGGAATAACACCATCTTTGCTGAAAGTTTATGAGATTAGGAAATAATGTGGTGAAAGCCCCCAGCATATTTGGACAAGATAGGCTTTTAAAAGAAAGTGCAAGTCCCCTTTCTCTTTTCTGGTTTCACTCTCTCACACTCTCTTGGTGTCACACCCAAAAATCTTTGAGCGGATGTTATGGTAGAATCTTCTGAAGAATGGGGTGGCTGGACACAAGTTTTTATTAGATACTGATAAGAAATAATGGTGAGATAGGAAGCTCTTATAAATTACATTAAACAAAATGTGAGCTTATCTAAAAGTCAACAGAAAGGGATAAGTGGGTTTTAAGCAGATAATGTGATCAGATAGGCACTTAGAAATTTGTCTTCACATCTCCATGGAGACTAGTTAGAAGGGAAGTAGGACAGAGGATGGGGTGATCTAGTAGGGTGATCTCTTAATGGTACAGAGGATGAAGGTGGTCTTAATAAGGGAATTGGGAGTAGAAATGGAGAGAGGATATGTATTCAGAGATATTAAGGAAGTAAATATTAAAAGAAGATGTTTGAGTGACTGGAGTAGGTTTGAATTAAAGAGATTAGTGAATGATGACACCCAGTTTTGTGGCTTGGGTAATCCTGTAGATTGTTGATCATATTGATGTATATAGGAAGTATAGGAGGAAGAGAACAAGTAGGAAGAAACAGAATATGGATAAAATTTTAGAAATGTTGATTTTAAAATGTCTGCATAATATTCATACAGGCTGGTTTTATCAAAAGCAAGAAGGCACACTAGAGACAGGAATTTAAGAGAAAGTCAGCCCTAATAGGGCCAAAGGTGATGTAGCTTTCAATGGGTCCTGTGATCAGACACCTAGCTCAGAGCAGCCCTTCCACCACTGTGTCTCA
>NW_012147459.1:0-984 GCF_000956105.1 Propithecus coquereli | reverse complement strand
TGATTTTTTAATGTAATCTTTTTCTATGTAAATGTGTTTACCAAAATGGGCTTCTAAAATACGTGCTAATTTATAACCTCAATCTCTTGCTCTCCCTGTAACAGTATGTGGGGACACTTTTCGTATTATTACAAATTTAATTAGCTGATTCTTTCCTGATTAGGCATTTAGGTTGTTTTCAACTCATAGTTTTTGGAAATAATGCTTCAATTACTATCTTTGTACATACGCTTTGCATTCCTAGGTTGAATTCCTGAAAGTGGCATTTCTGGGTTAAAGGGACGTGCTCGATTTCCAGAGGAGCTTTGCCCCTGGATGGGCCACCGACGGTGGATGGGACAGTTTCTTTCTGCCCCCACTTGTCAGTCCTGGATACTGATACTGCTAATCTCTTAAAATTTGCCCACTTTGAAAGGGCAAAAGTGATACTTTTCCTGTATTGATTTTCACTTCTTTTAATTGCGAAGTTAGACATTTTCGAACGTTTGGTCATTCACAGTCCTTCTTTTTTGAGTTTTTGGTTTATATCTTTTTTGCAGATGTGTTTGTGTTATTCTTGTAGATTTATCACAGTGTTTTACATATTAAGGGCATTAACGACTGAACTATCACACATGTTGCAAATAATTTCACAGTTTGTTGCTTGTTTTCTTTTCCTTGTGGTAAAATATACGTAGCATTTACGTCTTAACCATTTCTAGGTGTACAGGTCAGTGGTTTTAAATACATTCATGAAGTTGCACAACCACCGTCCGTGTCCAGAATTCTTTTTATCTTGTACAACCGGAACTCTCTTACCTTTGAAACAACAACTTCCCGTTCCCTCCTCCCCCGCCCCGCAACCGCCGATCCTCTTTCCGAAACTACGAATTTGACGGTTCTAAGTACCGTGTAGGTGGACTCATACCCAGTATTTGTCTTCTTGTGACGGGCTTATTCCTTCTGTTGCTTGTCTGTTAATTCTGTATACCTGTATCTGTGTAT
>NW_012147458.1:0-900 GCF_000956105.1 Propithecus coquereli | reverse complement strand
ATCTCTAATCATCAGGGAAATGCAAATCAAAACCACAATGAGATATCACTTAAATCCAGTGAGAATGGCTTATATCAAAAAGTCCCAAAACAACAAATGTCGGTGTGGATGTGGAGAGATAGGAACACTCATATACTGCTGGTGGGACTGCAAACTAGTATAACCTCTATGGAAAGTAATGTGGAGATTCCTCAAAAAACTAAAAGTAGAACTACCATTTGATCCAGCAATCCCTCTACTGGGTATCTACCCAAAGGAAAAAAAGACATCCTATTAAAAAGACACCTGCCTTTGAATGTATATAGCAGCACATTTCACAATTGCAAAGATGTGGAAACAACTCAAGTGCCCATCAATAAATGAGTGGATTAATAAAAAATGCTATATGTATACCATGGAGTACTACTTAGCCATGAAAAATAGTGAAATAATACCTCTTGTATTTACCTGGATGGAGCTGGAGTCCATTCTTCTAAGTGAGCTATGACAAGAATGGAAAAAGAAATACCACATGTACTTATCATTAAATTGGAACTAATTGATCAACACCTATGTGCACATATGGAAATAACATTCATTGGAAATCAAGCAGGTTGGAGAGGGAGGGAGAGGATGCATAAAATTACACCTAATGGGTACAACGCACGCTATCTTTGGGATGGACATGGTACAAAAGCAATTTATGTAAGCAAAACATTTGTACCCCTGTGATATTCTGAAATAAAAAGAAAATAGAGTTGTTTTTGAGGAATGATAGCTTGGAAAATTATTGTCATTGTTGGGTTTTCTTTTCTAAATCTTGGGAAAAAATGTACATTTTTAATCAGTTTGTATGTTGTATTTGTTAATTATTGACTAATGAAACAATATTTCATTAAAAAGAATTTATGAACATGACAT
>NW_012147457.1:17765-18539 GCF_000956105.1 Propithecus coquereli | reverse complement strand
ACCCCTCACGGAAACGCTTAACTGACCTCCCCAGTGGTCACGAGTTTCCCAAGAAAATCTGAGATGTGACCAGCTCTATGTTTTACCAAATGAAACCTGCTATATGTAAAGGATATTTTCTGGAGGGCAGGCATGGGGATCCACTGTCTCTTGGCCGCCTGAGACATCATATCTGTTCATAAATCCCTGTTAAATGTTTCTTTCTGTCAGCCTCTGTCTTCCCCCTCTCAGCTCCCTCGGCCGTTGGGGGCAGGTCTGCACATACCTGCTCACCTGGGAACAGCAGATGAAGCTGTTCACCTTCCACTTCGCAATGCAATAGTGTGCTTGTTCATTCACCCTGGGACTTCTTGGGTGTTAAAGCCACAAAAATAACTTAGATTACAATAAAAAAAAAAAAGAAAAGTAAGCAATCACTTTACAGGTATATTATTTTTCCCCCTGACTTCCTGATATTTAAATAATTTTAATTAGACATCCAGAAATCCTTGACAGTGGGACACATAAGACAGGGGCGGGGAGAGTCGGATAAAGGGATGAATACATGAGTGGACAAACAGGCGTCTTAAAAACCTATATGTATCTATTGTTTTTAATTGAAGGTGACGTGTCAAAAAATGCCTAATATCCTGTATTTGAAAAAACTTTAGTCAAGTTAACTTACAAAAATTTACTTTTTCTGTTTTCTGCATTTGCTGCCATTGCTCCATATGCAGTATGAAAGGAGACAGTCTCTCCTACAGGCGACCTTTCAGCAGACATCTCTTTACTACT
>NW_012147457.1:14099-15555 GCF_000956105.1 Propithecus coquereli | reverse complement strand
TTAGAAAGGTTTTATCTCAATTGTACCAAGACTAACGTGAAAGAGCTTACAGACAGAAGCACAGCAGGTTACTGAAGAGGTTCAGAAATCTTATAGGGAACTAAATCGTTGGCAGCAATCATTCTGGAAAGAAATGAGTAGAAACTGTGAGGGAAGAAATGACGAGCTGTGGTGAGGGTATGAACACGGGGAGCGAGTCCAGCAGAGACAGTGGAGATAATGAGGTTGGTTTTAGAAGTAAGTCCACAAAACTGTGTTTATCAACAGACAAATAAAGACAAAGCTGGAACTATGGAAGCAGAGAAAGGTGTCAGATTTGGAGATGTGCTTCTGCAAGTCGTCCGCAGAGAAATGTTGGGGAAGCCTGAGCAGGGAAGGGCAGCACCTGAGAGCAGAAGAGACCAAGACAGAGAGTGATTTCCAGTGCTTCTGTCACCTTTAACATAAAGAAAGCCAATCAGAGAAATAACCACACTCTAATATAATTTCCATTGGCTCAATCTGAAAATTATGCCCTTAAAAAAAGAGATGTCCCATTTTCAAATGTTAAGGCACAAATGACAGACATGCTGGGGCAGAATGTCATTACATGCTCAATGCAGAAGGAACACGGACTGATTCTAATGAACATCTGCATTTTAACGAAGATAATGTGACGGAAAAGGATTTCCTGGAAGTGAGATTAAATCTGCTGACAAAGACTGAAAGAGACAGTCAGTTGCTCAAGGGGAGAAAGTGATCTAAAATACAAGGATGATTTTATTTCATTATTACATAAAGTTTAATTAAACATTTCCATTTTCAAAGTCAGGCAAATGATGTCACTTACCAAAAGGCTTTGTGCTGATTTGAAATGACAATGTAACAGAACACAGACATGTACATCTTCAGGTTTCAATCCAGGTCCATTGGTAGAGAACAATCAGAGAGCGGCAATATGATAGATTTCAGATCCATACTAATGATAACATAGGACAAATTTACACAATGCCCCATTTGAACAGTTCTAATTGAATTTTGCTTACAAAGTTCAGAGCCAAACTCTCAAGACATACTGTTACTTTCAGAACAAGCTTTCAGGATTGCCTAAAATAGCACAGTAGTTAACTATTACTCTGGCCTGCCCAATTCTGTATCGCATCCTCCCTGGCTGCAGGGACTGGTTCAGGAATGGGCACATGACTCAAGGTGGTTTCCTGAGACTCAACCCTAGGACTTCTACATGAACTATTGCTGCCCCTTCTTCCTTGGTGTTGGGGTGTCTCATCCAGCAAGGGAACAGCCTGTTGCTATTCTTGGGCATCTTCTCTCCACAAGGGAAGAGCCCACCTGACTGATAATGAAGCCAACACAGAGGAGAGCAGGGACGGCATTATTTCAGCCTCTAGACCCAGCTACACCTGAGAGATTACGCTTGCAATTTTCACTTACACAAACCAATAAATCACCCTTTATG
>NW_012147457.1:8784-12059 GCF_000956105.1 Propithecus coquereli | reverse complement strand
GTTGCTCAGTAGTGCTAGCCAGATTTCAAATGTTCAATAACCACACAGTGCTAGTGGCTGCCATATTGGAGAGAACAAATATACAGTCATGAGCCGCACAATTATGGTTCATTCAACAATGGACTACATATACAAGGATAGTCCCATAAGATTTTAATGGAGCTGAAAAATTCTTATCACCTTGTGACATCTTAGTCATCGTAACGTCATAGCACAATGCACAACTCACCTGCTGGTGGTGATGCTGGTGTAAACAAACTTACGGTGCTGCCAGTAAAAGTATTGGCCAGGAGCAATTGCTCACACCTGTAATCCCAGCACTTTGAGAGGCCAAGGTAGGAGGATCACCTGAGGCCAGGAGTTTGAGACCAGCCTGGGCAACATTCCAAGACCCCATTTATACAAAAATACTTTAAAAATTAGCCAGGTGTGGTGGTGGGTGCCTATAGTCCCAGCTATTCAGAAGGCTGAGGCAGGAGGATCACTTGAGCCAAGCAGTTCAAGGCTGCAGTGAGCTATGACTGTACCACTGAACTCTAGCTTGGGTGACAGAGTAAGACCCTGTCTCCAAAAAAAAAAAAAAATATAGCATATACACTTATGTACAGTACAGTCATAACAAATGACTATGTTACAGGTTTACATATTTACTATACTGTACTTTCCATTGTTATTTTAGAGTACACTCCTTCTACTTATTAAAAAAGGCAAAAATTAACTGTAAAATAGCCCGAGGCAGGCCTTTCAGGAAGTACTGCAGAAGAAGGCATTGTTGTCATAGGAAATGACAGCTCCATGCCTGTTACTGTCCCTGAAGACCTTCTACAGGGATAAGACATGGAGGTGAAGACAGTGATTTTGGTGATGCTGACCCTGTGTAGGCCTAGGCTAATGTGTGTGTTTGTGTCTTAGTTTTTAACAAAGTTTAAAAAGTAAAGAATAAAAATCATCCAACAGGGCATTTCTTAGAACATATCCCATCATTAAGCAATCCATGACTGTATTACCAACTCTGATCTTTACAACAAAAAAATAAGTTGTACAAACTAAAACTTGGATTACTTCTGAGAACTCTCGTTCAATTATTTGATTTGTTCATTTTCATAACACTTAGTCTAACTTTCAAATTGGAGCCTTAAATTAATAGGGAAACTTGTTTCCTGTTATATCATAGTCCACATCATGGCTACAAATAAAGCTTGAAACTTATTAACTGTATTCTCAGATGCATCTGATCTTGCCCTCAGCTACTCCCTTTAGAATAATGTGGTCTTAACTGTTGCCCCAATAGCATGTGTATCCTTCCATTGCCTTAAAGGAAAAATACAAATTTATAAACAAAGGATTGATAATTTATACACATTTCTCAGACTATATCCCTGTCATTAAGTCGTGCATGACTCTAAACATTTTCACCATCACAGAAAGTTCCACTGGGCAGCACTGTAATAGAATCAGTATATGCTTTTGGGCTCACCTGTCTATTTAATATATCTGCTACTGACTAAAGGAGAGAGATTTAATACTTTCAACGTGCATACTAATATAAGTTATAATTAATTTGGGCACTGGGACTTTATTGCTTAGGACTAGTATTAGACTAACATTTCTAAGATGCCACAATCCAAATATCCCACGACACTTAATAGATTTAGGGCAGGGTTGTATCATCTTACTTTCACAGGTATTCTCAATAATATACACCCCAATCAAAAGTAACGACTGATCAATTTCATGAATTATTAATGATGCTTCACTGAAATCTTCCTTTAAAGATCAGGAATAAGACAAGGATGATATGTATATTTTTAAAATCCAAAAGATTATACAGAAAAAAACTTTTATAATTCATAAGTGAATTTAACAAGGTAGATAGATACAAAGTGAACATATGAATGTGGCATATATTTCCATCCACCAGCAATGGTTAAAAAGGAAATTTTTAAAAGATAACATTTACAACAGCCTGAAAAATATCAAGTGCTAAGAACAAATCTAATCAAAACTGTTCAAAGACTCTATAAGGGGTATGTAAATATATACAGACATACACAAATATTTTCTTGCTTCACTGAGCAAAAATAAAGAAGATTTAAATAAATGGAGATATCACATTCACTGATTAAAAGGCATGATGTACCTAAGATTTTAAATCTCTCCCAAAACCGATCTACAGATTTAACATAATCAGAATCAAATTTTTACTTGACACGCTGGCTTTAAAATATGTATGGCAATGCAAATAGTATCTACGATGATTTGAATGTATGTGTCCTTTCAAAATTCCTATGTTGGAACTTAACCCCCAAGGTGATGGTATTAAGAAGTAGGACCCTTGGGAGTGATTAGGCCCTGAGGGCTCTGCCCTCATTGATGAGATTAATGCCACCATAAAACAGGCTTCAGAGACCTGCATACCCCTCTTTTTGCCCTTCCGTCTTTTGCCTGTGAGGACGCAGCAACAAGACGCCATCTTGGAAGCAGAATGTGAGTCTTAACCAGACAGGAAATCTGCCAGCGCATTGATTTTGGACTTCCCAGCCTCCAGAACTATGAGAAATAATTTTGATTATTTCTACATTACCCAGTCTCTGGTATTTTGTTACGGCAGCACAAATGGACTAAGACAGTATCTAAGACATTCTTAAAGAACACAAAAAAGGACAAGGTGGGACTTGATCTAGCAGATATCAAAACACGGGATACAACCACAGTCATCAAGACTGTGTAGTTATCAGTGCAGGGATGGACAAATTGACCAATAGAACAGAATAGGGAACACAGGTACATAACTACACATACATATATATTTATGTATTTACAGTGATTTATGACAAAGGTGGCCTGTGCAACGAGAAGAATGGTCTTTTAAATAATGGTGTTGGGGAAAGTGAGTTTCCATGTTGGAAATTAGTAGGAAGAAAGGAAGGGAGGCAGGGAGAGAAAAAAGGGGATGATAGAGAGGGAGAAATAAAGGGAGAGGAAAAAAAGAATTTGACCTTTATTTCAAATCATGCACAAAAATAAAGTCTAAGTAGACTAAATATAGAGAACAACATATAAAGGTTCTATATAGAATAATATCTTCCAAAGCCTGGTGTACAGGATTTCTTAAATAACATGGAAAAAGTCTAAACCATAAAAGAAAAAAGAAATAATCTGACTAAAGTAAGAATTCTATTGAAGAGAGTGCAAAACAAGTCACAGAATGGGAGGAGACAGCTAACACACAACTAAAAGAAAAAAGAATAAATAGAAGTAAAAAATTGGTAAAA
>NW_012147457.1:6822-7475 GCF_000956105.1 Propithecus coquereli | reverse complement strand
AAATGTAAAGTAATTAAAATATACATAAAATAGCAATCATAAGAGTAATCACCATGTATGATCCATGGGTAGCAGATGGTCAGGAAGTGACTGAAGGGCAGGGTCTTTACATGGGCACAAAAAGTACATATATAGAAAGGATGAACTATAATCTTATTATCATTATCACCAAATATTGTGTGGGGACAAATAATTCACATTAGAACAAGGCACATTATCAATTAAATTAGCCTAAGACAAGAATGGTTCTTATTTGTTTAATGTTAAGATGTGTCACAGAACCTGAGAATACCTATAATAAGCTTAAAGAGAAATCACGGATACAGGAAGTTTTAGTCTAAACTAGATGTTTTCTTCTTAACTATATCTCTGAAAAGATGTTACGTTCTCCATTACGACAAGATAAAGGGATCATTTAATGGGTCCTACGTTAATTTTTCTTTTAATTTAATCATTTTCCAGATTCAGTATTCTGGTATAAATCACATATTCAGAGGCTCTTTCTTTACAGTCGCAAAAGAACAGGAAACGTGAGCATTGAAATCACTCTGCCACATGATGACCTTTAAAATTTCTAGTCCAACTCTCTTATTTTACTGCTTGGTTGAGTTGTCTACTTTCCTCTGGGAATTACATGAGTTGAGCTAATCTAT
>NW_012147457.1:3334-5432 GCF_000956105.1 Propithecus coquereli | reverse complement strand
CTACATTATTTCAGGAATTCTTACTATAATAAAATCAAACATCAAGATTATTATGAGCAAATGGTACAAAAATTAACTTTTTAAATGCATATTGAGTCTGGAGAAGCATCTTTTATCATACTGCAATGACTGATAAATGTGTTTCTGTATCCTAATTCAGTAAACATGGGAACCTGGAAGAGACTTTGAGGTGATTAAAAAAATTTTTTTTTTTTTTATTTTTGTTAAATTTTCCTTAAATTTTCCCTTTTTACCCCTTTTTAGGGTTTCGTTGTTTTTAGTCTTTTTCCCTTTTTTTTGTTCCCATTTTCGTTGTTTTTTTAAACTACCTACCTTCATGGCTATTTTATGTCCGCCTTCTTACTGATAAGCTCACTCATCTCTGTCACTCACGCAGAAGACTTCTAACCCTAGGGTATCTATAACCAGTGGACAGCAGGATCACCCTTTCATGCGTCTCATTAGAGAGTCTTAACTTGAATGGTGAAATGAAAGCAGTATACGGACATCTGAGGTCAAGGCAGATACCCAGGTCAAAATCAAACCCCAGCCGAGAAGGGGATTTCTCAGGGAGAGGGAGTGACCATCAGTGATGGCAGCAGCAGCTGCAGACCTTGAATTTGAGATTAGCTACATCCAAGGCTGTGGCTAAAGAACTCACGGGATTGCCCAGAATATTGCAAGAGCCACCCAGGCCCTTGCCAGGAAAAAGGCAGGCTTCCAGGAGCTCAGCGTCCCAGGGATTCTGCTGCTGCTGAGATAACAACACATTCTCCCGGGTGGTGCTCTCCCAGATTTGGAGGCCAGAGGAAGAGAGCATTATGCTCAGTTAACTACTTTGACAGGAACTAGACAATAGCCTAAAAGCCCACAATAGTTCCCATGCATCTAACTAGCTGGGAGCCACACTGGACGATCTGCATAATTCTTTTCAAGGTTGTCATCTTCAAGTACAGAAGGCCAGTGCAATGTCAAACAAAGTAAAGAGCCAAAGATGAGGATACTCTGAGTGCAGGAGCATCCTGTGTCCTGGGGAGAGACCAGCATCAGTTGTGCGAATGTTAAGTACAACAAAGAGATGAAGGCGGTGCCATAGAAAAATGCACAGAAAGCAGTGGGAGCACAGAGCACAAAAAACAAATGTCTGCTGGGCCTCAGGAGAGAAGCGGGAGGCTTCACAGGTCAGTGTCACAAACAGCAAAGGCAGGCGGGGCAGGCAGGGGAGCCAGGCACCGGCAAGTACTTCAGGACAGCAGAGTGAGGTGAGGGAGGGTCAGGCCACATGCACTGACTAAAGCCCAGCTCCAGACACTCAGCTCAAGGAGGTGTTCCATCTTCATTTTAGGGAACCTAGTCGTGACTCAGGTAGTGATTCAGGTAGTGACTCAGGTAGATGAGTGGAGGTGATTCTGTCCTTGACATGTGGCATGACAAAGCACTGAACTCGTACCTCGCAATCCCCAGAGGGTGATGCAGCCATTGCAGAGGAAGGGGGCTGAAGCCATTCTATCTGCACACGTCACAGATGTGAAATACAGGAATCGTGATCGTGTTCACAGTCATCCTGTCATGACAGTAGTAATTGCTGGACCCCTAAAAGTTACATGTGTACTATACCATGCATCTAGAGGGAAAAGACAAGAAAATTCCTCTTACAGCTGGCATTCTCAGGCTCAGTGTGCCATGTGACACGGGTCACTTGAGATGGTCACCAGATGACTAAATTAGGCTTAATATTACGAATTATGAATTGTGCTATGGTGACATAGGCATAGGTGTGAATTTGAACACTTTGATCCGACTGGAGGCTGACAACTGGGATCTGTACTCTGATCTGCTCAGACTCGGCAACTACACCCATTTGGCCTTCGAGCCTTCTCCTGGCAACGGCCCAGTGTGTCAGGGACACTCCACTGGGTGGGTGATGCCACAGTCCCCACTGGGACCTGCTGGGGGGGCAATGAGCTCTTGGGGGGCAATGACGCCCCTACCTCTGGATTAGTCGGCCCAGGCAAAGGCAGGCTAAGAGGCATATCCACGCCCTCCTGCCCACCCTTTCTGAGCCACGTGGTCTAACCCTGCGCTTAACGCAAGTCTT
>NW_012147457.1:0-2123 GCF_000956105.1 Propithecus coquereli | reverse complement strand
AAAAAAAAAGAAAAGATGCCATGATATGAGTTTTAAATGGTGTTATTTAAAATGTTTCATATATTAACACCTTAAACACTAAAAATTATAATGCAGTATAGTTATGTTATTCACAATGTAATGAAATACACTAAAAGTACTAATTCATAATACACTGTCAGCTGCACGATCCAACAGTGAGACATAGGTTTGGTCACATGATGAACACATTCTACTTTTAATCCTGTTCACGAGTCTCTATGCCTTAAAGATTTTCCATTTCTGAAGATAATGTTGAGAGTCTCAGTATGAGGCTTGGGCCCTGTGGTGCTCTTGTCCTCCACCCTCACCCCGTAGCACACCCAGGTGGAATTCGACACCGTGAACGCCCAATCTTGATCACGGTTGGAGAAAACAGTGAGAATGGGGGAAATGCCAAATTTCAGCCACATTTCCAAAAGGCCACATTTCCAGCACACTGAGCATAGAGCAGGAAAAGTGCTTTGCTACAATAGAACATTGTCATTTAGATGTCACTTAGAATGAAAGTAAAACTTTTCAGAGAGCACATAAGAGAAAGTGCTAATTGTTAGATACAATAAAAGCATTAACCATAAAAGAAGAAAATAATTAAACCCTGCATAAGACATGGTTCTAAGTATACATTCTTTCATTTTCTTCTTACAACAACCTTATGATGTGAGTCCTGTTCTCTCCATTTTACAGATGAAGAAACTAAGGCTCAGAGAAGTCAAGTAACTTGAACAAGATCACACAGTTAGAAGGTGCCAAAGTCAAGGGAGCTCTTAACAACTATGCTAACAGCTACCTTCTTACTGGGCTTATGATACAGTATAATTAGAAACCATACACTAATACTTCAAAAGAATCTAAAAAAATAAAATTTCTAAAGCTGAATGCAATCAAATTGTGGTCTAGGAGTCTATTATTATTTCCAAATTGAAGTATCCCAATTTCCAGCTTTCACTTGTGGAACAGTCCTTAAATTTGGTCCTTGCATAGTCTGTAGGAGAAATCTCAAGGGCCATCTATGTAGACAACTTGATAATGAAATTTTTAAAAAAATTCTTTCACTGGAAAGAAAATATTTTTATTTATGCCAATTTAAAATACAATCTTTCAAAAATTATTTTAAAATTTGTGATTGATCTTGTAAAAATTAATATGTGACAGTCATATAATCAATAAATAGCAAAAGTTTGAGAAACATAAGCCCATATAACAAGAGGTCTGAGCCTCAGGAAGCTGAGCAGATGTTTTCAGAGGGATGTTAGACAGGAGAAAGACAAAACCATCCAGCACTAAATAGAGCAAAACAGAAGGGAAGGAATCACAAGAGACATGAGTTCTTTGTGCACCTTCTGCTGTTTACCTCTATGGAAAGAGAAGCCAGAGTAGTTTTTACATATACCTCCAAAATAAATCACGTCTCCTGGGCACAAAGTTACAACTAAATTAGATACAGCACATAAGACCACTATGAAGAATAATCTACAAAAATTATGATGATGTCATCTGTAAGTACCTATTGGTATCAATACCTTTAAATTATGGGTTGGCATTTTGGTTTATTAGGAAGCTCCTTTAGATATATTAAAAATCTGTTTACTTTTAGTATTGATTTTTTGATAAATATATTATCCAGAGAGGCTATATGCAGTGATTTCCCAGGAAAAGTTGGCATTTATTCAATGGTATTTGTTTTACTGAATTAAGTAGCAATATATGCTCATATATCTTTGCTATATCTGGGAAATTATCTTATCAGAGTGAAGGTAAGAGAATATTTATTTTATAGAAATATTAGGGAATGGTTTAATAATATAAAGCTTAGGAAAGGATCTAGTTGTATAAGATCTAGTCAATATGGCTTAATTCTTCACTAACATATAAAAAATCATGAAGTTAATTTTAAAAACACTACTTTAGTCAATTAATTGGATTTTTTAAAAGATGGCACTCCTTTATAAAACAAAAAGGTAATCGTTATGTTCAATTTTAAGTAATTTTCTCCTGTAACAATTTGCCAGGACCATTTTATTAAGTAAAATCCTATAAGGCCAAGCAAGTGTGGCAGAGGCTGCCAGCTGCTCATCAAATGTTCTTTTCTTCTTCCTCCTGTG
>NW_012147456.1:0-1748 GCF_000956105.1 Propithecus coquereli | reverse complement strand
GCTAATTTTTTCTATTTTTAGTTGTTTGGCCAATTTCTTTCTATTTATAGTAGAGACAGGGTCTTGCTCTTGCTCGGGCTGGTCTCAAATTCTTGAGCTCAAGCAATCCTCTCGCCTTGGCTTCCCAGAGTGCTAGGATTACAGGTGTGAGCCACCACGCCTGGCCTGGAGCTTCTTATATATTCTAGTTATTAATCCCTTGTCAACTGGGTAGTTTGCAAATATTTTCTCTCATTCTTTGGGTTGTCTTTTCACTTCGTTGATTGCTTCTTTTGCTGTGTAGAAGCTTTTTAGCTTGATATGATATCATTTGTCCAATTTTGCTTTGGTTGCCTGTGCTTTGGAAGTGTTACTCCTAAAGCATTTCCTCAATGTTTTATTTTAGCAGCTTCATAGTTTCAGATCTTAGATTTAAGTATTTAATCAATTTTGATTTTATTTTTTTATATGGCTAGAGATAATGGTCTAGTTTCATTCTTCAGCATGTGGATATCCAGTTTTCCAGCACTACTTATTGAAAAGACTGTCCTTTCCCCTGCTATATGTTCTTCATAACTTTGTTGAAGATAAGTTCACTATAGATGTGTAGATTTATTTCTGAGCTCCCTATTCTGTTCCGTTGGTCTATATGTCTATTTTTATGCCGGTAGCATGCTGTTTTGGTTACTATAGCCCATTAATATAATTTGAAGTCAGGTAGTGTGATTCCTCCAGTTTTGTTCTTTTTACTCAGAATGGCTTTGGCTACTCTAGGTTTTTGTGGTTCCATATAAATTTTAGGATTAAAAGGATCTGAATAGACATTTCTCAAAATAAGACATACAAATGGCCAACAGGTATATGAAAAGATGCCCAACTTCATTAGTCATCAGAGAAATGCAAATCAAAACTACAAGAAGATATCATCTCACCCCAGTTAAAATGGCTTTTATCAAAACGTGAGGCAATAACAAATGCTGGCAAGGATGTGGAGAAAGGAGAACCCTCCTACACTGCTGGTGGGAATGTAAATTAGTGTAACCACTATGGATAACAGTATGGAGGTTCCTCAGAAAACTAAAAATAGAACTACCATATGACCTGGCAATCTCAGTGCTGAGTATATATCTAAAGGATGGGAATTCACTATATTGAAAAGGAATCTGCACTCTCATGTTTATTGCAGCACTATTCACAATAGCCAAGATATGGAATCAACCTAAATGTCCATGAATGAATGAATGGATAAAGAAATTAAGGTACATATACACAATGGAATATTACATAACCACAAAAAGAATGAAAATCTGCCATTTGCAACAACATGGATGGAACTGGAGAACATTATGTTAAGTGAAATAAGCCAAGCATGGAAAGACAAATCTTGCATGCTCTCACCCATATGTGAGAGCTAAGTAATAAAAACAATTGGTCTCATAGAGACAGACAGTAGAATGACAGTTACCAGAGGGTGGAAAGGGTAGCAGTGAGGGGAGAATAAAGTGGGGATGGTTAATGGGTGCAAAAATATAGTTAGATGGTTAGATAGAATGAACAATATTTGATACCACAACAAAGTGACTATAATCAACAATAAGTTAGGATATACTTCAAAATAATTTAAAAAGTGGAATTGGAATGTTCCTAACACAAAGAAACATTAAATGTCTGGGATGATGGATACCCCAATTACCCTGATTTGATTAATACACATTGTATACCTATATCGAAACATCAGATGTGCCCTATAAATATATACAACTATTATG
>NW_012147455.1:0-1451 GCF_000956105.1 Propithecus coquereli | reverse complement strand
TATTTATTTATTTATTGTTTTAGAGACAGGGTCTCGCTACATCGCCCAGGCTGGCCTTGAACTTTTGGGCTCAAGCGATCCCTCTGTCTAACAGCCTGGGTAGCTGGGACTATGGCACATGCCACCAATACTTGGCTTCAGAATCACTATATTTAAATGGTAGACATGCCAGAGGAAACTGTTGGCTTAATCCCTATGATATAATTTGGAATGGATTTAATTTAGTCATTTAGAAAATTAAAGACCAATATCCAAACATTTAAATCACAGCAGAGAATATGTAGGATGGCATATTTAGAATGTACATACCATAATGTGTTCCACTTGCTTTTTATTATCATTGGATGATTCTCTCGTATGCATGTGTGTGTATATATATGTGTGTAAATAAAATCTCTCCCTTAGATGATAAGATCCCCTTGGACAGCAGGAAGCTGAGATCAAGCTAATACACACGTACTAAAGGACTAAATGAAATGTAAACAACGTATGTTCTTGCAGATCCAAAGACAAAGGCAAAAATCCTAGTAAATATGGTCTTCTCTTCAATCACTCACAGTTTTGTTTTAAACCACTAGTTTTTAAAATCAATTCTTCTCTGCCAGCCACTACACTAAAGACTTTTCAGATAGTATTTCATCTAATTCTCACAATAGCCCTGGGAAGCAGGCTCTCAGCAGCCCCCGTGCAGAGACAAGACAACCACTATGTAAGGAGAGGATGTGGCCCGTCCAGCTCATGCTTCATTGGGGCAGGACACAAATCCAGCGCAGACTCTGGCTGCAGTCATTCCTCTCAGTCAGGCCCCTCTCCTGTTAGTGACACGCATCCTCCCCGCTAAGGTGCGCTGCAGTCATTCTACTAACCTTACAACAAGAAAATGTTCCGGGCAGTGAAAACACTCTGTGTGATGCTCTGATGGTGGGTACATGTCATTACACATTTGTCAAAACCCACAGAATGTTCAACACCAAGAGTGAGCCTGAATGTAAACAATGGACTTCGAGTGACAATGTCGTGTCAGGACAGGTTCATCCATTGTAAGAACTGTACTGCTCTGGTGGGGGATGCTGTGTGGGGTGGAGGAAATATGGGAGATCTCTGTGCTTCCCTTTCAATTTTGCTCTGTATCTAAAACTGCTCTAAAAATAGAGTCTTAACAGGCTTGAGCAGTCTAAACATTGAGGGAAAAGGAATGAAGAAGAAACAGTGATCAGAGTGACCAGTGGCTGCTACAGAGCAACTTGCTAGGAGAGCTGGAACAGTATAAAAGCAGGGAAGAGACGCTTGCAGGTCGCTGAGGTCGCTGTACGTGAAGTCACATGGATGCCGGGATGCTGGAAAGAAAGAGTCTGCACCCAGGCCAAGGAGCAGTTAAGCTCAACAGCAAGACTGCTAAGAGGCCAGGCGGGATAGGATGGACACGAGAGAGAGAGAGAGAGAGAGAGAGA
>NW_012147454.1:0-899 GCF_000956105.1 Propithecus coquereli | reverse complement strand
AAAAAAAAAAAAAAAAAGAAAGCTCCTGTTTGTTCCGTGTTCTTGCCAACACATGTTGTCCAACATTTTTACTTTTACCAATTTGGTGCATTAAAGTAACACACTTTAATCTCTATTTCAACTTAAGGTTTGAGATGTCTTTTCATAAATTTATTCCTGTTTACACTTTGCTGAAAGATTGCTTTTATGTCTTTTGTTCATTCTTTTATTGGAGGATTTTTTTGTCTTTTATTGCTTATTTTATTTTTTCTTTAAGGCTCGTCAAGTTATTGCTTATTTTAAGAGAGCGCATAGATAGTAAATATTGATCTATTTTCTGTTCTTTACATTGTGTCATCTCTCAGTTTGTGGCTTGCTTTTTTTCTTCATTCCTTGTGGTGTATTTTAATGATGAGAAATTTTAATTTAAGTATGTTAATTCATCAAAATTTTCCTTTATGGTTAGTACTCTTTCTGTCTTTTAAAGAAATTCCAAGGTAACAAAGACATTCTTATATTTTCCTTTAAAAATTTTAAAGATTATCTTTCATGCAAGTTTTTAACTAGGCTGTTCTATGTAAATTGTAGAAAATAGGAATTCATTTTCTTTATTTTATTTCATTCACTTGAAAAATAATTATTCTAGCACAATATATTGACTAGTTTATGCATTCTTCTCTAATATGCAATGCCATCTTAATCATATGTCAGGTTTCCTTACAAGCATGGTATGATTCTGGGTTTTGTTCCATTCCATTTCCTATCCATCCTGAGTCAATCTATTCTGTCTTAGTAGTTAGAACTTTAAACATCTCCTAGGCTATTCTTGGCTCTTTGTTCTTCCGTGTGTATTCTATAATTAGCTTGTCAAGTTCCATGAAAAATCCTTTGATTTATTCTTGGAATTGCATTGAGTCCAC
>NW_012147453.1:0-1946 GCF_000956105.1 Propithecus coquereli | reverse complement strand
ATTCCTCTGGGCTCAGACAGCAGACAGCTCCACCTCAGTCATCTCTACAGTGAGGTTATAGGGAGATTTACTTAAATGACTCAATGTCTTGACACCCCAGTGAATCACTGCTTTCTACCACCTATAAGCCAAGTTGCCCAAACACTTATAGAAACCCTAAACACACTGATCTTTTTTTTTTTACAACTCAAAAGGAAAGTACTGAGAACTCTCCTATTTCAAACTTGTTACCTTCTTGGATTCAAGCAAGAAAGGTCTTTACGGACTAATTTTTTAGGGCATGTGAAAACTAAAATTAAGGAAGCCTGGAGGGCTGTCATGCATTCAAAAGCTATTTTCCTGGAAGGCTAGTCACCAAATGATTAAGGCAATGGTTTTTCAAGTGGTTTTCCCAGATGAGTAGCAACATCACCTGGGAACGTGCTGGAAATGCAAAATCTTGGGTCTCACCCAAGACCCAAGACTCAATCAGAAACTGTGGGGTGGGGCCCAGCAATCTGGGTTTTAACAAGCCCAGCAGGTGATTCTGAGCCTCTCTATGGTTTGACAGCCTCTGGATTAAAGCAATGACCCGATCTGGGTTTCAGCATCTGGCTGCTCATGTAACTGGGGATCCTTACGGGCCTCTGTCTTCATGAACTGAGAAGCGCAGGAGTTTCAGGTTTTCAAGATGCAGGAAAGAGATATGGAAGACAGGAGTGTGGCAAGATGTCAGGGTATTAATATTAAACATTATGTTATGTATTCAATATCTAGCAATTGAAAAAAAATAGAAGTTTTACACATAATAGAATCCACAAGTATTTGTTGATTATTTGATTCAGCCTAGTCTTTTGGCTTGATGAATTGGTTTTGATCCCCAAAGGAGTGAGGTGGGCCAGAAATTGAAATGTCTATGTTCATTTAAACAAAACAAAATGAAATGAAACAAAGAAACAAAACACCTGACACGACGCTTGGAACATAAGCAGCTGCTTCAGGGCCTGGGAAGTGAAGTGGAGTTCAGCCCGAGTGGGGTGTCCTTTCGCACACCCCTCAATGACCACACTGAAGTCTGGGCCCTCTGAGCACTGGGGTGGCTCCTGGGGCAGGCCGGCTGTGCCCTGTGGAGAGTGTTCTCTTACAAAGCAGCAGGACAAATAATGGTAAGAACACCAGAGAGACTTAGAGGCTGAACTGCAGCTGCTGTGATTTGAATATCAATATGACCTTATCTCTTTATCCACAGGTTGGTAAGGTCTGAGACAATGCGGTTACAAATATAATATACAAGAACACTAAACTAACCAGGAGAAGTGAAAAAGCATGCTACCTAAGTTCTACTCAGCGTGTTACAGAGAAAGGAATTTAAAGCTTTGGCAAGCTTGGTCTACATGCTTTCAGATTCAAAGCAGCGTCGCGATTGTCAGGCCCAATAGTAGCTAGCTGTTGACATCGATGGTTTGGGAATTATGCACTCCCTAGAAAAATGACTTCCTATAGTTTTTTAAATGGAGAAAGCTGCAGTATCTTCTATAAGATCAGGAGAATAGAGAACATTAAAGTTGAGAGAGAAGCTTCAGGTCTATCTTGAACCAGTGGTCAACGTGTATTTATTGCTTTTATAGTGTGAGTCATCAATTCATTTCAAAAATATTGATTGGGTTCCTACTGTGTGTTGGGAATTATGCTGCACACTGCCAGTCATTGGAAGCAGATAGACTGGGTCTGGTGCCCTCGCGCTGCTCTGTCCACTGTGGTAGCCACTAGCCATGTGTGGCTATTTCATTCAATTCCTTTGTCACACTCCCTCATGTCGAGGGCTCAGTAGTCACACAAAGGCTAGTGGCTACTGTATGGGACAGCACGGATACAAGAACACTGGAATACAAGGTTCTGCCCACATCTTAGTGCTGGGCTTTTTCTTCTTGCTTCCATCTCCCCGAGGGTATCAGAGCCTTCGTCCT
>NW_012147452.1:0-1208 GCF_000956105.1 Propithecus coquereli | reverse complement strand
TTTTTTTTTTTGAGACAGAGTCTTGTTCTGTGATCCCGTCAGCATAGCCCATGCAACCTCTAACTCCTGGGCTCAATCAACCTTCCTGGCTCAGCCTGTTGAGTAGCTGGGACTACAGGCAAGGACACCTGGCTAATTTTTCTATTTTCTCTTATTTCAAAATATTAAGGAGGTACAAATGTTTTAGGTTATATGGATCATTTTTGTAATGCTTGTGTCTTGGCTATAGATGTGCCCATAACCCAAATAGTGTTCATAGTACCCATTAAGTTGGTTTATTCCTCTCCCCTTATACCCTCTCCGGCTTGGTAGGTTTCCATTGAGTTTCGCTTCCCTCTGTGCACTTGTGTGATCATCCGTTAGTTCCAATTTAATAGTGAGTACATGTGGTATTTGTTTTTCCATTCTTGTTATACTTCACTTAGGATAATGGTCTCTAGTTCCATCCAGATTGTTTCAAAAGGTATTAATTCATCTTTTTTATGGCTGAGAAGTACTCCATGGTGTACATATACCACATTTTATTAATCTATTCATGAATTGATGGGCACTTGGATTGATTCCACATCTTTGCAACTGTGAATTGTGCTGCGGTAAACATTCAAGTGCAGGTATCTTTTTGATAAAATGACTTCTTTTCCTTTGGGTAAATCCCAGCAGTGGAATTGCTGGATCAAATGATAGGTCTACTTTTAGTTCTTTGAGGAATCTTCATACTGTTTTCCATAGAGGTCGTACTAATTTACAGCCCACCAGCAGCGTATAAGCATTCCTTTCTCTCTGCATCCACACCACCATCTATTGTTTTTGTACTTTTTATATAATAAAAGCCATTCTAACTGGGGCAATGTGATATCTCATTGTGGTTTTAACTTGCATTTTCCTGTTGATTAGTGACATTGAGCATTTTTTATGTTTATTGGCTATTTGTCTTTCTTCTTTTGAGAAGCATCTGTTCATGTCTTTTGCCTGCTGTTTAATAGGGCTGTTTGTTTTTTTCTTGTTGCTTTGCTTTGCTTTGTTCTATTTCTTCTTGGTTGAGTCTCAGGAGGTTGTGTGTTTCCAGGAACTTGTCCATTTTTTCTAGGTTCTCTAGTTCATGCACATAGAGATTTATGTAGTATACATGTGTTTTGTATTTCTGCGGTATCAGTTGTAATGTCACCTTTTTCATTTCTTATTGAGCTTATTTGGGTCCTTTCTCTTCT
>NW_012147451.1:0-1340 GCF_000956105.1 Propithecus coquereli | reverse complement strand
AACGTCCAGGTAAAAGGATGGTCTAGTGAGATAGTGACCAGATGAACGAAGTTTTCGTAGAAACTCAAGACATAGCCCCCCTTTCTTGGTTGGTTAATAAGGAACACCTCCAAAAGTATATTTATATAACCAAGATAGGTAAAACTTTGACATAATCTTATTCTTTCAGGAAACACAAAACCCTTGCTTTAATTAAAGATGGCCGTGTTATTGGTGGTATCTGTTTCCGTATGTTCCCATCCCAAGGATTCACAGAGATTGTTTTCTGTGCTGTAACCTCAAATGAGCAAGTCAAGGTAAGGGTAACCCAAGGTCTTAGAAGAAAAGTAGAATGTGGGGCTTCTCACTCAAGCTGAAGAGCTTGGGAAGATCTCTCTATGCCATTTCCAGAGAGGGTTTGAAGTGGAGTTCAGGACTTTCTAACAAAAGTCCTCTCACTGTGAGTGTGAGGAGGCTATGCGTGTGAGGAGGGTAAATGTTTCCGTGCACAAATAGGTTTGTACCAACGCTTTGTTGGATGGGGCAAGGTACAGGATCATGGACTCTTCACACCTCAATATGCAGCTCAGGTATAGTTTATAGCAAATGGAGGGTTGTTTGAAAATAAATCTCTGTGTTCATTGTTAATTTACACACACACACACACACACACACACACACACACACCTCCCACACACACACCTGGTGACACCGAACCACCAGAAAGGATATGGCTGATATGGATTAGGAAGATGATCTGGGCAGCTTACACTTTGGAAAGATTTCTTATGACTTTGTCCCTAAAGGGGAACAAGGACTAAAGCAATTCTATAAGGAAAGTTGTGGAAAAATTTGAATAAGGTTATAAATAAATTTCAGAAGTATTCATGTAGGGTTTTGAATGTGTTGGAGTTTGTTGGAGTTTTCCTTTTTTTTTTTTCTCTCATGTTGCTAATTTACCTTCCCAGTTGTCCTTGGCATAGGTTCTTTCCTCCCCAGGAACTATGTGTTTTGTTTTGTTTTTGGCGGGAGTAGGCGGGCGTGAGGGTATTGCAGTTGGTATCTCAGTCTGGCTTGAATAAACTAGACTCTCAGTTAGCAGAAAGTGATCTCATCTAGACTTTGTCATGTTCTACTCTGCTGCTCTTAGGAAAAGGGAATGAAAAAATGTGTCCTTAGAATATTATTCATTTAGTATTTTGGTGGCTGGTGGAAAGATAAGCAGCTTGGGATTAGATGGCTACTGAGAAAAATTATTGGAAGGTCTAAGGCAATGGTGTCCAATAGAAATGTAAAGCAACCTACAGATATGAGCCATATATGTGCTTTTAAATTTTCTAGTTGTTACATTTAAAAAAGCA
>NW_012147450.1:0-1629 GCF_000956105.1 Propithecus coquereli | reverse complement strand
CTTTTCAAAAGAAGATAGACTAATGTCTAACAAATAACAAAAAATGTTCTACACCTCTAATCATCAGGGAAATGGACATCAAAACCACAACGACATATCACCTAACACCAGTACAAATGGCTTTTATCCAAAAGTCCCAAAACAACAGATGCTGGCGCAGATGTGGAAAGAAAAGAACACTCACACACTGTTGGTGGGACTGCAAACTGGTGAAACCTCTGTGGAAAGTAGTGTGGAGATACCTCCACAGACTAATAGTAGACCTACCATTTGATCCAGTGATCCCATTATTAGGTATTTACGCAAAGGAAAAAAATCCATTTTGTCAAAAAGACACTTGAACTGGAATGTTTACTGCAGCACAATTCACAATCGCAAAGATGCAGAATCAACCCAAGTGCCCAACAATACAGGAGTGGATTAACAAAATGTGGCACAGGTATACCGTGGGGTAGGACTCAGCCACAAAAAAATAGTGAACTAGTGCCTTTTTTACAACTTGGATGGTACTGGAAACCATTCTTCTAAGTGAAGTGTAGCAAGAGCGTAAAATCAAACACCACGGGTACTCGCTATTAAATTGGAACCAATTGATCAACATATATGGAAATAACATTCATCAGAAAGCAGGTAGGCGGGAAGGAGGAGGAGGGGATGGGAAAATTCACACCTAACAGGTATAATGCACATTATCTGGGGGATGGGCACACTTATAGCTTTGACTGAAATTGTACAAAAGCAATTCATGTAACCAAAATGTTTGTACCCCCATAATATTCTGAAATTTTAAAAAAGACTACTTACACAATTCTAGGCAAGTAGATTTTAAATATGCAAATGTGAATAAAATATGAATAAAAGCTGATAAAAAATGAAATAAAAAATAAAATAAGTTGCTAGATTATTTGAAAAAGGACCATAGAAGCAGGCAGCAGTCTGTTTGAGAAATTCATATCTCTGCAATCAACGCATTTGCCCCATAGAAGGAGGACCAGGTGTGCTGGAACTTGCATAAAATTAAATTTTCTTAAGAAAAGCAATAATTTTTTTCCCCCTTGATTCATTGGAGTCTAGAATTTTCCTGTAAGCTTGTTCTGTTGATTTTAGTCCACCTTACACTTGACAAAAAATAAGATTTCACCAAATAAAAGCACGCACAGCTGGGAGAGTTTAGGAAAACGAGGCAACGGGAGAGGCAGGTCTCATTAGCCGCTCTGCTTTCTCCTTTGCCCCGGTGGCATCTCTGGGCTCCCCGGGGGAGGCACAGTCTCCCTCTTCTCAGGTCCTGGAATTCAGTTCAACTCCGTAAATTGCCATTGCATTGCACACCTAGTGTGTAAAGGCCTCAGACTGGGCCCTCCCTGTGTCGTCTTCACAATCGAGAAGTCGTGTGCCGCAGCGCCGTGGGTTACTGGCGTCCATGGTGATGCGCCTCCCACGTGCCGTGCCCCTGTACAGGCAGAGTCTGCGCCTCTCAGCAGCGAGCCGCCCCTCTCTGCTGCACCAGAGCAGTGGTTGCGGTGAACCTCGGTGTCCCAGACAGGTCGGGCTGCCACACGCTGGGAGGCTTAACCAGCAATATTTACTCCCCACAGTCCTGGGGACTGGAAGTCCCAGGCCCACGTGCCA
>NW_012147449.1:0-1271 GCF_000956105.1 Propithecus coquereli | reverse complement strand
CTGTAAACACCAATTTGTTTTTTTTTATGTGTACCTCTGCTTGAAAATCAAATCATCAATATCTTCGTCAACAAAAATGATAATACCTATCATTTGTGGTTGTAGTAAGAGTGAAATGAAATAATGAACATGTGAATATATCTAGGAAATATTAATAACATGCTCAGAAGATGTCAAGTACTCTCGGTATTATTATTCTTTCTCATGGTTCAGAGTTGTAAGAGTAATAACCTTCAGCAAACCTTGTAACATCTATGTGAGTGTGTATCATTTGCCCATGTACAGGAGACTCTATATGTTAGACTCTTTTCTGGAGTGATAGGGCTTGCTTGTGACATACTATAAAAATACCTTGATGGATAAAAGAACCATCCCCACAACACTGAGATTTCTTTCTTGGGGTCTTGGAACCATTCCAGGCCCAGACGCCTACTGCTCAGCTTTGCTAGGACTGGAAGAGAAATGGTATGTTTAGGTTTAAAGGATAGCACCAAACACAGAATTTGCACTATGGAATTAAAAATGCTCAAATTTGCCACTAACTAGCCAATTGATGATGAGCAAATGAATTATTAAACATCCAGTGGTAGGCAGAATAATGTCCCCCACCCCCATGATGTCTGTGTCTTAATCCCTGGAATGTGTGAATACATTGCCTTTCATGGCAAAAGGGTCTTTGTATTACAGATATGATTAAGTTAAGGCCTTGGGACAGAATATCCTGCATTATCTAGTTGGGCTCAGTGTCATCACAGGGTCCTCATGAGAGGGATGAAGGAAGAATCGGAGCCAGAAAAAGGAGATGGGACGCTGGAATCAGAGTTCGGAATGATGTACATTGAAGGCAGAGGAGGGGCCACAGGCCAAGCAATGAAGGCGGCGAGGCAACACATTCTCCCCTGAAGCCTGTGGAAGAAACACGGCTCTGCTGATAATGTTTTAAGCCACTAAGTTTGTGGTAATGTGTTGCAGCAGCAATTGAAAACTAAAACCATCTTCGGTGTTAGTTTCTTATTTCTAAAATAATAATAATGCTGTACAATGAATGTTTATTGTGTCAGGTAGTATTTTAGCCATGGAAGACACAGTACTTAATACAAAGTCCCTGCCATCAGGGAGGTTAGTTATTGTGGAGAGACAGATAATGTTAAAAAATCATTCTGTACATGTGTAACTTTGTCTCAAGCAGTACAAAAGCAATGCATATAACTAAAACATTTGTACTGCTGTAATATTCTGAAATAAAAAAATATGTACAACTATTATAGATC
>NW_012147448.1:0-3736 GCF_000956105.1 Propithecus coquereli | reverse complement strand
CACACACAAACTCAGTCAGGGTCTGGGCCAAAAGAGGCTTCAGAGTAACTCTCTGGATTCAAGGCCAAGACCAAGCACAAACATCCCACATTTTCATCCCAAACACAAAGGTGCTCTGCTTTTCCTTCCCTCACTTTTCCTCTCACTCCAGTGGGAGGAAGGAGGATGTGAGCAGAGGGGAAAGGAAGCAACGCTGTGGGAAAAGCTGTGGCTACAACTGTAGCTTCTGACTTACCTGTCCTTCTCTTTCTCCCATCATTGACCTTGAACCTTCTCTCCTGAAAAAGGTAATTTAAATCAAGCCATAAGGAGAGGAAGAGGCTTGTGAACAGAGAGGCCCATCAGACCCGAAATGAAAAGCAACGTTTCCCAAACCGAATGCAGGGGATGCAGAGCCTGATTCAGTGCCAACTGCATGCACCGAAGGCTCAGCGCCCAGAAAGGCCACTCCTTATTCTCAGAGAATGAACCAGTAGAAAGAAGACCTGCACCAAGTGGGCAGGGTCGGCAGGGGCCCAACTGACCTGTCCACCGAGTGGTCGGGGTAGCGGCCTCGGTCCCTGTGGTCAAAGTCATGGAAGCGATCCTGGCGGTTGAAGTCAGAGTGGTAGCGCTCATCCAGGGCAGCCCGCTTGGCCTCTGGCCAGTAGGCATCATCTCGCCTATGAGGGGGCACGGGAAAGAGGTAAAGCCATTTCCCCTCCAAACATACGACCTTTGTGGGAGCTGGTCAGATAGCCCCTAACTGTCCCTGGCCCCAGCACTTCACAGAAACAATTAATTTCACCACAGTGTTCCCTGCTACATGAGCCTAGACATCTGATTTGACCGCAATGACTGAATGACTGTTTCCGTTTTGTCCAGCACCTACACCCAACAGGACAGTGAGAAGTGGGCAGTGGCAGCCTTCAGACAGGCTCGGGGAACTCCACACAGCTGCCAATTCTCAGGAAACCAGTGCAACCCTGAGCAGCTCTTTACGCGCACCTGGCACCTCTCCTACTCACACACTGAGTTGTTGCCCCCCAGAGATGTCACTGACACAAGCACTTGAAACATACTGTTTCAGCACACTGGTGACCACCATAGACTATCATTAAAAGCCATAAGTGCTCCTAAAACAGCTTAGATGGCCCTTTACAAGAGTCAAAATATGTATTTCATGGGTTCCTCTTTAACTCGTGCAGCAGAAAAAAAGAAATAGCGCAATTTGTCCCAAGTTGTGATGCAGGGAGAAAGGCTGACGCAATCGAGGCTGGAATTATCCACCCAATTCCCGAAAGCAAAGTTTGAATTTAGGTTCCCGTCCTACTGGTGTGTAGCGTTATTCTATTCATACCTCTCATCGGTATATTTGAGGATTTGAAATTAATCGTATTACGAAAATGAGCAGAAACAAATTACAATGGATTAAAAAGCCAGGACAGGGCCCAGAAGAGGTGGTTTTTGGTCTCTTGTCCCCGCCGCCAGCACATTTCACGGGCTGCTCTAGTGCCTGGACCTGAACCCAGTGACTTAATCAGCACCACAGTATCCGGCCATCTCAACATCCCTGCTGGAGTACAGGGGAACGCCCATGTCCCTACCTGTGCATGCTTTTAAAGACAGATCTCATGCTAACATGACTCTAGGGTCTGTAACACATGATTCTGACCTGCAAGGGACACCCAAGGGCAACAGGATCGGGTGTCAGCTTACCGGCCGTCCAGGTCGTAGGGCCGCCGCACTGTAGGCCGCCGTTCCTGCTCATAGCGCCGCAGCTCCTCGCGCTCACGGTGGATGCGCTCCTGCTCGCGCCTGCGCTCGTGCTCCACGTGCATGCGCTCGCGCTCCAGCCGCTCCCGCTCCATGCGCTCCCGCTCCAGCCGCTGCCTCTGGAAGGCCAGCCTCTCCCGGGCAAACTCCAGCCGCTCGCGCTCCTCCCGCTCCTCGCGCTCCTCACGCTCCCACTGCGCCTGCATGCGCTGCTCCCGATCACTGCGCTCCCGCACCCTGCTGCACAACAGCTGAGCTGCAGAAAGGCCAGCAGGCATCCCCCAGCCAGGTCCACCCCCAGGAAACCAGGCTCCAGGGCTGTGTCTCCGCCTGCACAACCTACAGAACCGCATGCAAGAACAAGGAGGAGGAGCCTGGGGCCCAGGGACAATGTGAGAAAGCAGGAAGAGCTCAGGAGCGCCACCCGGTTCTCCTTCCGCCATGGTCCCTGATTAGCCAGACACCCAAGAGTGAAGGGAGGGGTGTGTATGTGTTCCCCTACGCATGATCAGCTATTATGTGAAAACTGGGCCTTATTTCCTGAACATTTCCTGGATTTTGACATCTGATTTCATGACATAAGACACTTATAATTAAGAAATGGACTATATTCTTCATGGTCAGTGACTCAAAGATAGAACCATTGCTCCCTAAACCATGAGTTTAAATTAGTCATTGTGAAATGAGGCTGGAGCACTAGAATCCAAATCGTATTGATGTCCATAAAGCCCCAGACCTGAAGCTGGGCAGGAACCCTACCCTGCCCAGGCCAAGGACAGTAACAGCTACATAATTTTAACAGTGACAGACGTTTTTGTGCTTTTCCTTCCAGGTTTTTGTAGATGCAACAAAGAAGACAGGTGACAAACTGTCTGTTCTTGACCCTTTCTCTATGCGTTCACAGATACAGTTGGCCCTCTGCATCCAGTGATCCCATCAGCCAAGGATCAAAAATATTAGGGGGAAAAAAAAACACCCCAAAACCTAACAATACCATGAATACAACACACAAAAAAATTATAACAAAACCAATAAACAAACAAAAAAACACGACAATATGCCGGGATTGGTAGCTCACCCCTGTTATCCTAGCACACTGGGAGGCTGAGGCGGAAGTAGCACTTGAGCTCAAGAGTTTGAAACCAGCCTGAGCAAGGGCCGGACCCTGTGTCTACTAAAAATAGAAAAATTAGCCAGGCACTGTGGTGCCCAGTGGTGTCCCAGACACTTCGGAGGTTGAGTCAAGAGAATCGCTTGAGCCCAGGAGTCTGAGGTTGCACTGAGGTACCATAACATCACTGTACTCTATCCAGGGTGAGAGTGAGATTTTGGCTCAAAGAAACCAAAAAAACAAAAAAGAAACCAAAAGCAAGGCACAACAAAACAAAATACCCCCACCACTACAGAATAACAACCACTGACACAGCAGTTTCATTATATTAGGTGTAAGTAGTCCACAGAGAATTTAAAGTGCTCGGGAGAATGTGCGTAGGCTATACGCAAACACCATGTTCTTTTTTATCAGGGACTTTGGCCTCCACAGCTTTGGATCAGGAGTCCCAGAACCAATCCCCCTGGGATACCGAGGGACAACTGTATTCTTGTACCCGAAGGAATGGATAATCTTGCCCTGTGTTGTGTCTGTGTTCTGGACATGATGGCTGTCAATTCCTTGGTTCACTCCACGTCTTGGTCACTCCCACACCTGCCTCCGTGGATCTCCGGCCCCTTCACGAGGAGCCCACAGTGTGACGAGCCCATGGTTCACTGAATGAGCATGAGGGGATGTTTTTGTTGTTCCCAAAAGCTACGGCTTCATAAAATGGACATGCAGGCAACACTTTCTTGAGCACAGGTTCCGCCAGGCCACATATGGATAAGAGAATGGCTGGGACTAGAACCCCTGGCCTTTCAAGCAGCTGTGGGGCATCCCTGGGCCCATTTACAGTCTCCCAGCACAAACGCCCACCTCCCAGCACCT
>NW_012147447.1:0-1005 GCF_000956105.1 Propithecus coquereli | reverse complement strand
AATTGTAGTCTTCAGTCAAACATGAGATGTGAATTTTAATAAAATATCTGACATAATTGTTGCACGCTGGGAGCTTGCAAGTTCTACCACTTGCCTTTTTCTTCTGCCCCACATCTTGGGAAACCTAATAAGAAAACCAGGTGTTCCCTCCTTTGGTGCTGTCAGAAAATTCAAACCATACAAGACACAGCCTGTGTATGCACAGAAACTCTTACTCCAATCCCGTCTGCTCACCACAGTAAGATATAAGCTACCTTCTTTTCCTGACCTCTCAGTCCTTTTCTGGACCTGTTTTGGAGCCCACTCTGTTCTCCCAGAAAATATCATTTTATGAGTAACAAACAGCTCATACTCTCTTGATGCATGCATACCATCATCAGTGTTCACATCTGAAGCAAATTTGGGGGGGTGGGGTACATTGTATTTCTGTAAGTGTCTACAACACTTAGACTATATTCTAATTCTCATAAAAATCCTGTAAGTTAGGTATTGTTAGTATGTCTATTACTGAGAGGAGGAAAAAAAAGACAAGACATTAACTCAGTTGTATAAGGTCATATGGCAATTTTGTGCTGGAGATGGGAATGAACCCAGGAGGTCGGACCCCAGAGCTATGCACCCAAGCTCTAAATAACATTCTCAATGTTATACATGAGTAGAAAGATAGAAATCCAGTTGCCAAATATATCCACTTCAATGCTTATTTCTTTTTAAATAGCAGGACTCTCTCCAATTTACCTAAACAAAACAAACAAACATTAAAAAGTGGAGGTGATGTGAGGGTAGAGAGCATTATTAAAAGAATACTGAACTATCTTGTGAAATACAAGGAGAAAATTACAAATTAATTGGTAGGTGTTGTTGGATTCTCTTTTAGGAATACTGTCATTAAATGGCTCAGTTCCCAAATACTAGATCCACAAAGATAATTACCAGAGATATAGTTTTATAGGGTCAATTTGCATCAGAAACCCTGGCAATGATCAACTGTGAGCAGTAGCGGTG
>NW_012147446.1:9822-10247 GCF_000956105.1 Propithecus coquereli | reverse complement strand
GGTCTAGTAGTGCCAGATTCCCTTAATGTTTGCTTGTCTGGAGAAGTCCTTATTTTTCCATCATTTATGAAACTTACTTTTGCAGGACACAAAATACTTGGCTGACAGTTGTTCTGTTTAAGAAAACTAAAAATGGGGCCCCAATCCCTTCTGGCTTGTGAGGTGTCTGCCGTGAAGTCTGCTGTTAGCCCAGTGGGTTTTCTTTTGTTACTAATTGTTGCTTTCATCTTGAAGTTTGTAGAATTTTCTCCCTCGTTTTGACCTCGGCCAGGTTGATGATTATGTGTCTTGGGGATGTCCTACTTGCTATGAATCTTCTTGGTATTTGTTGATCATCTTGTACCTTGATATTTCTATCTCCATAATTCCCTTGAAGAGGTTTTCCATGCTTTTTGCTTTTTCTTCTCCCTCTGGGATATCTATAA
>NW_012147446.1:9206-9772 GCF_000956105.1 Propithecus coquereli | reverse complement strand
GGTTACAGAAGCAGATGGCAGTTATTAGACAAAAGACTATTCTTTCAGTGTATCACTTCAACTATGTAACTATAATTTAGCTAGCCCCTGGTTTTTTTGCTTAGTTCATTTATTAACCCCTTATTGTAAAGCTCTCAGCTCACCACAGTCCTACTTGCTATGAATCTTCTTGGTATTTGTTGATCATCTTGTACCTTGATATTTGGATCTCCATAATTCCCTTGAAGAGGTTTTCCATGCTTTTTGCTTTTTCTTCTCCCTCTGGGATATCTATAATTTGTATATGGCTTATTTCATACAGTCTCATATTTTTCTGAGTAATTTGTTCCTTCTTCTTTTTTTTTTTTTTAGCACTGTTGTCTGACTGGGTTAGTTTGAAAGCCTTGTCTTCCAGCCCTGAGATTCTTTCTTCTACTAGGTCAAGCCTGTTGTCGAAGCTTTCTGCTACATTTTGTAATTTCCTAAATGACCGATTTCTTTAACTTCTATTATACACTTTCTTATGCTGGCTGTCTATCTCTTTAGCAATTTTTTCAGTTTTTTCACTCATGTCCTGAATTTTTTTT
>NW_012147446.1:6309-6641 GCF_000956105.1 Propithecus coquereli | reverse complement strand
TTGCACCAATACACTGAGGCATAATAGCTGATAATTTATGAGTGTTATTTGAAGGAAGGAATTCTGCTTTGTCATTATGGTAGTAAATAAAATATTCAAATCCTCATTGACCCACCATGAAATTCAGCTTTACTTTTTTTCCCCCTAATATTGTTCATGGAAGTAAGCAAGCAGAGTCCACGAAAGGTGACAGATATGAATAAATGCAGTGATTGCCAAAGACAATGGCAATACAAATAAAAGAAATTATCAGACGGAAATGAATGTGAATAGGCTCAAATTTTAGAACACTTTTTTTTATGTTTGCTTTCGAGGGGAAGGGATTTGGACAA
>NW_012147446.1:3482-4264 GCF_000956105.1 Propithecus coquereli | reverse complement strand
AGAAGTTCCAGGGCCTCAGCAACATCGGTAGCCCAAGTGACATTTATTGACGTGTGCCGTGAACCAGGAATGGGTGGTGCCAAGTACTTTACATGCGCAGTAGCATTCAGTCCTCACAAAACCCTGTGATGCCCATTTTATAGAGGAGGAGGAAGGTCTAGTGTGCTAGCTAAATAATTTACTTTTTGTTACCCAGTCAACAACTGGGTCTTGAATTCAAGTTGTTTGACTTTAAACCCAGAAACTGATAATCTTAGAACTATTAAAAACAAGTTTCCAAACTAGCGGACAAATAGAAAAAGAGTTGAAAATTTCTGAAAATTTTCTGGATTTTATGGAAATGAAAGATCATCAGTATTTCTCTCCTGGTTTTGGACCAAGATTTAAATGTAGCTACATTTGTTGCAAGATCTGCATCATATTACCTATTCACAAACAAGGAACATGTTGTCTGTGACAGATGTTTACATTTGCAGTTGAGATTAATTGATTGGCTTTTCCTAACGTAAATTAATCTTAGAGGAAGTCGTTGGGGCTTTGAATTTATCTTAAACATACAAATTCAGATATTTTGATTTCAAGGTTCCCCTCCCCTCCTTTTTATGTCCACTAAAAATAATCTTAGTTGTGGGAAGGAAATGTAGAAAAATATGAGGGTGAATAAATGCCTTTCTTAACATTCTGCAATATTGACAGCATAAGATAAAACTATTTTTCTTTTCTAAACAGGAAAAGAAAGTGTGGCTAATCTGGAAGCTTCTTACCATTTGATTTGCTTATGG
>NW_012147446.1:1761-3227 GCF_000956105.1 Propithecus coquereli | reverse complement strand
TCTAAAAGCAATAGAATGTAAAATAAAATGGACAAGAGATTTAAAGTCAAATAAACCTGTTTGTGGCTGAAACTCACATATGCATTATATACAAGAAAACAAATAACAACCACCTTAAAGCCAGGGTCTTACTTTTTTTTTTTTTTTTGCGTAATGGATTTGTCAAGGGCAAAGATTGTTTAGTTATGAAGCGTGACTGGCTTATTGTATACAATGTGAAAATAATGTAAAATTCCATGAATGAAAGATAGAAGAAATAAGTAGGTGAAAGATAATATTATCTGGAAAAGAACTTTATTATATTGGGCAGTTTTTGATTTTACAGTGTATTAGAGGTTTATCTTCTGTGGTGAGGATGCCAGCTCAGAAGGAAACTTATCATTTATTCTTGCATTTTCATCCTGGAAAAAAAATGTTATGTTGAGTAATAAGACTAGATGGTACGGCACGATATTATTCCATCTGAAAAGCAAAGCTAGAGAAGAAAAATTTTGGCTTTCTTTCATAGGACTGTGTCATTTGTTCAATGGTAACTTAATACAAGCATTTTTCTTGGAAGATTGGTAGGCATGTACTTCCAAAATGGTGATGCTGGGACATTTAGACAGTGCTAACATTTTAGTGCTAAATATATCATTTTCTGTCTAAATTTAACAAAATATTGCATGAAATCATTCAGCCAACTCTCTGAGAAGCTGAAATTGTTACATGAAGTGTTAACTAGAAGATGATCATTTCTGAGCGATGTTTCATGCCTTTGTAAATGTCTTCCTTCCTTGATTTACTCATCAGTGGTTTTCAGTTCTCACAAAATAAGAATTATTTAAAGCTTAAGCAATTTAAACAGTTGCTTTTAAATCAACTTAATACCATCCAAATCCTTGCCACTCTTACCGTTGGAAGGCCATAAAATAATTTGAATAGTATATGTGACCAGTTGAAATGAAGATGATTTTATTCATGAATACTTTAATATGAATACTTTGGAGCCTGCATTTCTCCATTATATTAAATTATGGTGCAACATAAAACCGTCAGACTAGGTTGTAGACTCATAGTCCCCATGGAGTTTCCTTATGTTTTCCTTCAAGATTTTTTCCCTTTAATATCAATAAATCTAATTTTTGGTTCATATCTTTCTTCTGATATTCTAAAGCCTTGATTCACTGACTCTTTAATCTTAGATTTGATGCCAGGAACTGAAAATGTCTTAGAAATAACTTTTTTTTTGTAATAACATAAAAATTCAGTAGTGGCTAATAGGCTAATTTGTTAAACTCGTAGAGTTGAAATAGATTTTTAGCATGAGCCTGGTGCAGATGTCTTCCTAGAGTGCTGTGACCTTTTCAAAGAAAACTTTTCCTCTGTTCTAGCAATCAGGGGAATGTGACACCTAAAGACCTCCAGAGTAGATCTACCAGCGTGAAGAATGGTAGTTTTGAGCACTAGCCTTGGAATAAGACAGA
>NW_012147446.1:0-414 GCF_000956105.1 Propithecus coquereli | reverse complement strand
TCAAGGCAAGAGTCCCTTACACTGTACACCAAGAGGTATACCTACCATAGTTCTGAATATTTAAAAGTTATAAAATATAAAGCTAACAAAATCTCCAATGTAATGTTCTACCTTTTAGCTTGATAAATATTCCTTCATAATAACCAGGAATTCCAGTTTCAAATTTTAAATGCTCCTTGAATTACTTGAAAACTTCCCAAAGTCCCTTGCTAAAACATGGTGGTACAGAGAGAACCGAAAAGTGGCCTGTAGTCTGTCCCCCTTCTCTTTCTATCTCAGGCTCTGTCCTGCATTATGGAGAGGTGTTGCATGCATACATGGGATCCTTCTGCATGCACAGCCAGGATCTGCCCACAACTTTGGGAATAGCATCCTTGGCCACTCTGGGAACCCAGGTGCATGTTGTGTGTGCAG
>NW_012147445.1:0-1273 GCF_000956105.1 Propithecus coquereli | reverse complement strand
CCCTCTGCACCACAGGGACTGCTGTGCAAACGCCTTTTTTTATTTGGATTGTCTCTCATTAAATCAATAAACACGAGCACATCCTAAACGCCAGGCCCCGGGGATTCAGCTGTAAACAGTTCCTTCCTTCAAGGGGCTCGCGGTCTCCATGGGGAAGACAGACATTTAAAAAATGTGGCAGATCAAAAAAAGCCAAGCTCAACTGATTACATACTGTACAATCCCATGTATACTACATCACTGAAATGAAAAAATTTTAGAGTTGCAGGAGAGACTGGCGGTCCTCAGGGGGTGGGGGAGTGGCCGGGGGAGGGAAGCAGGTGTGGCTGCATCAGGGCAACCCGAGGGCTCCATGGGGTGCTGCCACTGTTCAGGGACTTATTCAGAGTCCGTTTCTGGTGAACACACAAACCAACACAGGTGGTAAAATTGCATAGAATTTACTAAACATGCACAAAGGAGTACAAGGAAACCCAAGAGCCATGAACGAGGTAGATGGGGCGTGTCAGCCTCGGTATTCTGGGGGATATCGTGCAGGAGTCCGGCAAGATGCCGTCTGGAGGGAAACCTGAGTGAGGGGTGTAGAGACCTCTCTGCGTTATGGTTACAAACGCATGTGACCCTATAAGGATCTCAACCAAAATTTCAATTTATAAAGGTGTCAGGTCACCCACATGATATTTAAACTTAAATTATCTAAAATTAAATAAAATTAAAACTCGAGTCTTCCGTCTTGGTAGCCTGCAGCGTTGGGTAGCACCGGTTGTTCCCATCACTGCGGATGGTGACCGGCCAGCGCTCGTCTACATCTCGCTAGGGGTGTGGGTGACACCGTCGAATGGATTCGTCAAAATTCATGGATTGGTAAAGTTGAGTTGTACATTTCATTTGTAAATTTCCCTTTAAAAATATCAAACTCACTTAATTTTCCACCTAGGCAAAAGTGTTTGGGGCTGAAGTGTACTGATGTCCGCAGCTCACTTTGAAATGCATCAGCGAGTAAGACGGAAAAGAGGAGGAGGAAGCGGGGAAGAAGGGCAGAGGATGGGAAGGTGCGTCGATGTGTTAAAGCAAACATGGCAAAAGGTTAATCCAGAGCCTCCGTGGTGGGCATTTGTGTCCTCACAATTCTTTCAACTTTTCTATATGTTTGAAATTTTTCATAATAAAATTATGGAGAATCCACTTCTAACCTCCTTCAGGGTATCAGCGGAGTTCGGTTCCTTGTGGTTGCAGGACTGAGGCTCTTGTTTCCTTGCTGGCTGTCACCTGG
>NW_012147444.1:0-961 GCF_000956105.1 Propithecus coquereli | reverse complement strand
GGCATGGTGGCGCATGCCTGTAGTCCCAGCTACTCGGGAGGCTGAGACAGTAGGATCGCTTGAGCCCAGGAGTGTGAGGTTGCTGTGAGCTAGGATGACACCACGGCACTCTAGCCTGGGCAACACAGTGAGATTTTGTCTCAAAAAACAAAAAACAAAAAAACAAATGCCCTTTTGCCTGAACATGGAGTCATTTTCCTCCTCTCCCAGCGTCTGGATCCTGTCAGTTGGTGCCCCCCCAGTAATCAAAGAGACTCCCCAAAGGAGTTCCCCAAGGCCCTAGAAGGAGGCGCCTCAAAGAGTGAGCATGGAACCTGGGGCCAACATCTTAAAAGGCTGTTTATCCTGACTGGTTGTCAGGGTTGATTAAAAATTGCAGAAATTATTTCCATGAGTAAAAGGCAGAGGACCATTTAGAGCTCTAAATACCCAGGACATCAGAAAAGGAGGCCAAATTACTGTTTGAGTAGGGAGGAGGAAGGTTTTTATGGGGCCAAAGGAGCTCATTCTACCATTTCCCCCTTAAGGAAAACACAAGGGAAAACACCCAGTGTCTCTTAAACATTAAAAAGGTTGAGAATAAAGGTGTGTTTAGGTTGCTTTGCAGCAACGGTGGAGGGAAATCTGTTAGTTTCAAAAAAGTGATTTGTATTTTAGTTTCTATTTCTCATTTTGTCTTTCGTCTACCTAAAAATTGGTAACGTGAACTATAAATTTGGACCAGCTCAAAAATATTTAGGATGATATCCCACCTAAAGAAATATATATCCACATAGAAATGGATGTTTCAGTTTTAAACGTTTCTCTCTGCTCTTGAATCCCAAAGTATTACATATTCATTACGGAAAATGAAGAAAATAAACTTTAAAGGAGTAGAGGATAAAATCTCCTGTAATCTGATCCATACACATGTTCTGGTAAATTTCCTTTCATTTTTGTATCTATGCATTATATTTATATA
>NW_012147443.1:0-1415 GCF_000956105.1 Propithecus coquereli | reverse complement strand
AATACAGCAACAACAAAAATAAATAAATTGGACTTAATTAAATTAAAACATTTCTACACAGCAAAAGAAATAATCAGCAGAGTAAATAGACAACCTACAGAATTGGAGATGATATTTACAAACTATGTATCTGACAAAGGACTAATATCCAGAACCTACAAATAACTTAAACAAATCAGTGAAAACAAAAGCAAATAACCATATTAAAAAGTGAGCAAAAGACATGAACAGAGTTTTTTCAAAAGAATATATACAAATGGCCAACAGACATATGAAAAGATGCTCAACACTACTAATCATCAGGGAAATGTAAATGGAACTACAATCAGATACTACCTTACCCTTATCAGAATGGCCATAATTAAAAAATAAACAAACAATAGATGTCTGCATGGAGGGAGTGAAAAGGAATGGTTATACACTGTTGTTGGGACTGTAAATTAGTGCAACCTGTTCAGAAAACAGTATGGAATTTCCTAAAAGAACTAAAAGTAGACCTACCATTTGATCCAGCAATCTCTCTACTGGATATGTATCCAAGGGAAAAGAAGTCATTATATCAAAAACCACCTGTACCTGGATATTTATTGAAGCACAGTTCACAATTGCAAAGATAGGTAATCAACCTAAGTGCCCATCAATTGATGAGTGAATAAAGAAAAAAATGTGGTGTGGTATACACACACACACACACACACACATCCATGGAATACTACTCAGCCATAAAAAGGAATGAAATACTGTCATTTGCAGCAACTTGGTTGGAACTGGAGAATATTATCCTATATGATGTATCTGAGGAAAGGAAAAGCAAACCCCACATGTTCTCCCTAATAATTGGGAGCTAAACAGTGGGTACATATGGTCGTAAAGTGGTGTAAAGGTCATTGGAAACTAAGAGGGGGGAGTATGAGAGAGGAGTGAGGGTTAAAAACTTACCTATCAGCTACAACGTACACTATTCTGGTGACGGGCATGCTAAGGGTCCTGACTTCAGCATTACACAATTCATTTGTGTAATAAGAACACTTGTACCCCCTAATATTTTGAAATAAAAATTATTTTAAACAAAGAAGTAAGGTGATTAAGAATATGGACCTGATGGTAAAGGAAAAGAAGGAAGCAAGAGGTGAAAGCAAAGTCTTACAGAAACATGAGGAAAGGCGAAATCACGAGCTACACCAATGTCTCCTTCAGCAAAAGATGAATAACAGCATCTAACCACCAACAGAAGAGTGTGTTTGCGTTAGGCTGCCAACCCCACAGGCATGTCTGTGTTCAACTGCTACTATCAGCTGGGAATGGCAAGAATCTTAAAAAGTCATTTTAAAATGATTGAGGAAAGGAAGAAGAAAGATTAGAAAATATAGAAAAGAGTGTAATAGAAATATAAACAAAATAAAAGTTTGACATTC
>NW_012147442.1:0-2779 GCF_000956105.1 Propithecus coquereli | reverse complement strand
AGATGGCTTAATAACTACTCAGCCTGTGTCAGGAGCTATAGTTCTTTATTTCTGCTATGAGAGAATGCTGTCTTCATAGGCAATATATATAAACAAACTTACAGAAGTAGAGAGTAGAATAGTGGTTTTCAGAGGCTGGGGTTGGGTGGGATGGGCAGTGGAGAGAAATTGACCAAATACAGGTTCCAGTTAGACAAGTGGAATAAAATTTTTAGATCTATCATACAGTAAGATGACCATAGTTAATAATAGTGTGCTGTATATCTCAAAATTGCTAAAGAGTACATTTTAAATGTTCTCATTACAAAAAATTATAAGTATATGAAGTGATAGGTATATTAATTAGCTTGATATACTCATTCCACAATGTATATGTATGTCAAAACATCACACTGAACTCCATAAATATATACAATTATTATTTGCTAATCAAAAATAAAATTTTTAAAAAAGACAGGAGACATATAAAAAAATGACTCCAACATTTTCATGTTTTTAAAATAATCTTTTATATCAACCATGAATTAACTTTTAGGCATTTTTTTTTAATAAGTAAACGTTAATAAGGAAAATTTATCAGTAACTCAATTCAATAATTTTATCTGAAATATAAAGCATATTAGATCCCATTTAAATATGTTATCTACATGCTGTACCTGCACAGAGGGAGACCTGTGCTCATCTGATGGGAGTACTGTTTCCGGGTGGTGGTGTATCTGGTGATTTTCTCTAACCTCTTAATTTTTTCTATATCGTCTACATTTTTATAGTGTGCATATATCACCTTTGCAAATAAGAATAAACTTACTCAAGGAAGTGCAGAAGAGAGGGGGAGGTGGAGAAAGGGAGGAAAGAAGGGACAGAGAAAGGAATAAAAAAGAAAAAAGGAAGAAAGAGAGAAAGGGAGAGAAAAAAGAAAATGGGAGAAAGAAGGAGAAGGAGTTGTGGGGCTAATATGGACGGGAGACAGCCTAGGGGGACATGGTCCATTTATTCTGATTTGGGGAGGGAAAATGTAGTTGAAACTGTGAAATGTGTGTTTCATGTGGCTTTGGAGTTTTACAGACCCAGATACGTCTTGCACCTGCCACTCAGCTGGATGTTCATGGACAAGTTCACTAAACTGATGTCTGAAGTTTCCGCATCTGTAGGAAGGGAATAATCATGCCTACTTAGCAGGGTTGCTTTGAGTGTGTGATGGTATACTCAGCACGGTGCCTAGCCCCAGACAGTCCCTTAACACAGTGGTCCCCAAACTTTTTGGCACCAGGGACCGTTTCATGGAAGGGGGGTGTGGAGCTCAGGCAGTGGGGCCAGCATGGGGAGCAGCTGTAGATACAGAGGAAGCTTCGCTTGCCAACCGCTCATCTCCTGCTATGTGGTCGGCGGCCTGGTTCCTAAGTTTCATGGAAGACAATTTTTCCACAGCCTGGGGGAGGGTGGCAGGGTGGGGAGGAGAGGGATGGAGCTGAGGCAGTGATACTCAGCCCGGCTCCTAACAGGCTACAGACCGGTACCAGGCCACGGCCCGGGGATTGGGGACTGACTGCAGCCTTAACAAATAAAATGTCAGATTCCTTTTGTGTTTCTTCTGGCAATTCTTTTCCCATCCGTCCATCCGCCCATCCAAGAAGCTTTGCTGGACAGGTGTTTTCTACCTGCCAGTAACCCCTCAGTGTGAAAGATACAGCCCTGCCCCGGGCAGAGACAGCAGGCCAGGCAGGATGAGAAGCGGGAGGCGGCGCAGCTTCAGCGTCAGAAGAGGCAGGTGCCTGGGCAGAGGAGCCCAGGCCGCCTTCCCCTAATCCTTCCTTTCAGAGGAAGTCTCTCGGTTACCGGCCAGCTCCCGGCCCCGCACTGGGCCTGCCAGAGTGGCAGTCTGTTCTGAGATCTCAGCAGGCCAATTCAGTTTCCCTTCCTCTTGCCTCACTGGCCTCCACTCTGACGCCCACTGTCAAGCGCTGTGGCTCCTTATCGTGGCTTTGAAATCGAGAAAGACACTTTGGAATTCAATTAGCCACACAGTTACCACAGCAACGAAAACATACAAACGTAAATGATTTATACTCACAGACAACACTTCAGAAAAGAATAAATTTAATCTTGCAGCTGGGAATGAAATGGATTGTACAATAAGAAAATTGTATTCTTCTCTCCTGGGTGAGAGGCCTCCACATTTTGCTGTGAGGTGGGTGAACGTTGAGGGGAGCAGGAACGTGGCCTGCGAGCCCCTCAGTCTCACGCCAGAGGCTGGGTTCATGTTGGGGTTCACGCCGAGAACTAGCCTGCTCTGCAACGGGCATGCTGGCATCCCAGGCCAGCAAAGCCCGCATGGCAGTGAACGTTGTTCCATGAACCGGAAACATGTCTTCCCATAAGGGCACGCTCCTCCCTTAGTGCTGTCGTACGTAGGTTTATGCATTTCCACACGCGCAATCCTGAGATTTGCTTCACATTAAAGTGAGATCCTTTCTAGAGTCACAAATGGGAGGGGCTGTGCTTAAAAAGCAAAAAAAAAAAAAAAAACCATGCAAATCAGGTGTTTTGCAACAATTTCTGCCTTACTCCTGCAATCTCCCGTTAGAGATGGCACGACTAATGCAGCCCGTCGGTGACACTGGGCTGGCGGTATTTTTTAAGATGGCTTAATAACTACTCAGCCTGTGTCAGGAGCCATAGTTCTTTATTTCTGCTATGAGAGAATGCTGTCTTCATAGGCAATATATATAAACATAAATGAAAGCAGACAGTTTCTTGAAATATTTATCTTTTATTTTTT
>NW_012147441.1:0-2887 GCF_000956105.1 Propithecus coquereli | reverse complement strand
CTTCCATCAGATTTTGCCTATGGCTATTATATGATTATTTATGGCCTTATCTATGGTTATTTCTCCTTCTTATATTCTAGGATGATTGTAAATTGATAATGCTCTTCCAGGCATTACAGGGATCTTGAATTGGAAGTTAATTTTTTGAACCATTAATTATCTACTTCCCTTGAGATTAATAAGTGACAGCTGTTTTTGTATGTGAGTGTGTACAATTGGGTACTTGTGTGTGTGTGTGTGTGTGTCTGTGTGCGCGTGTGTGTGCTTTAAAAATTATCTTCTTATCCTGTTTTACTCAATGGTTCAGAGGATCAAAAAAAAATTATCTTTTTTTTATTCACTTGTCTCCTTGCATCCCCATGTATTGTTTCTATGGTCTCCTTTAGGTAGATCGTGGACCTTTTAGATCTACCATGTTCATTAACTCTTTTTTCTCATGATATCTAAATCACTTTTCTTTTGTCATAGATTATGGAACATGGTTTCCTCTGCACATGTGCAAGTCTATCTACTCAATAAACCTCTTTGCTTAATGAGAGGTTTGCAGTATAGCCATTTTGAGGCACAACTTTGATATAAAATGTGTAGGTATGGGCCAGGGGGGAAGGATAGGCGAAACATCTCCTGCAGTCATCATAGTAAAGAAAGTTCCATTCAATTGGCAGAGTCCTTAGATTTTTACTTGCTCTCACTTTACACATGCCTGTTGGGAGGCCAAGAGTTTCCTTAAACTCCACTCCAATTCTATTTTTTTCTCTATTAAAAACAAACAACAAGAAACTTTTACAGGAAGTTTATTCACTTTGGAAAACAGTTCTCCAAGCTTTCACTAAAAGAAATGGCTGGCAAGTACTCTATATAAGGTAGACCAGCCATCCCAACTGCAAATCTTTAATTAATTCATTTTTTATCTTTTCTATGGTCACCTCCTAGCATTTTGTATTCATGGAACAGGGTTTGTTATTATACCTGATGTCCTTGGCTTCTAAGGATATTCTCCCAGATGATATAGAATATTATATGCTGAATCAGTCCAATCAAGAAATGGAGGCCAGTTTAAGCTTGGTTATAGTATACACATCTTTCTTTCTCTTGAAAACACAGATAAAAGATTGATGTTCTCATCATGTTCAAACAAAGAGTAAATTGTTCCAACTGCAACATCTCCAACATCTCTAACATCCAGGACTTGATTAAATGGACAATATAAGTGAGTGTTTTCTGGCCCAACCAGGGCTCTCATAGATGGAAGTAGATGCTTTCCATGAGAGAATGATTAATTCTGCTTGTAACAAAAGGAAATGGAGAACTCTCAAAAAAGTATGATTACAATAGACAAAAGTGAAATATGCAAAAAAAGGCCTTGAGATTTATGTCTGTTTTTCATCAAATAGTCTTGAAGCTGCCTCTAAAATTGCTGTTCAAATCTATCGATCACATAAGGCAGAATCTGTATTCCTTACTGGTTTTGCTTATCTAAAATCAGGTAACAAACATCCTTGATTGCATCAAACAGAAGTGAGAACATTTTATTGTATATTGGCAGCATAAAAAGACATTTGAAAGGGATAGAAATCAATTGTGCTACAATAAATTATTATGGCTCAGTTTTTTAAGTAAAAAAAAGAAATAATAATGAAAATCATATTCCTAACACGCTCATCTGACTCTGATACTTCAAAACAAAACTAAGTTCATACTTTTTGTTAAAATCATATATATACTTAGTGATTCTAAATAAAATTACATTTTTGTTCTTTTGGGTAGATGCCCAGTAATGGGATTTCTGGATCAAATGGTAGTTCTACTTTTAGCTCCTTGAGGTATCTCCATATTATTTTCCACAGAGGTTGTATTAGTTTGCAGTCCCACCAGCAGTGTATGAGTGTGCTTATCTCTGCATCCACTTCAACATTTATTGTTTTGGTTTATTGTTTTGATCTTGATCCTCAAGATCATTGGGTGTCAAAGAATTATATTTTCTTTTCATTCAATTGTCACCATCTTTTGTCAACTGATTTGGGATGGCATGCAAAGCCATCCTGGTTTTCACAGTGAGGTCCCTTGTTATAATGTAATCCATATAGTGGAATGCTTTAAGTCTACAAATAATTCTATTGGAAAGATGTGGAAATTTATAGAATAAGTGTCTCAGGTTTTACATTATAATTTTTATCTATTAATTATTTGGTGCTGTATCTATTGAGATATCTATTTTTATTTTATAACTCATTTATATACACTTAATCATTGAATCTATTTTGATGTTTAGCTCTCCTATTGAGAGTCAAATAATCATTTCAAATTTTCAAATTTTCTATTTTATTCACTTTTAATTAAAAATAAGCAGTACCTCTATCAGAGAATGTTGTTGATTCTTGATTGTGTATTTACCAATGTTTGAGATTCCTTCTTATATTTGCTTATTTTTCTTATGTGGTCTATGGGGAAGGGACCGAGGGCATATCGAAGGGTTTGGTTATTCAGCTTGCCTTCAGTTAGGGTGGATAAAAGTGAGAATTCATGCTTCTTTGGTGATTCGGTACCAGTCCTAGATATGGACGATCTTTATTACTCGTGGCTATTATCAGAGTCCCAGAGAGCCGCCCTTTTCTCTCTGACTCAGGTATACGCACCTGTTCTCTGGCCTGGAGGTAATTGTGGGAATTTCAGTGTCATGAATGGGTGGTTATGCAGAGCTTCATGAACAACATCCTGACTTTTGTCAGATCCCCTTCTGATACCAGAGTCTTTCATTTCAATTTATAAGGTGTTTCAAGTACATTTCTGTTTGTATCTGAATTGTGTTGGGTTTAATTTCTTCCATCAGATTTTGCCTATGGCTATTATATGATTATTTATGGCCTTATCTATGGTTATTTCTCCT
>NW_012147440.1:0-3798 GCF_000956105.1 Propithecus coquereli | reverse complement strand
CCCATATGTAACATGCATACTCTTCTATCGCGCACTCTCCTTAGCAATATGTGGTGGATATCTTTTGTCATTCAGGAACATCCAGCCACCGTTTTAGTAGGCTCAGGATATTCAGAGGGAGCAGGTGCACACGACCCAACAAGCGCCTTCGCATCGGTGCTTGGGTTGTGTTGAGTTTCTCTGATGAAGAACGCTGGGACAGACGTCCTCTACCGCACGCGTTATGTGCTGGTCCGTTCGTTCTGGGAGGCAGAGCCCTGCAGGTGGGATTTCCAGGTCGAAGGGCAGGAGGAGGAAGCAAGTGTGTCTGGGATGTTTGGGAAGGAGGATCTCGTTTCCTGCAGTCTGGACGGAAGGGTCCCTGTTTCTTAGGTTCTCCTCCCCGTCCGGTGTCAGGCTGTGTGCTCCGCGAGTGTGTGCCGATTCAGACTGACTCAGTTGGTTGCGTAAAGGGTTCACTCAAATTCTTGAAAAGTCTTCACTGTAAGCTATTTTCCTGGAAATTTCTTTTTTTCACTTTTAAGTAGCAAAACCTGGTAACTTCCCAATACCTTGGTGAAGACCAGTCTGTCCGTAAAGTTTTGTCGTGGTCCCGTCGCGTGTCCTTGTGCTCCGAGGGTCCACACTGATAAGCTGATCAGAATGACCCGTTCCCAGCACGGTTCCTGTGGAGTGAGCTCTCGTTTACATCTCGAAATCTCCAGTGAAAGGATCTTTTCCTCCGTTAAGAACAAATATGATTCAATGTTTGTAATGACAAGCCTAAGATGTTTGCAGTAGGCTTAGGACTTGCTCTATCAAAAGCTAAAAAGATTAAACCACATACAGTGTCGTTTTCTGTGTAAGCATATTATAGTTCTCTGAAAATGGCGGTTTCTATTTGCCGTGCATTAGACCCTTGACATTTGTGAAGGATTTGCCCCGGGACCTTTGAGACTTCTGAGTTCACGAACGTCACTCCAGCGTTCAATCTCCCCCAGCACGTGCAGCAAAGCCCAATTGGAAAATGCACATGACGCTGGCAGGATCTTTTCGATTCTATAAATATAGGACTGCAGTCACGTATAAAGCTATTAAAACAAATTCAGGCCGGAGACCTTGCTGAAAAGGCTTTCAGAGTCATCATTTTTCTCTCTCTTTCTGAAACTCATGGCAAACAAGTGCGCACTAGGAATTCAAGCCTTGACCGAGGTCTACTTCTGGTATCTTACTTTATCTCAAACTTCTGCTAAACTATCACGTTGTTTAACTGATTTTCCTGCTTTGCATTCCCATCTCACACGCTAGAAGTTGACTTTCTTTTGGGAACCATTTTTCTTAAAAAATAAAGTCTGCTTCGTGTAAGTCAGTGACCCTGTTGGATAATTGAGCCCCCAGGGGTTAAATCCAGGCCCTGATACAACTGCAAAACCACAAACTGCAGAGCTGCCAACTGCATTCTACATTACACTGTGGAGTTACTGTGGAGTCCACATGTGTGTTGCCAGGGGCCGGTGGAGACTCTGATACTCGGAAAGCTCCATGAACCAGCACAGGGGCACTGCCCAGCACGCTGGAGATGGGCCCTCTCCGCCTGGGAATGAGCCCAACCCATCTCTGCTCTGAATATAAATAGTCTGTTCCCTAAGCTCCTCCTCATGTACCCTGATTTCCCTCAGTGCATTCTGGACCTGCGTAGACGCAAAGGCCAGAGTAGGCTGCACTGACCTGGAATCAGCCCACCCACAAGTTCCCTCTGCGATACTCACCAATGACCTGCCATTGCCACACTCTTCCGGGACACAGGGAGGGCCGGCTGGCCCTGAGCCTAGTCTGTGGAAGAGATTGATCTTAAAATATCAACAGGAAAGGCATCAGTTAGGGGGGAATTAAAACAGATGGTGTGGGGGTGGGGGTGATTAGAGAATCCTGTGGGCCTCTGAAGAGCCTGGTCAAGCTGGGCCACACCAGGAGATCAGCCCTGCACATCGGGCAGAGCAGCATGGCAGGCAGAGGGAAGATGGCAAGAAGATCCTGAGCTGGGATGTCTAGGAACTGAAGGAAGACCCATGTGGCTAGAGGGTAGTGGGTGGGGCGGAGGAAAGCGTTGGTACCACGTGGTCCAAACTCAGACAATTTTGACAGAAAATGTGCTATTAGTGATCATCCTGGGACCCGGGATATGGGTTCCCTTGGCCTTGGATTTTTTTTTTTTGGTTCGGGGGTTTGTTGGTTGGGGGGGTTGGCTTCCTTTTGCCCTGTGGTGTCCACTGTCCCGTGAGAAAGCACCTAAGCTGGCAGATACGTGTCCTCTTGGGCCTGCCCTCCATCACTCCGGTTCGGGGTCCTTCCTCCGGCAGGTGGGTGGCTCCATCCACAAGCCAGCCCTCCACTGAGACCTGTTTTCTTTGTCTCCTTCTGTCCTCTTCCCCTCGGTGGGGCCCCTAGGAACGCTGCCAAGGAAATGCAAGAAGGAGCTCCTGGCGGTGAAGCTAAGGAACCGGCCGAGTAAGCAGGAGCTGGAGGACCGGAACATCTTCCCCAGGAGGACCGATGAGGAGAGGCAGGAGATCCGGCAGCAGATCGAGATGAAGCTCTCCAAGTAAGCGGCAGCGCGTGGGCGCGGCGCGGCCTCAGGGCTCGGTCCTCTGCAGACCCCGCTTCCCCAGGGTGCTCGGCCGGGCTCAGGACACGGCATCTGCAGTAGGTCTCGGGGCCCCGCCACTGTCAGCATCTGGGACTGATAGTTCTTGCTACGGGGGCCTGTCCTGTGCATCGTAGCATATTTGGTGTCCTGGCCTCTGCGTATTACATCTCCCGTGACAACCAAAACTGCCCCTGGGCATCGCTAACTGCCCCCTGGAGGGCAAATCACCCTTGGTGGAGATCCTCTGGTCCGTAGGATCCAGGTGAGGGCTGTGCCAAACTGGCGAGGGTGTGCCCTGTCAGGGCTGGGGACAGGGGACAGGTCCTGTTCGCCTCCATCTGATCATTTTTCTGCAAGAACATGAATCCAGCATTGCCAAATCTTTAAGGTTTTTAAACAAAAGCTACACGTACACGCGCACACACACACATACACGCACGCACACATGTACACGTGCACACAGAGTCATGCAGTCTTGTGTCACTTAATGACAGATATGTTCTGGGAAACGTGTCATCGGGTGATGTCGCGTTGTGCAAACGTAGAGTGCACTCACACAGACCTAGACGGTGCAGCCCACCATGCTCCTGTGCTGTCTGGTGTGGCCGCTGCCTCTTGGCCACTCGCCCATGCAGCCTGCTGCTGCGCTGAGTGCCGTGGGCGCCTGCGGCACGGCGGGAGGCATCTGTGTGCGAGACATCGAAATGTGGGGGAGGTGCAGTAAAAATGCTGTATAAGAGATGAAAAGTGGCGCAGCTGTGTCGGGCACTTACCACGGACGGGGTCTGCAGGACTGAGTCGCTCTGGGTGGGCCCGTGAGTGAGCGCGAAGGCCCCGCACACGGCTGCGCACTGCCGTGGGCTTTATACACGCTGCGCGCTTGGGCCGCGCTGGGTGCATGCCGGCGATTTTTCTTTCTTCAATAGTAAATTAGCCCTAGCTTACTGTAGCATTCTTCACTTTATAAACTTTTAAATTTTTTTTGACTTTTTGACTCTTTTGTAATATCGCAGCTTAAAACCCAAACACGTTGTCCAGCTGTAAAAAACATTTTCTTTCTTTATATCCTTATTCTATAAGCTTTGGACTATTTTTAAAATTTAAAAATTTTTTTTTACTTTTTACACTTTTTTGTTAAAAACTGAGATGCAAACACACGCACGAGCCAGGCC
>NW_012147439.1:0-1557 GCF_000956105.1 Propithecus coquereli | reverse complement strand
TTCTAGATATAAACTATATCATATCTGAAATTATACCCTATCCTACTTAATGAAATTATCAGAAAATTAGACATTGCAGAAGAATAGATGAGTGAATTTGAAGCCGCAGCAATAGAAATAATCTAAAAGGAAAGACTGAAAGCAAAAACACTGAAAAAAAAAAAAAAACCCAGAATAGAGCATCAGTGACCTATAAATGAACAGTCTAACACACATTAAATTGGAATTCCAAATGAAAAGGATAGAGGTGGACGGGGGAGAAGAAAAAAAATTCTAGAAAGAATGCCAAACATCTTCCAAATATGACGAAAGCTACAAACCCACAGATACAACATCAATGACCCCCAGGCAGAAGAAATATAAAGAAAAGCACATCAAAGGATATCATTTTCAAATTGCTCAAAACTAGTGACAAAGAGAAAATCTTAAAAGCAGCCAGAAGAAAAAAAAGGCATGAAGTACAGAGGCCCACAAATAAGAATTTCAGCAGATGTTTTTCCAAAAACTATATAAGCCAAAGGGCAATGGAGGAACACAATATTTAAAGTGCTGAAAAGGCCAGGCACAGTGACACATGCCTGCAATCTTAGCGTTTTGGGAGGCTGAGGCAGGAGAATAACTTGAGGACAGGAGTTTGAGACCAGCCCGGGCAACATAGTGAGACCCTGTCTCTATAAAAAAATTTTAAAAATTAGCCACGGTGAGTGGCACAAGCCTGTAGTTCCAGCTACTCAGGAGGCTGAGGTGAGGGGATCACTTGAACCCAGGAGTTGGAGGTTACAGTGAGCTATGATTACACAACTGAACTCACTGCAGTCTGGGCAACAGAGTGAGACTCTGACTTAAAAAAAAAAAAAATACTGAAAGAAAAGAAAAAACTATCAACCTATTAACAAAATTCTCTGTACCATGAAAATACTTTCCCAAAATTAAGTCAAAATAATTTTCAAATAAAAAAGCTAGGAAAATGTCATTGCCAACAGAGCTACACTAGAAAAAATACGTGAAAAGAGGCTCTTTGGACAGAAGAAAAATTATACCAGTTCTGAAACTATAGCATTAGTACATTCTATGTAGGGACCATTCCTGGGCAAAATTGGCTTAAGCCCAGAGTCATCGAAACTGGGTGTGCTCTCCTTGGCGCCAGAGGTCAATAGGCCTGGGCACGGCCTGTTGACCAAACAGAACTATTCCTCATGACACATAGCTTTATGACAGATAACCAAGTGCCTGGGGTCTTGCAAACAAGCCAAGGCGTCTCATTGTCCTGCATACAGTAATGAGATAAAGAAGTTAAGATGCAAACGTCTGCTTCCCTTAAGCAATCGTCTGGAAGGAATGAAAATGTATTTTCCTCAGGGCGCCCAAGGTAGTCACGTGCCAGGAATTAGCTGTCGGACAGAGAAAAGTATAAGAATAAAGCGACTGGTGGAATCGCCACTGCAGTCTTGTACGTCTTGTGTGTGTCTGTGTGTTTCTTTCTGTGTCCATCCCCTGTTCTGCAATCTGGGCCGCGACATTCTATGTCATATACTGGAACATTATACAAAAATTATT
>NW_012147438.1:0-1122 GCF_000956105.1 Propithecus coquereli | reverse complement strand
AATTCTAAAAGCTGTATTGGAAGAATGCAGCTTGGATTGTGTCACCTGACTTGATAAGAAAAAATATATATGTATATATAAATAAAACATAAGTGTATGTATTTTAAAGCCATCCCTCTTCCCTCTACATGATAATTTCTGAAAATATTTTTGGCAGCAAAAAATTCGATGATAAATGGGAAGTCCAATACAGATAGCAGTTAAATCAGTCGGTTTTATGACGCTGCTTCTCCTTACCATCACCTCTGTTCCTTATTTTAATCACCAAACCATGGACCGAAAGTTGGAATAGGAGTTCCTACTGCAAATGATGATATCAAGAATTAATATCAATAAGCTTGATATGGAGGGGCTAAGTCTCTATAATAAAAGAATAAATAATTAGAAGCGTGCTGCACTGATTTCATCTTTCTTCCTTCTGGGAATTTAGCATTTAAATGAGATGATTACATTCCAATTTATTTTCCTACAAATGAAACTAATTTGATTGTTTTTTTTTTTTTTTTGCTTACTTCTGAAAGGAGAGCATTCTAGCTACTGTATTTCTTCGTATATGATTAGTAATGAAGATGTCCATTTTAATTACATCTTTGCAAAGAAAGATGTTTTGCTAAGTGCTCATACCTGCAACCATTAATATGTTTTCTATCTCTTCGTTTTCTTCTCTAATTACTCCTTGATTGTGGGGTAAATTCTCCAACCTGTAGTGGAAAGGAAATTATTGTCTTTTTATCACCTCCCTGGTGAATTCGTTCCACTTGTTTACTGATGTGTGTGGCTGACTGAATAAAGTGATTCCTAATTAGCATATATGAAATAATCATTGGTCTATCTGGAGTCATAATTAATGCATTAGGAATAATTTACTGAGTGTCAAGAAGATAGGTATTAGCATAAATGAGCTTATTTTATCTGCGTTAAAACACAGAGGATAACTTTTAGATATGGCGTTATTAAAACAGAGCAATAACAATATGGCCATTTACTAAAATCATTAGTGTGCATCATTGGAGATATAAATTATTGCATCTAAATGCCCTTCTACATACATACCACAGTAACAAAAAGCTGACTTGACACCTTAGTAAATGTTAAAGAAGGTTTAAAGAGAGGAAAAATTTA
>NW_012147437.1:0-1164 GCF_000956105.1 Propithecus coquereli | reverse complement strand
GTTGCCACCTGAAGGCCAAGTCAAGTTTGTAGAGGTTTTGTTCAGTCTGCATAGTATTTTTAAAAATTTTGAATTTGTTGCTACTTCTTAAAAAGTAGATGTTTATATAATAGTTGGATTTCCAGTTTGTTTTGATAAATCAGATTAAAATGGAATTTGTTATTTTTTTATTCTCTTAAAATAACCTTCCCTTTCCTATTTTCCTTTTCTTTTTCATAATATCGCTTTCTTTGGTTCCTCAGATTGGAAAGTTCAGTCATCTTTTACTAGTTTCATTAGGGCCTGGTGACTCTCACCTCGCCCTATTCCATATCATTTCTGTACATCCTTTCTTTTTTCATTCAAACTTCTCTCATCTTCATCCAATTCCTTTTCATTACAACTTTCTAACTTTTTGACCCCATGCTTTCCTCAGTCTCTCCGGCATGCTATTTTACATTTAATCTCTCTCAGGTACTACTCTGCTCAAGATCCAGACTGCACAGTAATATTCAACAACTCCTGGTTTGCCACTCTGAATATGCTGACATTTTCCTGACTTTTCCATGTCTCCCCTTCTTTTTTTTTTTTTTTTTTTGAGACAGAGTCTTACTCTGTCTAGGGCTAGAGTGCCGCGGCGTCAGCTCAGCTCACAGCAACCTCAAACTCCTGGGCTCAAGCGATCCTCCTGCCTCAGCCTCCCGAGTAGCTGGTACTACAGGCATGTGTCACCATGCCCGGCTAATTTTTTATGTATATTTTTAGTTGTCCAGCAAATTTCTTTCTATTTTTAGTAGAGACGGGGTCTCGCTGTTGCTCAGGCTGGTCTCGAAGTCCTGAGCTCAAACGATCCTCCCGTCTTGGCCTCCCAGAGTGCTAGGATTACAGACGTGAGCCACCGTGCCCGGCGTCTACCCTTCTTTTACATTCTTGACTTCTGTTGCTTATGTAACATTGCCTTTGCCTTCCTCTAAACCCACTATGTTCATTATTCATGTTGATCCTTCTTATGGGAAAGGCCTTCTCTCTCTTCTTGGTTTATATCTTCACCCTACCCATCAGATGAAGTTAAACTCAAGGATACCTATTCTGTGAAGCCTACCAGGGTTCTTCTACTTCTCATTGATCTTTCTGGGATGTTTTATACTGTTTAGTGTCGTTTTAGGTAATGTATTCTTATCTGTC
>NW_012147436.1:0-1665 GCF_000956105.1 Propithecus coquereli | reverse complement strand
ATTTACTATGTGTCAGAGAAACAAGGACAGGCACTAAGGAAAACTGAGGAGAAAATAAATACCATTATGTCACTCCAGAATTATTTTATGTAATAGAAAACAAAAATTTGATCAAAAGTGTAGAAAATGGACATAATGGAGAGGATTATAGACTGAAAGAATCTGGAAGTGTAGAGAAAAAGATGGAGAAAATGAAAACAATTAGAATAATAGGAGAGGAAGACATATAATAGAGATCTAATATACGGATAAGATGCATTGCCCCCTCACCCCCTCATTCCTGAGAAACAAAACAGTTCAAAAGGAATGGAAAAAAATATTCTAGGATGTAATTAAAAAAAAAATTTTGCTGAAAGTAAATCTGAATATACAAGATATATAGAATCACTCAGTATCAGAAAAAAATTAAAACTTCAAAATATATAAAGCAAAATCTGACAGAAATAAAGGGGAGAAATAAATAATTCAACATTAATAGCTGGAGACTTTAATATCAAACTTTCAAAATGGATAGAACAACTAGATAGAAGACCAATGAGGAAATAGAAGATTTCGACCAAATAGACCTAACACAAATAACACTCCAAACAACAACAGCAGAAAGAATATATATTCTCCAGGAGAGATCATATGCTAGCCCATAAAAGACACGATACATTTAAAAGTACTGAAATCATAGAAAGTATGTTCTCTGACCACAATAAAACTATAAATCAATAACAGAAGGAAATTTGGGAAATTTACAAATATGTAGAAATTAAACAACATAGCCTTTTTCAACCAATGGTCAAAGAAGAAATCACAGAGGAAATTAGGAAATACTTTGAGGTGAATGAAAATAAAAACAAAACATATCAAAACTTATGAGAGGCAGTGAAGGCAAAGCTTAATTTATATTAATGTTTGTAAATGTTTATATTAAAGGAGAAAGATCTCAAATTAGTAACCTCATTTTCAACCTTAAGTAACTAGAAAAAAAAAAAAGGCAAACTAAACCTAAAGCAACTAGAAGGAAGAAAGTGATAAAAATTAGAATATAAATAAATGAAATACAGACAATTCAATGGAGGAAAGATAGTCTTTGCAACAAATGGTGCTAGGTCAACTGGATATTCACATGCAAAAATTAGCTGAAAGATCATCATAGACCTAAATGTAAGAGCTAAAATTATAAAACTCTTTAGAAGAAAATAAAGGAGTAAATATTTTGTGATTTGGGTTAGGCAATAGTTTTATATATGATATGAAAAGCCCAAGTGATAAAAGTAGATAAACTAGACTTCGTCAAAGTTAAAAACTATGTACTAAGAATGGTAACATCAAGAAAGTGAAAACCCAAAGAATGGAAGAACATGTTTGCAAATAATATACCTAATAAGGGACTTGTATTCAGGATATATAGAGAACTTATAATAATAAGATGACAAATAATCCAATTTAAAAATAAACAAAGAATCTGAATAGAAATTTCTCCAAAGAAGATATATAAATGACCAATAGGAATATAAAAAGGTGCTAACAACCCAAGTGCCCGTCAATCCATGAGTGGATTATCAAAATTTGGTATATGTTCACAATGGAATATTACTCGATCATAAGAAATGACAGTCATCTAGCACCTCTTACACTTTCCTGGATTAAACTTAAGCCCATTATCCAAAGTGG
>NW_012147435.1:10876-11195 GCF_000956105.1 Propithecus coquereli | reverse complement strand
CCTTTATTTCCTGAAAACAGGAGATAAAAATTCCCATATGCAAGATATACTCCCTGTACCAGGAGAAAAGAAACTTTCTTGGACAAGTCATAGCCAAGAAAATTCTGTACAAATTATGTTATTGATAAAATAATTCTTATTTCCTTATTACAATACTCATATTGATTCTCAAATGTATTAGGAGATTGGGGTAAAACCTCCTCAGGACACAAGACTTATTACATATTATTATTTTCATTTCATGGAAAATGACTGGGCTGAGAAAGAACTGGATACAGGTAGTCATCCTCTTATTTCTGTATTAAATAGCCGTGTACAA
>NW_012147435.1:9811-10527 GCF_000956105.1 Propithecus coquereli | reverse complement strand
CATTATTTTTGTTGAATAGCAATAGTTAAGGTCATTAAAATGAGGAAGAGGTTGACTAAGTTGCACTAAGTTCCATAAGATTTCAGGGCAGATATTTGCAAGATCAACTGCTGAGAGTAAACTTTGATGAACATGTTTTTAACTGGCTTTGTAGTTGGAAACTGCAATCTTACCCCTCCAGGTTAAACGTTGCTGAAATGATTCTTACTAGTTCTGGTAAGAGATTATATATTTTTTAAACTGGGAATTCCAAGTGAATTTCTTCTACATACGTGACATGAGTTGAATATAAGCTTTGAAGAAAGTATTTGATATCACAGGAAGTTTTTTCCCATCTAGTGGGTGTTTCAGATATTGACTGTTTATTTCTCATTGCTGGTAGAGAGTTTATGAACTGTTTACTTATTTCAAGACAATATAAGCTTTGTCAGCAGCAAACTTTTCCTGCAGAATATCTCCTCAAGGAAAAATGTATCAGCATGTTAACTACGAATGCTGAACAAGATTAAGTATTTTTTATATAAACTTAGATTGTGAGACTACATTACAGAAACTGTACTACGGTTCTTGGAAATTTTTTGGTTTTTATTTTTCTAAAGTGAAAATGATTTCTGCGTGTCACATGCCTACTCAAATATATACAAACAGGAAGAGTTTTCTCATATTATTCATAATAGCTCATTTTCAACATTGTTTTGTTACTTTTGAGTCAAGCA
>NW_012147435.1:7226-7575 GCF_000956105.1 Propithecus coquereli | reverse complement strand
TTTTTTAATAACTGCAAATCACCCAAGCTGGATTTCAATTTCATACTGTGTCTCTCCCTATTCCCACCTTAAACTCCCTTCAGTCTCTGTCTTTCATCGGGCTTCTCAACACACACGTATGTGTTAAGGCTTCCTAGTCCTTTGGTAAACAAACTGGTTATCTGTGTTTCTTCCAATATTTCTCAAATTTATATAACTAGACAGAATTCCCTTTTAAAAAAAAGTAGTTCTATAGGATATATTTTGAGATATATTAATTTCACTGAAGGATTCATGAATCTTTTTACTGTTTTCCTTATGTGCTTTCCTTCTATTTCCCTCTCCCTCTTAAGTACCAGACTGAAGAAAG
>NW_012147435.1:6198-6581 GCF_000956105.1 Propithecus coquereli | reverse complement strand
TTTAACACACATACAATTCTCATTTTCTGAGTACAGAGATGGACAAGGCACTTATAGCCCAATTAGGAAAGCATCCGTATTGATACAATATTTGAGGTTTGTACCAGCACAGATAATTTTGAATATGAGACCAGGGAGTACATTCTAGGCAAAAGAACCTATATTTACAAAGTGAATAGAGTTATAAACCACCATAATTTTTCTTGGAATTACATGGCTTTTAAAAAAATACATAGACCAATATGCGAGGCTAAGAAAGAAAAGAGAGCAGGTAATAAAGATGACGTGATAAGCGACTCAGAGTTTGAATTTTTATCTTGCAGGTGTAGAATCTACCAGTGGACAAACTTAAACACCCAAATTAAATTACAAACTCACAAAGT
>NW_012147435.1:4120-4581 GCF_000956105.1 Propithecus coquereli | reverse complement strand
TTCCTCAAAAAATTTAAAAAAAGAACTACCATATGACCCAGAAATTTCACTACTGAATATATATCTAAAGGAACTGAAATCAGTATGTTGAAGGGAGATCTGCACTCCTGTGTTTATCGTAGCTCTATTCACAATGGCCAAGAGATGGAATCAACATAAATGTTTATCAATGGATGAATAAAGTATAGTAAATAAATACAATGGAATACTATTCAGCTACAAAAAAGAATTAAATCCTATAATTTGTAGCAACATGACTGAAAATGGAGGACATATGTTTAGTGAAATAAACCAGGCACAGAAAGATAGATGCTGCATGATCTTACCCACATGTGTAATCTAAAAGAATTATCTTTAGAGAGTAGAATAGTGGTTACCAGAGACTGGGGCAGGTATGGGTCACGAGGGTTTGAAGAGAGGTTAGTTAATGGGTACAAAAATACAGTTAGATAAAAGGAATA
>NW_012147435.1:1855-2435 GCF_000956105.1 Propithecus coquereli | reverse complement strand
AGCCTTTGATTTTAAATGTCTTCATCTATAAAATAAAGGATTTGGACTATGATTTTTAGTTGGAATAGATAAATTTTAATTTTCATTAATTTAAAATCCACTTGCAATTTTTTTACTTCCCTGAGATTATGGAAGCTCATCTATTTTGGCATGTAGAGTAATGAAAGTATTTGGTTTTAAAAGCAAGTGAAAAATCAAGAAGACAGGAAAATTGTACAGAGCAAGAGACCATTTCTGCAGATAGAATATGATTACTGCGTATGTTAGAAACCCTTAAAATGTCTATATGACAGTTTTATCATAAAATTATGAACATTTAGCCTAAACCACTTCTGTGACAACTGAACAGAGAATGCCAGATGTTTATTCCACGAGATGGGTAATCTGAGCTGAAATATAGTACTGCAGCTCATGAGCAGTATAGACCCAGGCATGTAAATCTTGGCAATTGAACACGCTCCTTAACAGTCACATAATACACACAATAGCATTCTAGGAATCTAACATTTTTATCCATATTTTACAGGTGCCCAAAATTGTACAATCTCAAAAAATATTGGCTCACCATATCTAAACACAT
>NW_012147435.1:0-474 GCF_000956105.1 Propithecus coquereli | reverse complement strand
ATCCAAGAAATCATCAACCTCTGTATTCCTAAGAATAGGAAGAGTAATCAAATTTCCATCCATTAAAGTCATTTATAATCTAAATTCCAAACCTCTTGTATTTATAGAGTTTCCCCGGCCACAGTAATATTTCTGAAAACCAGTTGTTTGTGCAATGTAACTTGCTAGTGACAGCTGTAGAGAACAGTTACTACTTAGTGATGTCTGGAAAAAGACAGCAAAATACAAGAGAAAAATTTCTGAAAACCAGTTGTTTGTGCAATGTAACTTGCTAGTGACAGCTATAGAGAACAGTTACTACTTAGTGATGTCTGGAAAAAGACAGCAAAATACAAGAGAAAAATTTGAAAAGCTTTTTTAAGAAACCAGAGTCATGTTCAACCCATGTGTTTTGAGACAATTAACATGAATCTAAGTATTGTGACAGTTCTGTTTCTGCGTAGCCATTTTTTAGATAGCCTTATTAAATTCTCA
>NW_012147434.1:0-1206 GCF_000956105.1 Propithecus coquereli | reverse complement strand
GATCTTAGTTGCATGACCATAAATTACTTCAAGGGAGGCTAGAAATCGTAGTCTTTTTAGCTAGGTGGCAATATGACCAGCAACAAATGAAGACTGTGTAACAAAAGAGGTATGTAGAATTGTTATGAGAGCTTTCCATATCGTCTTGATCTCTACATCTAGATTTTAAGCACGTGACCCTGTGCTTAAAATAGGAAGGAGCAGCATCACCTATTCACATTCTTTTCTTTTTTACTAAAAAATATTACATGCAGATTGTTTCAAAAATAGGGATAAGAAATAATTCTGGGAGTCTAAGATGGTATGCAAAGAAAAAAAAGTTGTTTTATTTTTTTTTTTCCTATCCAGATCCACCATCCCCAACTCCATAACCATCCCTTTTTCATTGTTTTGTTTTTTGTTTTTTCAAGTTACTGTGAGGTGGATCTCACCCTGTCACTGAGGCTGGAGTTCAGTAGCATGTAGTTCACTGCAGCCTCAAATTCCTGTGATCAAGTGATCCCCCTGCCTCACTCAGCCTCTCAAGTAGCTGGGACTACAGTGACATGCTACCATGCTTGGCTTATTTTTTACAGTTTTTAGAGACAGAATCTCGCCATGTTGTTTAGGCTGGTCTCAAACTCCTGCCCTCAAGCAATTCTTTCACCTTAGCATCTGAAGTTGTTGGGATTACAGATGTGGGCCACTGTGCCAGGTTCTAGCATCTTATTATTATTTTTTTCAATATTTTGTGTATTCATCCAGAAGGTTTTGTTAACCCATAGAATTATACTCCACACACACTTCTGACCTTTTTATTTTTGTTTAAATGACTTTACTAGTATGTGTTCTTTAAACGTTAGCTAGAACTCAATTATGAAACTATGTTGCTCTGCTACATCTTTTTTCCTGTGTACATCTTTAATCATCTAACTTCTTGATCATGAGTCTGTTCAAATTTTCTGCTTCTTACTTGGGACAGATTTAGCACATTTTCTTATAAATGTGTTATGGAGGCTCATGAAACATACTCATAATAACTTTAATTTCTTTCTCAATAGTACATAGTTTTCATCTCTCTGTCACTTATCAGATTAGGAAATCAAGTAGAACAATGTATCTATTTTTGTAATTAGCTTTGAAGAACTGGGTTTTTTTGTTATTCATATGCCTTTTACTTTGTTTTTGTTCAAACATGTCTTACAGATTATTCTATATTGGGACATG
>NW_012147433.1:0-1221 GCF_000956105.1 Propithecus coquereli | reverse complement strand
TTTGTTGTTGTAGTAAGTCTTCAAAATCTGGTGTGCATTTTGCCCTTAAAGCACATCTCAATTCGGACAAAAATTTTTTATGAGAAATACTTGATTTCTATTTAGCTTTTATAAAATCTGGTGGAAAAAGAAAATTTTACATAGCCAAGTTATTCCAGACTTACTCAAAATTTTGCCAATAATGGAATTGAGTGCCAACTTTTCACATTAGACTTAATTAAAATTAAATAAAATTTAAAATCCCATTCCTTGGCCACACTAGCTACCTTTCAAGGGCTCAGTAGCCCCGTGTGCCTGAGCATGTTGGACAGGACAGGTCTCACCTGCTCTGCTTATCACAGAAACAATGGAGGCAGTCACAGCACCAGGTGTGCTAGCCTCGCCGTACCTGTGTTTGGAAGCTGCAGAAAGCTTCAGGGTTCAGAGACTGCTGCCTGTTGCCCGTCCCCTTGGTTCATTCCTTCCCCACACAGTGCAACCTCTGTCTCCTGCTGAACAGATGCCAACCTCACAGGAAAGTACTGTCCTGCATTAGAAAAACTAGGCAGTTTTTTAAAACTTGAATAAGTTTTCGGTGGTCTTATTTCTTCCCACAAAAGGATCCATTTGAGGCAATGTCTTTTTTTCTAGCGCTACAGAAGGGGAAAGGGATTTTTCTTTCATTGGCTTTTTAAATGACAGCTCTCTGGCCAGTGAGACGATGTATGAATGGAGTATACTTTCACTTACACTGCCCTCAGTTCCCTGGAGGCCCTTTACATTTTTCTAGGGGCTTCTAGGGTTGACAATTTTGCCTCAAGAGACTTGTACATTTTTAAATAGTGGCTAAAAGCAAACAGGGGAAATGTCTGTGCATAAAATCCAGGAAGGCAATGAATTAAAATGCTAACAGGGACTATTTGTGATTCTTTTTTCATCTACTTTGTTCTTGTACTTTCCCAATGTCTTTAATGAACATAGAGAAAAATAAATGTTAATTTATTTGTTTTAAGACTAGTCAAGTGCAGTAGTGAGAAGGAAATTATAATTTCTAAAATTAGTCTGATCCATATATGAAGAAGTCAAACAAGATGCCAATTGGAGCAATATAAAGAGTTTAAGAAAATGGAAACCCTTTGACCTTGTTGCTTAGATATGCATCTCCTCGTGTCATTGATTTGGTGACATAGGTTTATGTTTCCTCTCTATGTTTCTGATGACATTAGTTATTTAATGAATAAT
>NW_012147432.1:0-1505 GCF_000956105.1 Propithecus coquereli | reverse complement strand
GAGAGGGGAGCCGCTAACACACCAGCTCTGAAGAGGCAAGGGGAGGAGTGGTCTTTCTGGAACTCTGCATGACCTGTGATTATGGAAAAGGGTTCGCCTGACAGGAGCAGTGGCCACAGGTAGACATGCAACCATTGCCAAAACCATAGCCTGGCAGAGAGGGAGCAAGGGTGAAGAAATATCTTCCCCCTTCAACCCCGTCTAATTCTGTTGCTGCTGGCTCCCATTGGCCAAATTCAACTGAAAGCCAGAGGATGAGGCAACACCTTCATGTAGTTTATACAAATCAGCCTCCTAGGGACAGGACAGGGTAGAGAAGGGCAAACAATAGTTCTGAAAGGGCAAATAAACAGTAAAAGATCTAAGTTTCACAGTAGTGACTCAGGCAGTGCTGAAGGTTTCGGCTAGAGGAGGCAAGGAAGCAAGAAAGTTGAGGTGGAGACATATGTGGAATCCTCTCCTTGGCCAACTGCTTCTTCTTTGGCCACTTTGGGGTGGTTAACAAAAGAAATCATCGTTGTATATTACGATGGAAGTCATGATTGGCATCAAGAAAAGAGCACAAGGCTGGGCGCAGTGGCTCACGCCTGTAATCCTAGCACTCTGGGAGGCCGAGGCTGGTGGATTGCTCAAGGTCAGGAGTTCGAGACCAGCCTGAGCAAGAGCGAGACCCTATCTCTACTAAAAATAGAAATAAATTATCTGGACAACTAAATACACACACACACACACACACACACTCACTCACTCACTCACTCACTCACTCACTTAGCCGGGCATGGTGGCGCGTTCCTGTAGTCCCAGCTACTTGGGAGGCTGAGGCAGTAGGATCGCTTGAGCCCAGGAGTTTGAGTTGCTGTGAGCTAGGCTGAAGCCATAGCACTCTAGCCTGGGCAACAGAGTGAGACTCTGTCTCAAAAAAAAAAAAAAAAGAAAAAAAAAAACACAAGACTTGGAGTGAGAGGGAATAGTTTATACTAAAGTGTTAATGACTGATAATGCCATTGCTCCACTAAGGAGACACTAGAGACTAGAAGAGTGAGACATGAGGGCTGGCAGGACATGCTGATGGTGAAGGATAAAGGCAGGGTCTACTAAAAAATAGTAAGGACAAGAGACTGAATGGAATGTATTCAGAAACAATCTCCTTTCCATCTTCTAGTTTGTTCAGAGCTAACTTCCATAAGAATTAGCCTTATTGATCCAAATATACCACACTTTCCATGGCCCTGCTTTCAGAACTATTTCAATGTAGGGAACAAGAGTAGAGATGAGAGGCTGCCATGGCATTTCCTGGAGGCTCCAAGAAATAGCCAGGCCAGTATGAGGTTGACTTGGGTACCAAGATATATCACGAGAAATAACCAGAACCAAAAGGATTGTTTTTTTTTTGCAGTGAAATTGATAACACTTGTCTCCCTTCCAGGAGCTTGTGCTGGTCGTAAAGGGACGAGCTAGGGGAGAAGTGAGCTATGTCTGTCTTTTTCACAGTCTCTGATCTCAGA
>NW_012147431.1:0-1317 GCF_000956105.1 Propithecus coquereli | reverse complement strand
TTTTTTTTCTAGTGTGGCAGTCAATGTGTTAAAAATAGGCTGCTGTGATTTATTTGTGAAAATGGAATAATCACATTCTGGCATGTTCTAGGTAATAAATGCATCATTTCAAAGATTTATCTTAAAGGATAAATGACAGAAAAAGGAACAACACAATGAAAAGAATGACAAATCATAGTTCCTATTTTGATGTAAATCAATGTTGAAAAATATGAGCTCAGGAGACTAAGACTGTAGAAACTAGAATGAAAGTAAAGAAAAAAGAGCAAAAACAGAAAAAAAGGAGAGAAATTAGAAAATCCAACTGTTCTAGAAATGGGGAAAGAAATGAAACTTTTAAGCCCCGCAGTTAATTTTATTTTTTATAGTAATGGAATAAAGGAGTGAAGGAAAGTACCACTTTAAACTTGGACCTGTAGAAGCACAGCCTGTTCTGTGTGACCTGCTGGGGGTATAGAATGCTGTCATTTTGCTGCCACCTGAACAGCCAGCCAGGAACAAATTTCACTCTGGCTTCCAACTGGTAACCAAGCCACAAGCTTGAATTCAAAGGTCTAACCTTTAGTTTTAATGCTGATCATAGAAAAGGAGCTAGATTTCTACCCCTGGGTGGAGGAGGTGGATAATGGGACAGGAAGAGGTTTGTCATGTCCATGGGACCTCTCAGAGGATTAAGTCAGTCGCCACCCTACACCCCCAGGTTCCCAGCCACTGCTCGCTCCGCACTTCCTTGAAGCCTTTACCATTCTGTGCCACTTGTTTTCTTGCATTAGTATATATCCATTTTGTACTAAGTATATTTTTGGCCCATCTTGTGCTTTGATTTTGGCAATCCATTTTTCTTTTTCAAATGATTTTCAGAGATTAGGAGTGGTCAAGGTTTGGATGGTTTGAAGGTTTTCTGCTTCTGCTGGGCAGCTGGGCTTTTCCTGAACCAGTACCACACTGCTGCCATTCACCTCCTCTTCGAATATTCTCTAGACCAGCAGATTTTTTTTATATTAACTTTTTCCTTTAGAATAGTTTCACATTTACAGAAAAATTATAAGGATAGTGTAGAAAGTCCCCACACAGGCCCCTATTGTTGAATCTTTCATTACCATGTAGATTGGGGACTTTTCACCCTGAGTCCGGGAATTGACTTCAGGCAGGCCATGAACTCCTGAAGTTCATGCCCAAATTTTATGTGTTCATACGAAAATGCATTTGATTTCAATCAAGAACTATATAGATTAAGACTGTACTTTTCATTTCATCAATCCTTTTTCTCTGTAATCTCTGCTCTAACATTTTCCACCTCCCTAGTAAATTTTTGGG
>NW_012147430.1:0-1603 GCF_000956105.1 Propithecus coquereli | reverse complement strand
CGACACATTGTTCATAAAAGGCAAATGAACTATGCTTGAAGCAGCTGAATAGTTCATTCAAACTTTTGTTGAGTCATTGGTTATACTTTTAAAGGTCACTTAATGGCGACACCTATTGACTTCCTTGGCTTAAAAGGTAATTGAGACACAGCTCTTAAATCTATGCAAATTGAGAGGAAGGCCAGGTAGGTACCCTGAAGCTCTCAAAGGATATCTAGACTTTCAGTTTCCAAAAATGCAGATAATTCTCAGTCTCCTCTGGCCTCAGGTCAAACATTCCTGTTGTCTGATTCTGTAGGTGGGTCAGGGTTGTTTGCTTATCCTCCCTTCCCTGCAGCGCCCAACACAGGGTCCATCTGCTGTCAGTGCTCTAGAAACTTCGTGATGCATTGCCCAGTGCGGGAGCGCCTTGTGCATTGCCATTGCCACATGGATGGTGCCCTGTACCTTCCCCGCATTGATAAGTATTAAACTCTGTGTCGTGACGCTCTGCTCTGCACGACCTGCCAGTGGTCACCAGGCGATTTCTGTGGCATGTGGTGACGCCGCCAAACTTCCCCAAACTCTCCCTGAGATTCCAAGATACTAATTTGCCTTGTTTTTCTTGCTGTCTGATTGTTCCCTCTCTGTCACCATTGCTACTTTTTCTTCCTTCTTCCTGTGAGTGTAGGGGTGGGGCGGGCAGTAGCGATCTCTGTCCTGCCGTTTGTATTCCAGTTGTGCAAGGAGTGTTTCCTTCGGCGCATCCAATTATAGCTTCCGAGTCTGCATGTTTATAAAACATGTGTCATGCTTTCGCTAAGTGTCAGTTACTGCACACTGGGACCACATTTTATAAGACTTAGACCGTGTGCTCAGGGAACTGCCCTCCAAACCTCACAGCAGGACACCATTGAGGGGCTCCCCCACTCCTCACAGTCCTAGGCCTGAAGACATGGGAGCTTCCTTTTGTTCTTCATTTTCTAGATTGCAAACACCTGCCATTGGATTTTCCCTCAAAATATCACGCATCTTTGAACTTTACTCTATTACCCAATGTAGTGGGGCCCTTTCACGCTGCCAGATTAGATGTCTTGGATCTTGTCGTCTCCCTGGGCTCCCTCCCTCCCATCTTCCTAGTTTGCCCCACTCCCCACCCCACATTATGTAGCTAACACTCCTGTGCACACATCCGCACTGCGATCTTGTCTCTCCCCCTCAGACACACACGCTAACGATGGAGATCTGCTGTGTCATGTTGAATCTTACAGCCTCTGCTTGGCCTTCAGAGCCCTCCACCCCTTCCCTGTATTCACCTGCTGCTGCCATCAGGTGCGTCTCTCCCCATCCCACCTGTCCTCCCCACCACAGCTCTACACCTTTGCTCACCCTCCTGCAACCTCCCTCTTCTGGGAGGTTCTCTCCTCTCCTAGAGGCTTCCAACCCCATCCCCCGCCCACCCCCAGGTCAAGTCCCACATCCTCAACAAAGCCTTCTCCACCTGCTCTCTCCTGTGCTCTCACCCTTCTACCTGCTTAGTGCACTTAGAGTCAATATGATATCCTCTGGCCCTTCATTTCCCACTAAGTGATAAACTGGCTGTCACCCTGCTCTGCATGCTGCA
>NW_012147429.1:0-1849 GCF_000956105.1 Propithecus coquereli | reverse complement strand
GAGGTTGCTGTGAGCTAGGCTGATGCCACGGCACTCACTCTAGCCAGGGCAACAGAGTGAGACTCTGTCTCAAAAAAATATATATATACGTTAATGTGTTGATATTGCAATTTATAATAGGTAATGTATCTTTTGGTCTTGATCCCCAGTTTCTAGCCCAGAGCTCCTAAAACCCTTGTCATTTCCTGGGTGATAGGCGTATTAGATGCATCTTTTGTTCTAATATTTGGTCCTTAACCTCGGGTCCTGACACAGATCACCTAATCCCTTGGGATTTCCTGGGTGACAGAAGGGTCTTTTATTCTAATGAGGTGACTCTTGGTGGGGTCCTGGATGGGAGCTTGTCACCAGAAGAACCAAGCCATGATTCTTAGAAGTTTGGGACTTTCGGCCCCACCTTCCATTCTCTGGGAAAAGGACAGATGCTGAAGACTGAGTTAATAATTGATCATGCCTACATGATGAAACCTCCACAAAAATCCCTAAATTATGGGGTTCAGGGAGCTTCTGGGTTGGTAAATAAGAACACAGCCATGTGCTTAGAGAGTGGTGCACCCCAGCTCCATGGAGATGGAAGCTCCTGAACTTGGGGCCCTTCCAAACCTCGCCCTATGTATCTCTTACTGTATCCTTTATCGTATCCTTTATTCAATAATAAACTGGCAAACATAGTGTTTCCCTGAGTTCTGCGAGCCATTGTAGCAAATGATCAATCCCAAGGAAGAGGTTGTGAGACCCTCACTCCAATTTATAGCCAGTTGGTCAGAAGTACCAAAGGCTCAGTCTTACAATTGTCATCCGAAATGGGAGGAAGTCTTGTGGGACTGAGCCCTTAACCTGTAGGATCTGATTTTAACTTCAGGTTGATAGTGTCAGAATTGAACTGAATTATAGGACACGCAGTTGGTGTCTGCCAGAGAATTGGTCACGTGTGTAAACCCCCCACACATCTTGGTGACCAGAGTGTTCTGTGTTGTGTTGAGTGTAAAAGAATATCGAAGGAGAAAAGTTTGTTTCCTTTGTTTTTTCCTATTATACGAATCTATACACACACATACACATAGATATATAAAGATCAGTTATATATGTATAAGCCTCAAGTGTAAAGGGAACAATGTTGAAACTCAAAATTAAGCTTCACAGATCTGGCAAGACGCACTTTATGTGGACAACATAAATGTTAACCACACGTCCTCCCACTGGTGGCCCTAAGGTCTTGGAAGTTGAGTTGAGATGCAGAATGTATCCTCTGGCTCTGCATGGCCCTCCCTTTAGCTAATTTCTGTATCCTTTATTAAATAAACTGATAATTTAATATACTTTAGAATGTACAAGTGTATTTGTGTGCCAGTATGAAACCCACCTGACACACTGCAAATAAAGAAAGAAAGTGACCATCACAAAGGGATTTAGTCACTCATGAAAGCTAAAAAAAAAAACCTTTGGCAATACCTGTTCGATCTCAGTCCATATAGGAAGACTCTACTTATCTAGGCCTGGTGGCATGTCTCTTCCTACTGTGGACCAGGCTGCCTCATGCAATTAAACCTTGACGCAATAAAACATTAAAATTGTATAATTAACACTCTTAGTTCTGATTCCCTGTTCACAAGACAATATTCTGTTTATAATCTAGTCACTCACATAATGAGCTATAGACAGAAAAGAAGTTGACCAGAGAACAAAAGTGTCTGGTTTTTGCTACAGTTCATTTTCTTATTACAAATTAATTCATTGGCATTCTGGTTGTATACATCAGTCTGTGTAAGCTTGGTTAAAGTGAGTCTCCCCTGAGAAATTCTTCTGCATTTAGCAAGCTAAAAAATAAACGGGTTTCTCAATCTGAAAG
>NW_012147428.1:0-1003 GCF_000956105.1 Propithecus coquereli | reverse complement strand
AGGCAATTTGATATGAGTGTGTAGTTCAAAAGGGATGTTTGGGGTAGAGATATAAATTTGGGAGTTGTCAGCCTATAAGTAGATTTTAAAGCCATTGAACTAGATAGTATCACATGTAGAACGAGTGTGAGAAAAGAAGGAAGCCTGAGGACTGAACGCTAGGACACTCTAACACAAGTGAGAAAGATAAGGAGGAAGCAGCAATGGAAACCAAAAAGTATGCTATTTCAGTAAGGTGATAATTATCAAATGTGTCAAGCGATGCCAATAGGTCAAGTAAAATGACTGAACTTGTCCATTGAATATGGTAACATGGAGGTCATAGATACCCTCATAAGAGCTTTAAAGGTAGAGTGGTGAATGATTGGTTCTAGTGGGTTCAAGAATGAGAGGAAAGGAAATGGAGAGCAAGGATTTTGGCTTTAAAGGGGAATAAAAAAATGAGTCAATAGCTGAAGGAAGTTACAACGTCAAGCAAGGATGGTGGTGGTGGTGTTTGTTGATATATGATGGGCCATTCAGCATAATACATTTGACCAAGTAAAGAGGGAAATTTTGTTGAGGGACCATTTAAAGAAGTAATGTCCTTGAGTAGGTAAGAAAGGAGTACAAAAGTGGAAGATTGGCCTTAGATAGGAGGAAGAACACTTTATTCATTTCAAGAAATAGGTAGACTGGTATATGAGTAGAGGTGCAAAAGACTGGTAGATGGGTAATTTACCAACCCCTCTGATTTTTTTCTACTATCTTAGTTAAATAAAAAAGTAGATTATCAACTGAAAGCAAGGGAAAAGAGATGTGGGAGGTTTACAGACAGAGGAGAAGGAGAGAAACAATCATCTGTAAAACTTGGTGACTCCTGAGGGCCCACTTAATGAATCAAGGGTCCACTTGACATAAATGATCTTGAATTTAAAGTGAGACTGCAGTACAGTTGTGTTTCTTTAAGCGTATTTACCTACTTGAGTGTAAGCAAAGTAACTGGTTGGAATTTTTCCAGGGA
>NW_012147427.1:0-1484 GCF_000956105.1 Propithecus coquereli | reverse complement strand
CTCAGGCTGGTTTCGAACTCCTGAGCTCAAACAATCCACCCGCCTCGGCCTCCCAGAGAGCTAGGATTACAGGCGTGAGCCACCGCACCCGGCCTTGGTCCCTGCTCATTTTGAGCTTATGTTCTAGAGAAACAAACACAAATAATTAAAATATCTGTGTTAGATGGAGATTAAGTGCTGTGGTTGATTGCATTAATGGCCCCGTTTGTCACCCTCCCTCTATCCATCCCCTTTGTCATGTTTTCTACAGTGAGTGAGGCTTTTTCCCTTCCCCTTGACCTTGAGGTTGGCCATGTGACCTGCTTTGGCCAACAGAATGAAGTAGAAGTGAAAGGGTGCCAGCTCCCAGCTATACATTCTAAAGAAACAAGAGGCTGTAATGATTCCAATGCCTTTCTTGCTGTCTTGCCATTGCTATGAGAACACTTCCCCTCTGCTCTGCTGGTTCAGGGAGAAGGATAAGAGAGGTATAGTAGCAGCCAAGCTGCCTCAGCCAAACCCAGTCCAAAGCAGAGCCTTGGAAGACTCTTAGATGCTCATATGAGCCCCGCCAACATCAGCAGAGCCACTCAGTGTGCACACTCTGGATCTGCTGACCTCGAGTAGACCCACAATGCATAAGCTATAATAATAAATGGCCATTGTTTTGAGGTTGAGTTTGGGGGCTGTTTGCTATACCTCAATAGCTAACTAATACAGGCCTAAAGAGTAGTCAAAGTAAGGCAGTAAGGGGGATAGACAGTATTGCGTGGTAGCAGTGGTGCTGGAGTCAATTTCAAATACCTTCCTTGCATAAAGTTATTTTAAAAACATAACACATTATTAGTAATTCTAATTCTCTTTCCAAGAATTGAGAGGTTCTTATGTTCATTACCTGACACCCCCATCACATATTTGGTATTCTCATCCTGGTACTACCTGAACCCAAACAAATATGAGGCAGGAAAAACTTGCTAACTTGTTCTGGTATGAGAAGCAGAACAGAAATGAACACCCATCTCCAGTTCCAATCCAGCTGTACATTCTTGCTCTTTCTCGTGCCGTGGCGTCAGGCTAGCCCACAGCAACCTCAAATTCCTGGGCTCAAGAGATCCTCCTGCCTCAGCCTCCCAAGTAGCTTGGACTTCCAGGCATGCGCCACCATGCCAGACTAATTTTATATATATATATATATATTTTATATTTTAGTTGTCCAGCTAATTTCTTTCTATTTTTTTTAGTAGAGACAGGTTCTCTCTCTTGCTCAGGCTGGTCTACAACTCCTGAGCTCAAACGATCCACCCACCTCAGCCTCCCAGAGTGCTAGGATTACAGGCGTGAGCTACCTTGCCCAGCCATCATATTCTCTTCTTAATGTGGCATCCTGTGGTTCACTACAGGTCAGGCAAAAACTTCTCCACAGATACTCTTTCCTAAATTATTATAAATTCACTTAGGGTTTAAAGGCAGAGGGTTTAGCCAATAGAATTTTTTTTTTTTTTTTT
>NW_012147426.1:0-1648 GCF_000956105.1 Propithecus coquereli | reverse complement strand
TTGTGATGAAGCTTAGATATGTGTACAAGGGGTTCATTATACTCTAGGCTATATTTGAGGTTTTTCATAATACGTTTTTAAATTTTATTTTTATAGAGATGGAGTCTCACCATGTTGCCCAGGCTGGTCTTGAACTCCTGAGCTCAAACAATCCGCCTGCCTCGGCCTCCCAGAGTGCTAGGATTACAGGCGTGAGCCACCGCACCCGGCCAAGAAATATTCTTAAATTATAAATATGTGTCTGCTCTTTCAGTCTTATTTTTTGCTTCATTTGTTTTGAATGCTTATTTGATGAGTTGACTTTATGACACATCATTCTTTATTTCTGGTAGTATCCCGTGTCCTAAAGTCTACTTTTTTAATATTACATATCCACCACAACTTTGTAGTCATTAGTATATGTGTGTTATATCTTCCTCTGTCCTTTGACTTTCTATCTCTGTCATGGTATTTAGAAGTGTTTCTAATAAGCAGCATATTCTTAGGTCTTATTATTTTTATCCAGTCTGATAATCCCTACCTTATAATTGGAGGGTTTAGTACATTTATATTTAATGTCATCACTGATGTGGTTGAAGTCTAACCATTACTATTTGTTTCTTATTTTTCCCAGCTTTCTCTGTCCCTTCATTCCTGCCTTCTTTGAATTAATAGATCAATTTTTACTCTTTTTTTTTTTTTTTTTTTTGAGACAGAGTCTCCCTCTGTTGCCCAGACTACAGTGCCGAGGCATCAGCCTAGCTCACAGCAACCTAAAACTCCTGGGCTCAAGCAATCCTACTGCCTCAGCCTGGGACTGAGTAGCTGGGACTACAGGCATGCACCGCCATGCCCGGCTAATTTTTTCCTATATGTTTTTAGTTATCCAGCTAATTTCTTCTATTTTTAGTAGAGACAGGGTCTCACTCTTGCTCAGGCTGGTCTTGAACTGAGCTCAAACGATCCTCCCGCCTCGGCCTTCCAGAGTGCTAGGATTACAGGCATGAGCCACCACGCCCGGCCAAATTTTTGCTTTTTTTTAAAAAAAATCTCTTCTGTTGGTTTCTCTAGCTATACCTCTTTAACTTTTTTAGTGGTGACTCTAATGATTATAATAATATGCATCTTTAACATATCCCTGTCTACCTAAAATTAATATTATACTACTTCTATACAATATAAGGTCATAATAGTATAATTCCATTTATCTCACTCCAACCATTTTGTCATATTGTGCTGTGCTATCATTGTCATATTTTTTTCTACATGTTATAAATCTTGTAATACTTTACTGTTATTCTTGCTTTAAGTAATCAATAGATTTTTATAAGGAAATCATGAAAAAATAGTCTTTTATTTTTACTCACATTACCATTTCTAGTACTCTTCATTTCTTACTACAGATCCATTTTTCCATCTAGGATCATTTCCCTTTAGCTTTAAAAACTTTCTTTACTGCCAGGCGTGGTGGCTCACGCCTGTAATCCTAGCTCTCTGGGAGGCCGAGGCGGGCGGATTGTTTGAGCTCAGGAGTTCAAAACCAGCCTGAGCAAGAGCGATACCCTGTCTCTACTAAAAAAAAATAGAAAGAAATTATCTGGACAACTAAAAATATATAGAAAAAATTAGCCGGGCATGGTGGTGCATGCCTGTAGTCCCAGCTACTCGG
>NW_012147425.1:0-2517 GCF_000956105.1 Propithecus coquereli | reverse complement strand
CTTGCTCAGGCTGGTCTCGAACTCCTGAGCTCAAACAATCCGCCTGCCTCGGCCTCCCAGAGAGCTAGGATTACAGGCATGAGCCACCGCACCTGGCTGTAAAAATATTTTTAAAAACAAGAAATATGAAACATAATTGAACATTTAACAGAATGAGGATTAGAAATGTATGTATATTCTAAGCAAGAGTCTACCATATTTACCTTTCTTAGTATTTCTTTTGCTTAAAAATAGTACAAAACAGTACTTTGTTGTTTTTGTTGTTGTTGCTGCTGTTCAACTCAGGGTGCAGTCAATTTCACTGGGGCAAGGACAAGGACCTATTGCTGAAAAGATGATCAAGGATGCAATGAAATCAGGAAACTGGGTATTTTTACAAAACTGCCATCTTGCTGTTTCTTGGATGTTGGCAATGGAAGAGCTAATTAAAACCTTCACAGATCCAAGTATGTTGAGCACATAGCATTTACATAATAATGCCATTTTTGTGTAGCCTTTTCTTGCTGAATTCGTTCCTTAGAGTAATTCTTAATTGTAAGTATTGTGTTTCCCTATATTAAAGAGAAGTTTGAGACCCAGACGGCTTTAGTTAAGTTACACAACCAGAATTCAAACAACAGCCTTCAGACTCCAAGTTGAGGGTATGATCCACTGGATCATTTCTGTTTCATATTGCCTTCCATGGGAGCTCATCTGAATTTGAAATATACTACCTGGAAGCATAGTAAAAAGAAATAGAAAGACAAACTTAGGATAAAGAAAGGGAATTAAATCCTTCCTTAAAATGAGAGAAGCAAAGGAACAGAGTTCAGATTACCACCAATTCCCTCAGTGCTTTCCCACTTTTTATCCTCTGTATCCCACATAACAATTAGCCTTCACATGGACCTCAGAGCCACACACACCCCATGGATGTGCCCACCCTTATTCATCATCACTAGCACTAGCTATAATCTCAGCACTTTCCCACACAAGAAAGCATCAAGGCTTGCAAAGAGAGAAGTGGATTAGAATCTACTCATTTTTCAATATTAGCATAAAATAACCAAAACCTTAGGAACTGTTTTAATGGTAACAAATTATGTGAGTCCCACTCGACCACTCTCCTAGGAGACCATTGGAGAGAACCACTGGCCAAGGATGTCTGGAAAGAGCCCTTTCTCTGGGGCCTTCCTTTGTGCCCTAACTACAGAAAGCTTTCTGGGAAGGTGAGAGCTACACAGACAGTCTTACAAATCACTTCACTGAGTGCTACCTATTAGGTGAAGAGCTGCTTTTTTACAGAGCCACCAGCCTACACTGGTCACCGAGCCACAGCTTGGGACTCAACAGCCTTTCCTTAAAGTCCCCTCACTTCCTGGTGCCTTCCTCCCACTCTCCCACCCCACCTTCTGCAGGCTGCTTCCAACGAAGATAAGGAGTCATTTGTACCCACCATCCAGAATCTTCACTCTTCACTCCATTTAAATAATTAGGGAAATAACAAGAAGGTCTTTACTATTGTTCAGGGGTCCCTGATGATTAGGATTATAATTAATAAAAAAAAATGCTAGGGAAGGCATCAAAAAAGGAATTTGTCACAGTAGTATTACATGAGCCTCCAGAATCAGAGACATCATTTAGCTTCACTATGACTAGAACAAGAGCATTTTCCCATTCTTCAGGGAGGCTAGACAGGCTAAGGAAGCCAGCTGAAGTTGTTTGTGTGTTTTAAGTGCTTATGTCTCACTAAACTAAAGTGGATAGAAAAATCCTCTTCTGGCCCTTTCTATAACCATTTATAACCCAATTGTTTGAGCTGATGTTTAACTTGAACTAGTATAAAATAAAATATACTCATATAATATGCTGAAAAAAGGGAAAGAAAGAGGAATAAAAAAGAAAGAAAACCTCTGGACTTGAAATTCTAAGACTTCAGTAGAGTTCTGCCCCACCACTTCCCAACTGTGCATGTCATATCTTTTCTCTGGACCTCAGTTTCCCCAACTATACAATGACTTCATAGCATCATCACTAAAAGTCCTGGACTAAGATGATTCCTAAGATTCTCTTCCAGCTCTTAAATTCTATGATGTCTATGAGAGTTAATAAGCTTGATGATTACAAGGGCAAAAGTACAGAAAAAAAAAATTGCTTCTCAAAACCTGGCCACCTTCTTTCTTTGATTTTTTAATCAGTGAAATCATTGGCCCTGATTGGTTGCTGTTTGACTTCTATGCCTAATAGTTTCGTGTTGCTCCATAGATTAGTATTGCTATATAGAGACAGAAATGATTTCAGGAGTTTTTCAGGGCTTTGCTCTGAAGGAATATGTGAACGTGTTAGTTCACATATCAAAAGCTGCCTCGCCTCAGAAGGGCATCTCACAGGTCAGTGGCAGCTGCTTTCCAAGGTGACGCTGCAGTCTCAAACCTGTGGCTTTTGCCTGGTTTGTACAACAAAGCAGATTTGCATGGAGCCAAGGGAGGAGAGCTAATCAAAGATTGCCCACCCGACAGGCAGTCACCTGCAGCTAAA
>NW_012147424.1:15696-16551 GCF_000956105.1 Propithecus coquereli | reverse complement strand
GTTGCACCCCGATCCCATCGATTCTGCTTCCATGGCTCCCAGAATCCTTACTTTGTAAAAACACATGACCAGAAATTCCAGTGCAGAGATTTGAGGTACTTCTTTGACAAATTTCTCTGGTTAAGCTTTTTCTCATATTAAATAGTATTCACACCCAATTTTCGAGTTTCCTACATGCAAGTTTGTGTGTATCTGATTTTCTCAAATTGTGCACTACCATAGCAGCTGTCTGGATTCTCTAAACAATCTCAAGATGACAAAGGCATGTGGAAACAATGTCAGAATTTCTGAATTTGTCTGAAACAGAAGGGCTACACTATAACAGATGAAGAGGTGGAGTTGGGGAAAAAGAGTAAAGATGAGGCCCATTGACCCCCACGGTGCTGGGTACCACATGTTCTCAAACGCAGCTCAGAACTACTCAGCCTCAAACGTCAGAGCCCACGTCTCTCACTTTTGATTTCCGTTTTCCATCTGCTCCTAGTATGTCTTTGAGATGTGTTCATTCTATTTTGCCTTCAGCTCTTGTGTATCCAGATTGATTACTAATCAGAAAGGCAGCATGACTCCCCCCCTCTCCAGCTCTGCCTATCTGTAATTCGCTCTCTTTACGTTAATATGAGGCCCATAGAAAATATATTAGACATGCTACCGTAGAGTATCTACAACTTCAATTACTTTAAAATGCCTTTAATACTGCCAATTAGCTCATTAGCATCTGTGCATGATTGAGGAATGTTGGAGGTTAAAATACCTTTTAAACTCTGTAGACATGCCATAGAAAATGGGAGTATTTTTTATTAGATTTTATAAGTGGGCCCTCCCTTCCTGCAATTATTGAGCTAATATTTTCCA
>NW_012147424.1:12008-12349 GCF_000956105.1 Propithecus coquereli | reverse complement strand
TCTTCTTTTGCAAAATTTTTGTTGCTATTCTTATTCCTTTGCCTTTCCGTAATTTTTAGAGTCAATTTATGTATATATACAAGTAATTATGTTAAGCCTATAGATCAATTTGGGGAGAATTGACATCTTTACTATGTAGAGTCTTCCATTCTATGAACACAGAATATCTCTCCATTTATTTCTTTGTCTTCATTGATTTCCTTCATTAGAATTTTATAGTTTTCAGCATACAGATCCTGTATGTTTGTTAGATTTATACCTAATAGTTCTCTTTATTTCCTTCTGGGAGTGATTGCAAATGGTAAAAATATTTTAGCATCAAAAGTTAAATATATACATAT
>NW_012147424.1:9350-10298 GCF_000956105.1 Propithecus coquereli | reverse complement strand
TTATTAAATTAGAATTCCTTTTCTTTGATGTCTGTAATAAAGGATTTATTGCATGTATTGAATGCAGCATAACTATTAGACAATTATTAAACCTGTTTTTTATTTCATAGTTTTCTGTGGGTCATTATTGACTTATATACATTATTTACATTCACTAAGAATAGAAGTAATATTGGTTTAGTTACAAAGTCTTGTTTCTACTTTTATTTTTCTTCTGAGTATCATGCAAGGAAAACCTGTCCCATGTCTCAGTTGTTCTTACTTTTCCAAATTTTGTGTGTAGTGTTACAAGCGAGACAACTTTTTAGAAGACAAAAGTGAAAAGGTAGAAAATTTTAATCATATAATACATAATGTATACATTTAGTAAACTTCACAGTGTCACATATTTGGCTTCAGGTTTACAACTAATTATGACTCTTGCCTTCCCAAGAACATTAGGTGGCTTAACCAGAGTTCATGCAATCTAAGTCATACCTCACAACCTCCACGTGTGTTTGCAAAAATACTCACTACGGTAACAGGCCAGCATTACACAAGATTCTGTGCTTTAGTACGAGTGGAACATTAAACTGATTGGGGAAAGACCCTAAGGGGAAACTTGAGTTTATTGTAACCCAACTATAAGTTTACCCGTGATATTTTAGCATCCTTTATAGATTTTCAACCACAGTGGCTTTCCAAAAAGACTATACTTTTTTTTTTCTTTTGAGACAGGATCTCGCTCCATCACCTGGGCTAAACTGTATTGATGTTATCGTAGCTCACTGCAACCTCCAACTCCTGAGCTCAAGTGCTCCTTCTGCTTCAGCCTCCTGAAACCACAGGCACATACCACCACGTCCGACTAGTTTTTCTATTTTTTTTTTTTTTTTGTAGAAACAGGGGTCTCACTCTTGGTCAGGCTGGTCTTGAACTCCTGAGCTCAAGCAATCCTCCCACCTTGGC
>NW_012147424.1:8729-9300 GCF_000956105.1 Propithecus coquereli | reverse complement strand
TAGCCTTGCATTAAAGGAGCAATGTTCTAGAGGTGCCCGTATCCTCGAAATGGAAACAAAATAGTTCTGGTAACAGAATCAAGTGGCAGGACTACGAGACCCATGTCCTCGTGAGGCCAACAGCCTTTCTTCCAGGGAAGAGCTAAGCACTTTCACCATGGCGATGCTCCAATAGCTGTAAAGTTCCAGGTCATTACTCTCTCCCCAACCCCTTTTCTTTCTTCTGTACATGTTCCACCTCCTCCACTCACTCACTTCGACTCTTCCTCTTATCCTTGAACTCTGCATTTCCATCTTTATAGGCAGGCCTCAGTCAACCAAAATTACTTGATGACAAGCAGTGGCATTTGAGAGACCCCTCCAGTGCCTTCCCGACTGGGTTTATCAATTTGAGAATCTTTTCTCTATTGGCCTCGGGCTTTAACATACTATCAAAGATTTTTCACAGCTGAAAACATAACATCAGAGATAAGGAGAGCAACAGAGTTTATCTGTGGTAGGAAAAAATACCAGACTGGGACTTTGAAGACATTCTTTCTGGACCAATATAGTCACTGTTTTTATTTCTGAA
>NW_012147424.1:8353-8679 GCF_000956105.1 Propithecus coquereli | reverse complement strand
AATGTCTATTCATTTTTGAAAAATAAATTTAAGAGGAATTTAAATCCCTTTTATTAGTTTTGGAAGTTCCTACATAAACATCTACTTTTTTTTTTATTATTTCAGCATATTATGGGGGTACAGATGTTTAGGTTACGTGTGTTGCCCTTGGTTCCCCACCTCCCAAGTCCGTGTTTCAAATATGTAACATCTACTTTTTCACAGTTGGATACACTCATGTTTAAAAGACTGATACAATATTAAGGATTTTTTTTTTTAATGAAGGGAATCTACTAACTTAGGAAAAAGATAAATCTTGCTTTCAACAAATCAAGTTTAGAAAACTT
>NW_012147424.1:5973-6274 GCF_000956105.1 Propithecus coquereli | reverse complement strand
GAATAAATTTTCTTGTAAATAATGTAATTTAAAAATTTCAAGGAATCTATTTATGAATCTTTCATCTCTTCTTTTACCTCTACTACCTGTGTCACCATTAGGACATCTTCTCAATAAAAAAATAACTTAGGAAGGTGATTGAGTTAAGGGAATGAAAGGGAAGTGCTTCAAGCTATTAAAGACACTCTACAACACCATCTATTATGACTAATAATTGTAATAATAATGATAAAGACCTGCATAGGTGGGGAGTCTGTGCCTTGTCTTTGAAAGGGAGGAGAAAGGAAAAAGCCAGCATGTT
>NW_012147424.1:0-3993 GCF_000956105.1 Propithecus coquereli | reverse complement strand
TTGTTTTTTAAACTTTTCTGAATATTTTTGATCTAAAGTTGACTGAATTCATGGATGTGGAACTCACAAATAAGTAGAGCCAACCATGTATCATTTCTGCCAACTCTACATGCACAAATTCTTCATCTGCTCATGCCACTCTCTCCTTCAATCAACAAGCTGTGGATATATGAAATCATTGTGATCCTCTAAATCATCCCCAAAACATGTTGAAGAGCATCCTAGAAATATTGGCCAAGAAAAAGGTGAACTTGCAGTACCGAAGTTTGCTAAATCTAAAAGCTTGGGGAGGAAGAAAAAAGAAAAATCAAGATTTCTCTTTGATTCTTCCCTCTCATTCTTATCATCAAATCCATTAGCAAGTCCTCTTGGACATACCCTCAAACATGTCCTGAATCCACCTTCTCCTCTCCATCTCTACTATCACCATTCTAATTCAAATCTCCATCATCTCTATTGTTGACAACTACCATTATGTCCACAGCGATCCACCTGCTTTCCTGCTCTGTCCCCTCCATAGTTCTTTCCCACAAAACTGCAAGAATAATATTATGGTAATTTAAATTTGATTATGCAACTTTACTGTTTAAAACCCTCGATTGGTTTTTTGTTCCCCTTTTTGCACAATTCAAGCCACCTTGCCATGACCTGTGAGCTCTACCTGCATGATTGAGCTCCCAATCTAGCTCTCAGCCTCATCTCATACTCTTTAGAACATTCTGCTCCCACTACGCTGGGTGTCTTATTCTTCCTTGAGTTTGTCCAGTTCACGACCATCTTATAGATTACTTGGCTATGCTTTTCTCTGATTTTAAATCTTTTCCTTTAAGTCACCACATGGCTGCCTCCTTACCTTTCACAGATCTCAGCTTTACTTAGAAAAACCATCACTGGAGAGAGGGGACAAGATGGAAGACTAGAAGCAGCCCACACACATCACTCGCAAGGAGAGGATCAAAAATTGCAAGTAGATGCTCACCTATAGATAGACCTTCTTGGAGACAGCATTGTAAGTCAGAGAAGTGACAGAAGACATTCAGAGTAAAGGAGAGGGAGACAGGGTGATCCACTCAGCAAGACTGGAAGGTAGCTGGGGGAGGCACCCACACATGGGGAAGGGCAGGAGGAAAGAACCCTGGGACTCCATGCTCCCCCATGAACACTGCACCCCAAGCTGTGAGGGGGCCCCCACGACTACCACAGACCTCCAGACTGATCAGGGAGCTGCTTGGAGATTGTGCAGTGACATTACACTAGATAGTGGACACAGCAAGGAAGCAATGGCTTCCATTCCCAGTTCACCACAACTGATGCCATTCTGAGCTCTCAGGTCCAGAGCACCTGTTCTACACAGGGCTTGGCTTTGCTGCAGCTGCCTCTGCATCACTCCTGCCAGGCCAGGGAGGGAGCAGGGATTGCAGATGCTTTTGCACACCCTGTGACTAGGAGTCGAGCATCCCCCCCCATGGTGGATTCAAACAAAGCAGGTGCCATCAATGCCAACTGAGAAGCCCTGTGGCAAGTGCCTCAAGCAGGACCTCACAGGGAGAGAGCCCAAGCCACTGGCAACCCACTGTCGCACCTCCTGCATGGCAACCTGACCCCATGGCTCTCAAGCAAGGTGGGATTCCCCTGTAGTCCAACCCTCCACCACAAACTCACTAGCCATGTGCTGCCATTGCATTTGAACCTGGTTGGAGTGAATGCCCACAGCCCTGACACCTGTGACCACCACCTAGTTAGCCTTGCCCATCTGCTGCCACTGCTACAGGCAGACCTGGGCAGACCAATACCCTACAATACCTGGCCCCACAGAGAAGCTCACCCAGCCCCCTGCTTGAGTTTCCAACAGTGGCCTGGGATATAACCCGTCATTCCACATGAAGATCCTCTAGCACTGGCTTTGACTGTGACAATCATGGGGAAACAGGACAACACAGAACAGCTACATTACAGGCTCTCAGTTCATCTGGCCCATACCTGCTTGGTCAGTCTTCTAGAACAGGACACAAAAGTGCCAGCTAAAGACCTCTTACTTCTAAAGTAGGAGAGTTCCCAGCAAAGCAGAACAGATACACCACAAACCTATCTGCCCTGAGCTGAGAGAAGAGGTTTCAGATGAGAAGAAACTAGCAAAAAGAACTCTGGAAACATGAAAAAAAGCAAGTTCAACACCCTCGAAGGATCACAATAGATCTACAGCAATGGACCCTAATGAAAAGGAAATTGTCAAAATGTCAGAAATGGAATTCGGAATGTGGATGGCCAAGAAGATGAATGAGATTGAAGAGAAAGTTGGAAATTAACACAAAGCAGCCAAAAAATTTCAGAACATGAATGGAAAAAAAAAAAGAAAGAAAAAGTCACAAAAGAGATAACATAAGGATATAGAACTTAAACCAAAAAGTTACTTAGGGAACTTCAAAATACAGGAGAAAGCTTCAACAGAAGAAATCAATCTCAGAACTTGAAGACAAGGCTTTTCAATTAACCTATTCAGTCAAAGATGCAGAAAAAATAAAAAATAATGAACAATTACTCAGAAATGTGGGACTATGTAAAGAAGCCATTATAAAAATTATAGGTTTTCCTGAGGGAGAAGAAGAAAAAGTAAAAAGCATGGAAAACCGAATTGAGGGAATTATAGCAGAAAATTTCCCTGGTATTGCCAGAGATTCAAATATCCAAACACAAGATGGTCATCGAATACTGGGAAGATTCACAGCAAATAGGACATCTCCAAGACACATAGTTACCACCTTGCCAAAGTCAAAATGAAGAAGACAATTCTACAAGCTGTAAGACGAAGAAAACAACTAACCTGCAAAGAAAAACCCATCAGGCCAACAGCATATTTCTCAGCAGAGACCTTATAAGCCAGGAGAGATTAGGGCCCCATTTTTGGGTTTTTTTTTTTATTTCAGGATATTATGGGGGTACAGATGTTTAGGTTATGTATGTTGCCCTTGCCCCCCTCCTCACCCCAAGTCTGAGTTTCAATTACGTCCGTCCCTCGGATGGTGCACATTGCACTCTTTGTGTATGCCCCATTTTTAGTTTTCTTAAACTGCCAGCCAAGAATTTTGTATCCTGCAAAACTGAAATAGAAGCTTTTCAAGGCAAGCAAACACTAAGGGAAGTTGTCACTACTAGATCTGCCCTATAGGATATGCTCAGAAGTGTATTATACCTGGAACAACATAATAGATACCAACCAGTCTAAAAACACCCAAAAGTTAAAGCTAAATGTATATGCATCTAATACAGAGGCTCCTAGATTCATAAAACAAATTCTCCTAGATCTAAGCAAAGAAATAAACAGAAGCATCATAATCACCAGGGACTTCAAGGCCTCACTGACAGATCCGGACAGATCGAAGCAGAAAATCAACAAAGAAATCCTGAACTTAAATGGGACTCTAGAAAGCATGGACCTACCTAACAGACATTTACAGAACATTCTACCCCAAAATTACTGAATATACATTCTTCTCATCAGCACATGGGACATTTTCCATATCTTAGGCCACAAAATAAGTCTCAGCAAATTAAGAATCAAAATCATACCATGTCTCGTCTCAGACCACAGTGAAATAAAACGAGAAATCAATTCCAAAAGAAACTCTCAAATCTACACAAAGTCATGGAAATTAAACAACCTGTTACTGAATGATCCTTGGGTCAGTGATGAAATTAAGATGGAAATCAAAAGATTCCTCAAAGTGAATGGCAAAGGGACGCAAATGTTAAAAAATCTGTGGGATACAGTAAAAGCAGTGCTAAAGGGAAAGTTTAGACTTAAATGCTTACATCAAAAAGACAGATCACAAATGAACAACCTAATATCACATCAAGGAATTAGAAAAATATCAGACGCACACATACATATATACCATGGAGTACTACTCAGCCATAAAAAGCAATGAAATAACATCTTTTGCAGAAACTTGGATGGAACTGGAGACCGTTATCCTAAGTGAAGCATCTCAAATG
>NW_012147423.1:0-1169 GCF_000956105.1 Propithecus coquereli | reverse complement strand
TTCATGTCTTTTATCCACTTATTTACTACTACTTATTATTACTATTTAACTTCAAAGTATACAGGGGTACAAATATTTTTTGTTACATCCCTCACTTTTATAATACTTGAGTCATAGTTATAAGTGCGATCATTATACCCATTAAGTAAGATAGTGTTCATTATAGTGTTAATTATACCCATTAAATAAGTTATCACCCATCCCCTCCTCTTCCCTCCCTGCTACTTGATTTTCATTGAGTTTTACTTTCCTCTATGCACATGTGTACTCATCAATTAGTTCCAATTAAATAGTGAGTACATGTGGTGTTTGTTTTTCCATAATGGAGTTATTTGTTGTTGATGAGTTGAGTTGCTTATAAATTCTGGATATTAGTCCTCTATCAGTTGCATAGTTTGCAAATGTGCTTTCCCATTCTGCAGTCTATGTTTAAGTCCCATTTGTCTACTTTTGTTTTTGTTACTTGTACTTTGAGGTCTTAGATATGCATTATTTGCCTAAACCAATGCCCTGAGACTTTTCCTTAGGTTTTCTTTTGACAGTTTTATCATTTCAGGTTTGACATTTAAGTCTTTCATCCATCTTGAGTTGAATTTTGTATATGGTGAGAGAGAGAGAGAGAGTCAGTTTCATTCTTCTCCATATGGTGATCCAATTTTTCCAGCACTATTTATTGAAAAAGTTGTCCTTTCCCCAGTGTATGTTTTCAACAACTTTATCAAAGACCAGTTGGTTGCAGATATGTAGCTTTATTACTGTCTACTCTATTTTGTTCCTTGATCTATATGTCTACTTTCGTTATCAGTACCATGCTGTTTTGGTTATTGTTGCCTTGTAGTATAATTTGAAGTCAGATAATGTGATGCCTCCAGCTTTGTTCTTTGGGCTTAAGATGGCTTTGGATATTTTAATGTAACTTTTGGAGGTTTCAGGGGGTGTCAGAATGCAAGACCAGACTCCAAGTGTCTATTACCAGTACCTATGAAGTAGAGAACAATTACCTACTTGTTCTAAACATAAATCTTATTTTCCTTTACTTAATCAAGACTCTCTTTAAGATAGGTGCTATAAAAAACCAACTTAAAAATAATCCCCCATATCGACACTGAAAATGAGGAGAAAATACATAAAGAAGAACTAAAAATTAATGTATTGTAAGGGTGATATAT
>NW_012147422.1:0-1944 GCF_000956105.1 Propithecus coquereli | reverse complement strand
TGGCAGCTAATCACCCGACCCCCTCCCTGCCGCGCCAAAACCTGGGCTCGCCAGTATCGATGACCAGGGTTCTCTCTTCGTGAACACCAGCGCGGCGGAGCCTCCTCCCCTCACAGCGCCAGGCCGGTGCATCAGGAACAAAGGCCTTAGGTCCCTAAATTCGAGGCCGGGGCCGTGTGCCTGGTCTCAAGACCCCTAAATGGGGCCCTTGGGTTCCCCAGGAAACCCTGAGAACCTCGGAGTGGGCAGCCTTTTGGGGGCACGATTTCACACACCTGGGCAAATCGTGCCAACTGAGGCATTGGGAAACATAGTTTTGTATTTAGATGTGTTGCAAGTATGAAGTGGTGTGCCTGAGATTTCATGGAGTCTTCAATTGCCTTTACCACTCATGACCTCAGTTTGTCTTGAGATACTTGGCAATGAGGTGTATAGCTTTGTTGAATAATTGCTTATTGCATTATTGAGTAATTAGTGTTTTAAAAAATATGGATGTGCAAAAGAAATGGGGGAGAGGAGCAGGGACCTATATTTGAAATTTAATGGTGCTTTTAAAAAGAGCAAATGAATTGTTCATTCGGAATTTGATAGGATCTCTTAATATTAATAATTTTCTCTTTCCACAATAGTAGTGCCCCTCACTTCTGCAAAAAAGTTTCAAAAGGTCAAGAAAAAAGGCCTTTCCAATTAGAATTCATACAGTACTGTCTCTTGCCAAGTAATTAAATAGTAAATTCCATAATCTATGTACTGAACAAATGTGGAATGTTTAATTTAAAAATTTTATAAGACTATTAGGTCAAGGTGAGAAAGGAAAAAAGTTTTCTTTGAAAGATTCCTGTGTTTAACTAGAGTTGATTGAAACAACTGTGCTTAACACAGAGAATGATACATTTGAAGAAAGCCTTGGAACAATGATCAGCATAAGACTACACAGTATGTAGAATAAACTATACCAGCTTACAGCATTTTTGTTTTTGTATTGTCAATTCCGCAGCTAGAATGAAGCACATCAACTTGTCGTTTGCAGCGTGTGGGTTTCTGGGCGTTTACCACTTGGGGGCAGCATCTGCACTTTGCAGACATGGCAAACGGCTCATGAAGGATGTCAAGGCCTTTGCGGGGGCTTCTGCTGGATCCTTGGTTGCTTCTGTACTCCTAACAGCACCAGACAAAATAGAGGTAATTGAGTAGTAACTAGGCTGCATTTCTCATCAAGAAATTAAGGCCAAGTGGCAAAAATGAGTGTTAACTTTACTAAGTTAACCCTGCAGAGAAATAATCCTTTGTCTGAAAAACAAAAGGTTAAGACTTCTAAAATTTAATCACTGGAGATCTGTGCTTTGGCTTTGGAAAAGATTATTTCAGGTGACAGTGAAATAAAATAAAATGCCTTATTTCACTCTTGAGTTTTTATTTATCCTTAAGATTCCAGCACTGTTCCTTTAAAGCAAAGGATATTTCTTCTTTCTGTGATCATGAAAAAAGCTTGTAGCCTGTGTTCAAGGCCTTGAACATGCGGCCAATGACTCTCTGCTCACTGCTATTTACAAATAGACATATAAATTAAAATGTAGACACAGAATTTCTATTAAGTGGAATGGTATGGGAATTTAATTTGTTTTTAATTTTCACAGTAAGAGGAAGCTCTGAGTTCCAAGCAGTTTATCCAGAGGTAGTACAAATAAGCCTTCATTATGTATTTTATTCAATGCAATCTATGTTTTAAACATCTGTTTTCTGCTATCTGGACGGTGATCAGTCATTCACTGACTGTGAGAACTGGTTTCTTTAGTTGGGAAATAATATATTTGTTAATTACTTATATCTCTAGCAGCTTTGATCAATAATAAAATAATAATTTAACACATTCATGCCCAAGAATAAATTTCAGTCCCATTTAAAATTTCAAAGCTACAAAATTTTAAACATCCAAATCTCTTT
>NW_012147421.1:0-1329 GCF_000956105.1 Propithecus coquereli | reverse complement strand
ATATAATAAGTGAGAAATACACAAATTCTAATGAGTATTATGATTAAAGCTTTGGGGAGAAACACTGATAGATTAAAAGAAAAGTAAATCCATCAAAATATTTGCAGTAATTATGTTTGGCTGATGGGTCTCATGGTAATTATTTTCTAAATATACACTTTTATATATTTGAAATTTTCATTATTAGAATGTACAATTTTTATAGTGAAACAAGTGTTTTAAAGCTGTAATTTCATGAAATAAATTTTTTTTAATTTTGTCTCATAAAATAAAAATTCTTTTTTGGGCTTTAGCAAAATAATTTTTCACCTCCAGATTCTGAGCTTTTCCATGACATAAACACCATTGACTTTCTTCCTTTAAGTAGCAATACTTCTACTTACTCTTATTGGAAATTTGGAAACTTACTCTATTTAAGAATAATTTAGAGAGATAAAATAAGGGAGCTGAATTCTGAGATAAAATCTAAAAATCAACCTAAAAAGAAAGAAAATACTGTCACAATATCACCTGAAGCCTAATCCACTTATATAACATTCCATTTTAACATAATTTTCAATTTAAATATTTCAAATTTTATTTTAAAATAATTCAAGATCAAATGTATGATCTAACACAGCTGTGTGTCTCTGGACCAGCCATTTCCACATTTCTATTCCCAATTGCAGTTTGTGTAACTCAGATTGGACTAGGAGACTAACCTGAACAGGCACTGATTCTGTGATTTGACATTCCCAATATGCCATTCCCTAGTTGATATTCCTAGGATATCATGCTACCGATAGAGTCTTGTAAATTGCTAGTGTAAACTGCAGAAATGCTAGCTTAAGAAATTCTTACACCTTTGTTTCTTTCGGTTCACTTTAACTGTTGTCATGTTCAATGAGATCTCATCTTCCCTAGTTTTAAAATTAATTGACCTTGAATCTTGGTTCTACCCCCTCATTTTGTACCACTTGGATTTGACCATCTAACTTTAAACTATTTATTTGCCTGATGCTGATTCTGTTAATTGCCCCTCAGCCTGGGACTGCAGCCTTGACTGGAGGTGCTGGTTTTAGTTTTGATCTAACAGACAGTCCAGGACAGCACCCAGAATCCAGGATACCAGGTGCATATAACTGCAGTATCAATTAGGCTTTGTTTTTTTGATAAGTGATATTAGTAATAACTATCATTATAGCAGCAACAATACTTTCTATTTCTAGACTGCTTTATAATTTATAAAGTACTTGCACAAATATCCTCCTAAAACACTGTGATTATATGGAAAAAATATATTATTTTTTCTATCTAACAGACAATAAAACAATATTATAACTTATATTA
>NW_012147420.1:0-1238 GCF_000956105.1 Propithecus coquereli | reverse complement strand
AAAAAAAAAAAAAAAAAAAGCATGTTCACTAAGTTAGCACAATCATCTTTCTCCATAATCTGGTTTCTTCATACTAACTAATAAACCACTAACTGTCACTTTTTTACTACATGTTTTAGAGACAGCCAAAGGAATTCAGTCACTAGAACAAATATTATTTCAATATAGTTTGTTCAAAAATTTTTGTGAATGTAAATAAAAATTAGAAGTTGACTTTTAGGGATCAGAATAGGATAGAATCAGCGAAAGTTTTAGCAAAACTATTCTAAGATATACCATACATGTTAATAAAAAAATGTAATTCAGTTTTTGGCAAATTGCTTTTTTCCACAAAAGAATAAACAAGACAAAGACAAAACTTAAAAATATCTCACTTTCCTCAAACTTCTCTCAAGTCAGGCCAAGGAAGTATGTACCTACTTAGAGAAAAAAGTAGTAACCTAAATGACTGATATCTACCAAAGGAAATTTCTCTCACACATTTTAATGGGTAAAGTGGTTTCAGTTAAAATAGTATGTACTGCCAGGTAACACCAATGTGGAAGACATATAAAAGAATTAATATATCATAGTAAAAAGGGAGCATTACTATTTATATATATTAATTATATTTATTACTTCCTTATATGAGAATTTAGGCAACTTGGTTAATGAGGGGGAAGAAAATATCCCTTCCAACTGAAAAAAAATTCTAAAATTAAGTTACAATATACCAGTTTCCATTCAATGTCACTTATTTGGCAGAGAAAGTCTTTTCTTATTGAGTCTTCACTCTTTTATAAACATAGGGTAAGAGCTATGTATGAATGAGAGCTCTATGGCCAGACTGCTTTGATTTGATTCTGTGCTCTACCATTTGCTGAATATGTACAAATATGGGCAAGAAGCTTAACTCAGTTTCCTCATCTGTAATAATCTGTAATACAGGGATAATAATGTACCTTCGGTTTCCTCATCTGTAATGCAGGTATAATAACAGAACCTATTTCAAAATGTGGTTGTGAAGACTAGCTGAGATAATGTGGGTAAGGCATTTAGAACACTGCCTGGCATATGGTAAGCACTTATTAAGAATAAACATCGGCCAGGCGCGGTGGCTCACGCCTGTAATCCTAGCACTCTGGGGGGCCGAGGTGGGTGGATCACTCAAGGTCAGGAGTTTGAGACCAGCCTGAGCAAGAGCGAGACCCCCGTCTCTACTAAAAAATAGAAAGAAATGATCTGGACAACTAAATATA
>NW_012147419.1:0-1265 GCF_000956105.1 Propithecus coquereli | reverse complement strand
TAAAGAATTTCAGTTAAAAAAAATTATTTACCACCATATGGACTGCCCGAGCTTCTTCCACCAAAACTGCCCCCTTTCATGGGTCCATAATTTGATTGCTGTTGTCCACTATAATTTCCAAAATCATTATAGTTCCCACCACCACCATAGTTACCTGAAATCACAAAGGTTTTGTGGTTTACCTATACAATAATCATTTTCCCCCTTTAACATATGTTACCTATTACCTTTTGACAATCATAGTAGCATGCTCTATCACACTCATATACAAACCTTTGAAAAAAAGATTTTACAGCTACCAAACTCCTTCCCCATCACTAACCCAGATGCCCCCTAGCAGACCTAAGGCATAGGTAGGAGAGGAAAAAACAAAAGAAAAAGACAATGACCAGAAGAGCATGTCAGAATATTGTCTATTTAGATGCTATGCCCTATGCACATGATCCTTCCTTCCTACCATCAACACCATCAAAATTGTCAGTGTTTCACTCACTATGATTTTGATGCAGTATAACATTTAAAACATCAAAAGAATTGGCCAGATGTGATAGCTTGTGTCTGTAGTCCCAGCTACTTTCTGGGAGGCTGAGGCAGGAGGATCACTTGAGCCTAAGCAGTTTAAGGGTATAGTGAGCTATGGTAACACCACTGCACCCTGGGTGACAGAGTTGAGACACTGTCTCAAAAAACACACAAACTCAAAACCAAAAAAATCCCAACACAGAAGGATCTCCTGAGCCCAGGAGTTTGAGGTTGCATGTTAGATACGATCACTCCACCACACTCTAGCCCAAACAGAGCAAGACACTGTCTCAAAAAAGAAAAGGCGGGGGGGGGGGGGCTTAAAAGTAAAATTCTAGCAATAAATACATTACCGATCCTTTACATGTACACTTGATAATGCCCACTTTAACTATGCATAATAAATATTTGAGTACATTTTTATCAATTTACTAAAAAGCCAGTAAAGCCAAGAAAATTCAGTTTGATTACCCGCCACTTGAGTATTTTAGAAGATAAAATTTCATCAAATGCGGACTTTTTAACTTTTCCGAACATCTATAATGACATTCTTAGCAATACTGAATTATTTAACATTTAAATAGAACAAGTGAAAGCTTACCACCTCCAAAATTTCCTCCTTCATTGTAACCATCATATCCTCCTCCACCACCGCCATATCCACCACCTTGGTTTCCATATCCTGGTCCACCACCATAGCCCCCTCTACTACTATAACCAGGACCGCCTCCATAGTTGCCACC
>NW_012147418.1:0-1163 GCF_000956105.1 Propithecus coquereli | reverse complement strand
TGCAATGTTGTTTCTAGTGAGGTAGATGTTTGATTATACAAAAAGGTCCTTTAGTAATGAATTTCAAAAAAATAATAATAATCTACTTATCCAACTAACTCCTGTTTACTGAAAAGTCAGGCTTCAAATTTCATAATATTGCCAAGTAAATGCTGGTGTCCTAAAATGCACTCAAATTTTGTTCAAATATAAGGGAAGAACTAATAAGGTCATGGGGAGAATTATTGGTCCTGCCTAGACGATCCGAGAAAACTGGAGCTGGAGGCTACAACACCAGCATTATTCTGGTTGTATTCTAAGAACTCTATCTTAGCAGACTTCTCTGGTTGTCCCCCCAGCATTCATGGCCTCCCACTGTTTCCTTCATAAGAGAACTCAATTTTTAACTGGACTCTTTGTCATTTTTTGGTCATATGACTATGTTCTAGCCAATGAGATGTAAGTGGACATATAAGAGATATTTGGAAAAATTTGCTTATAGAGAATCTACTTCTAGAAGGAACACATTTATCGTTCTCTTAGCTTTTCACTTCTATCTGATCTGTGACTCAGATGTGGTGGCTCAAGTTCCAGCAGCCCTCCTGGGCCATGAGGGAGTTTTGAGGGTAAGATCTATGTAGTAGGATGGATGTGGAGAATGATTGGCACTAATATACTAGTTCTGGACATCCTATTTCCAGATTTTCTGTACTATTACTATGTGCTATCTTTACCTGTATGGCACTGTTTGTGCAATTATTTAAGTATTTTGTTGTTCTCTGCCCTCCTTACTTAAAAAAGACAAAAACTTAGATAAATAAAAATATAAGACAAATAATAAAACAATAAAATTTGCTTCTAGAAAGAAGCAAATCCTTAGTTTTAATTGTCTACCCATTAGATTTATGTCATTCAACTGTCTGCTTAATTATAAAAAAAGAAAAATGTATAAATGGCAAATGAAAATACGTGCATAGTGCTTAAATGTATTTTTTAATATTGTTTTCAAAACAGTTTATAAGGAGCACTTTACTGTTTGTCTTTTGTATATGGAATTTTTCATATGAATTTTGGAGAATTCACTATGGATGAAAACACAAAAACCCTGTAGTGACTTTGGAATTCCATGCTTTATAAGGATGGTGTCACACTCACAACAATTTTGAAAATGCCTTCAAAATTAA
>NW_012147417.1:0-8288 GCF_000956105.1 Propithecus coquereli | reverse complement strand
GAAAAGTGGTTGATATGTTCACAATGTCAGGTTCATTTAAAAAAAAAAAAAAAAGAGGGCCAGGCACAGTGGCTTACACCTGTAATCCTAGCACTCTGGGAGGCTGAGGCGGGAGGTTCGCTTGAGGTCAGGAATTCGAGACCAGCCTCAGCAAGAGTACCCCATCTCTACTAAAAATGGAAAAAGTTAGCCAGGTGTGGTGACGCTTACCTGTAGTCCCAGCTACTCTGGAGGCTGAGGCAGGAGTTGGAGGTTGCAGTGAGCTACGATAACGCCACTGCACTCTACCCGGGGCAACAGAGTGAGACCCTGTCTGAAAGAAAGGAGAAGAGGAGAGGAGGGGAGGGGAGGAGGAGAAGAGAAGAGAAAAGAGAAGAGAAGAAGAGAAAAAAAAAAGTGGCCAAATGATGCCCTTGCAGATCCATGGAGTAGGAACAAATGTAATATTGTTCCTCATGGTTTAAGTAGCCAATAACAAATGCAGGGGGCTCAGTGATGGGGCAGTGGCAGGAACAGCAGCCCTCAGGGCTTTAGGTCCTGTGGGTACAAACAGTGGAGCCTGCTATCCTGAAGGAAACACTCACATCTCATTCAACCCCAACTAATGCTAGCCATTAGAGTGAGGACCAGCTCCCCAGCAAATTCCCTTCCTTTTTGACTAGCTGACTAGAGGGTAAAGTTCTAACCAAATGTGTTTTTTACATACAAATTATTTTGAATTAATACCTTTAAAGAAAGAAAAACACTTGACAAAGGCCTCTTTTGGATTCAAAATACTTTTCTCTCCAGGGAATCCTTGCCTTTTGCCCTCTCTCCTCCCCTTTGCAAAGCTGAGGGAGAATGGAGTCCAGGGGAGCTCACTGGATCAAATACACTGGGAAAAAATTAGTACAAGAGCAATTAGCAGGAGAAGGAAGGGGATGGAGCCTGGGACAGACTGCCAAATTCAGGCTCCACAGTAGAAAATGATGGAGAGATAGTAATATTCTTAGGAAGCATTCAAATGTTTTGGATGGATGAATGAATTGAATCAGAAAAAGGATTGGAAACCAGACATAGAGAATGGCTTCTGTTGTAAAGACAGTAAGCCATAGTGGGCTTATGTGGAATGTGAGGCTGAAGTGGGCATTGCTGGTGTAGGAAGGGAGTTTGGTAAACTCATAGACACTTATCTTAGCCTTCCAGAAGGTTTACAAACCAACCAGCCTTAGCAAAATAGCCAATAAAACATTCACCTCTCCAGCACCTTAGCTAGTTCAGCTCTTGACGTTTTTCTTACTAGAATCCCAGCTGCCCTTGCCAGCAAAGGCCCAGAGCTATAGGTATCAGAATGGAAAGAGGAGAATCTGTACTGACATGTCTTTCATTTTGCCCTGAATCATGATTTATATTCACCTTCTAGTCTGAACTCTCACATTCTCATTCAGATGGTTAAGAATAAAAGTTAGGGTTGAAGGAGTGACAAACAAGGTGTATCACTTGAGCCCAGGAGTTTGAGACCAGGCTGGGCAACATAGTGAGACCATTAGATTAGGAAAAGGGTACCTAAGACTTTTAAGTCCTGCCTCTTATTTAAACCACTAGGCTGGAGGCCTTCCTAATTGGCGGAGGCAGTTTTCTTGGTACTATAAATGAGATCCTATCTTCTCTGAGATTTGTTTGGAGCAAGCAGAAAATCAGGAAGCAATTTCTCACCATTCTAACCTATTGCAGGGACTGGATTTCCCATTCTTCCTCTGAGGTTGGCTCAGGTTTATGAAGTCTCTGCTTCCTTCTAGGTGGAGGCTGAGCTGATTGACAAGCTGGACAGCATGGTGTCAGAAGGGAAAGGTGATGAGAGCTACAGGGAACTCTTCGGCCTGCTGTAAGCTGCTCTAGCCCCAGGCGCCTCATATTGGGAAAGGGGGTCAATGAAGGGTAGAGGTTATAACTGTATTGGGCAAGCTTTAGAGATTAGTTACCAAGAGAGACCCTAGTTGTTCCTGGTGGTAGCAGTGCTCATCTTCTGTCAACAAGAAAGCAAGCTCTTTCAGGGATCACCATAGTTGACTGAAGAGGTAGAAACAGGTGATAACTCTGAGCTCCTAGGTTTCCTGACAGGGAAAAGGATCATCATCTGTCTTCATAGCATGTATTGCATCCAGTTGGGCAAACAGCTCATAGGGACTCAGTTAGGGGTCAATGCTGGCATTTCTAGTAGGGAGGGGAGAATAAATCCTCTTCTGAAAGAAGGGATCCTATTTGCCCTGCTTTGTAAGATAATACAGTCAGCTTAAAAAACACTGCACTGGGCTCTTGAATAAGTCACACCCCCCTCTCCAGGCCAGTCTTCTGTGTGTGAAATGAGGTGGTTGTTCTTAATGACATCAAGGTTTTCCAGGTTCACCATTCCGTGGCTTCTGTCTTGAGTTGATGGAGGCCTCTAAGAGACCTAAGGAGGGACTTAGGGGAACTATGGCCCTCCCAAGTGGATAGTAATGTTGCTATTTTATCATCTTAAAAAATGAAATTTCGAGACATTTACAGCTCTAGAGTACATCTTACTCATCATTTCTAGCTTTAAGATTTTCTTTGTTTTGGTGCCATTTGAAGACAAACATATTTTTCCAGTCATAATACTGTGAATTTTCTTACAGCTTTACAGTATACAAATTGTATTGACATTTCTTATCTTATTTGATCCTCACAACACACCTGCAAGGTGGGCGGGGGAGAGATTATCCTCCTTTCCACCTCAGAGGTAATGCAGCTGAGCTCAGGGAAGTGCTAGCATGTCCTCAGCTGCATGACTCGGAAGAGGCAGCTCCGGAAGGAGGACCCAGATCTCTCAGTTTCAAGTGGGGGGAATCTTTCTGCTATACCATGGCTGTTTGGTTTCTTGATGGGTCATGAGAGAAAATGTGAATTTACTTTAAATATAATTTGTGAAAATGAATCCATCCTTTAGTATTTCTCTTTTAGCTGAAGATATTTCTAATTGAGGAAACAATGCAGAGAAATCTCTTCCTTGGCCACTAACAAGTAACTTTGCTACAAAAGAAAAAGTACAAAAATAACCCACACTTACTAATTACCTGACGAAATAGTGTTCATAAACTCTTTTAAAATCGGTCTGAGAACTGAGAGCCACTGATAACATGAAGCAACATTTCCCAATTTGTATTTTGGGAAGATATTTGTAGGTATGCTGAAAAAATGTAAATCACAGGCGAATTAGTTTAGAAAAGATTCAATTAAACAAGCCTCTTTATTGTAGGACTTCTCAAAGCCTTTAATGTATAAAAGAATAAGCGTAGTAGTGTGCTCCTATAATCCTAGCTACTCTAGAGGCTAAGGCAGGAAGATTGCTTGAGCCCAGGAGTTTGAGATCAGCAAGACCGCATCTCAAAAAAAAAAAAAAAAAAATCAGATATGAAAAACCTCTAAAAAAGTGTAGTGATCAGCATTTCCCATGCTTGTGTGCTCACCTAGCCCTGTCCTCCAGGACAGAGAGCTCTGTAGAACACAGTTTGAGAAATGCTAATACAGTGGCTTTATCCACACAGCTCAGAGGTCAGAGTCAATGGTCTTGCCTTCTCTAACAACATCGGTCACATGGGAAACCCTCACTTTGCCAGAAGCCAGGCCTAGAAAGGATGCTTTGTTAAGGGAGACAATCATCATAGCAGTAGCATTAACAGCAGCCAGGGTGTGGGTTTGAGTCTCCAGTGCTGGGCCCCCAGCTGGGCCTGCCACTCCAGGTGACTCTCATGATATTAGAGAGCAAGGGACAGTGTGGGAAGTAATTAGGAATAGAGTTCTGTGGAGTGAGAACTGGACCCGTGGTCATTACTGGAGCAATCAGAAGGAGTTCAAGTCATTGTCCCCCAGAAAAGACCTGTGGGATAGCAGAGGATCTCAGAAGCCAGGCTTTTCGGAGAAGCCAGAGGCTGCCCTGAGGTACCAGAAGCATGGGGCTATCAAGTAAGAAAAGAGCATAGACATTTAGCTCTTGGCTCTGACACATTTTTCTTGGGAGTATTCCCTGACAGTAGGGATGGCTAAAGGTAGCTGCCTGGACTTGCTCACTATCCCTCATGCTGGGCCCCTGAGGCTAATGAGAATCCTTCTCTTGGTTTATATGAAGAGATTGGTTTGTATGTTTTCTGAGGATGGCTCTGGGCAGTGATAGAGGCAGTCAGCCAGTTGGAAAGCTAGGCTTATCCTACAGTGGGCTGTTACTCAGCTTCTCCTTTGGAACAAACCTCACCGTTTATACCTAAGGTGGCTGGGGCTTGGAACCCCTCTCTCACCTTTACCTTGGTGGCATCCTTAGGGACTTGTACAGAAAAATGGAAGGTGTGTTCATTTGTTGCTGCTAGTTCAATAACCTCCTTGTCTTTGCTTTCTGCTGCATGGAGTAGAACCCAGCTGTTTGGGCCCTACCCCAGGTAAGACTGCAGTGTGGTAAGTCTGCCGTCTCCAGATCCACCACAACTCTCCCATGGGCTCATGGACCTCACTCTTGCACCCAGGGAAGGCTCATGAATTGTGTTTGCTTCCCCTATCCCTCCACCAATAGCCTACTGGAGAAAGTTGAACAGGAAACATGGCGTGAGACCGGCATTTCCTTTGTGACCTCTGTCACCCGCCTCATGGAACGTCTTCTTGACTACAGGTATCTTCTCAGGCACCTACCCAACCTCTTCTCTGGTCAGGATGCTCTCTAGCAAGGGAATTCATGAACTTAAAACTGGGACCATGTGCCCATAATGGGGAGGACTGTTCAGACGTTGGGTGCCATCACCAGTCATTAGGAATCAGGTGGGGAGACAGAAAGCATGAGTGTGCGCACCTTCTCCCAGGAGTAGGCTAAGGCTTCCTGGAATCCTCCCCTAAAATGTAGGTACATTTACCCAAGAAGCATCCCAGGGACATGTAGCCATCTGGCTTTCCATCCAGGAAGGTCAAGGCTCAGATGAATGGGCACAGCATGGGGGAAAAGAAAAGTTGTCTCCAAAGCAAGGCAGGGAACAGCTGTAGGTCCTTAGTGGAGAACTTCCTCAGAGTCATATGGCAGATAAGCAGGGAAATATCACCCGGAGGACTTTCAGTTGACTTTTCCGGGGACTGGGGAACCCCACTTTTCAATGCCTATATTCTTTGCCTAAAGTCTATTTATTTCTGTCCCCTGGTCCTGGCCAGAGCAGACTAGAGGAAACAGCCCATGAGCTCAGAGATCTTTGTATTATATTCAGTCTGACAGTTCATGTGGAATTAGAATTTTTTTATTAAACTCTGCCTTCCTGATCTATCATGGCTTTCAATTTGTGCAAAAGTGACAATGAGACTACCACTGCAGCTTTAATTATTCTCTCAACAGGGTTCAGGTGATGGCTAAGGGTGCCTTAACCCTGCCACAAGCAATACTTACCTTCTCTGTGCTACAAGAAGTGCAAACATCAAGGGGGTAGGGGAGCATTTTCAACCCATAGATCAGGAAATGAGGAAGTTTAGGCCACCTCCAGTTGCTCCTGAAGTAGAACATGCTGCTGTGCAAAAGAATCAGGTGTCCAATACACTGGCCTCGATAATGGAATTCCTGAGACATGTGCTCACATCTTTAGTATCCCTTCTTTCTGTAGCATAGCCATGCTTGTGTGAGCTTTGGCCCATTTTCCTGGGCCTTATAAGGTCAGAGCTGGCCTTTCGAGTTCCCCTTTTAGAGCCGGGGACTCCTTTGATCGCACCAGCTCCCCAGCCTCTCCTGCACCAGCCATTAGACAGGAAGAAAGGTGGGCAAAGCTCTGTACCTCCTCCTCACTGTAACATTTACTTAAGGTTGGCCTTATTCACTGTGGCCTACTGGAAAGAGCAGAAATTAATTCCTTAGACTCCAAGGCCTAGTTTTAGCTGCTTATTTGATTTCTTTAGCTATCTTCTACAAGCAACTCAAACTTACACCCCAAACCTATTTTATTCTCCATTTCTTGTCTCAATGGTGGTCCTACAAAACAAAGTTCAAAGTCTTTGATATGGCATCAGAGGCCCTTAATGAACTGGCCTTTGCTCACTTCTCCAGCCCTATCTCCTGGCTGTCCCCAGTACTCATGCCCTATATCCCAGCCTCCCACTGTTGCTCCTTAACATGAAAGGAAATACCGTGATGTTTATGATGACTTCTATCTATTGAAAATCTACCATGTGAGTGCTCTACACACATTGTCTCTAATCCCATAAGCATCCCTGAAAAGAAGCTTTACTGTTTTTACCCATGAGGAGACACAAGTAGGAAGTACTGTTGCCAGGATTTGAACCCAGATCTAGCTGACTCAAGAGCTATGCTCTTGTACCTGTAATCCTAGCACTTTGGGAGGCCAAGGTGGGAGGATCACTTGAGGCCAGGAGTTTGAGACCAGCCTGAGTAACATAGCGAGATCCCATCTCTACAAAAAATTTAAAAATTAGCCAGGCATGGTGGTGTGAGCCTGTATTCCCAGGTATTCAGGAGGCTGAGGCAGGAGGTCACTTGAACCCAAGGAGTTTGAGGTTGCAGTGAACTATGATGATGCCACACCACTCTAGCCCAAGCAGAAGAGTGAGACCCTGTCTCAAAAAGAAAAAAACAAAATCAAAAAAACAAAGAGCCATGCCCTATCTCCTCATCCATATTGTCACCACTCAACCACTCATATCTTCCTTTCAGACTTCTCTGTATGCTGTGTCCTCTCCCAAGAGTGGCCTTCCAAATCATTCCCATCAAGGACGTTTTCCCAAGCCAGGAGGTTACCTGGCTTTCTGTGCACACCATGGATAATGATCATTTATCACTTTTCTGTCTTGCCCGACAGAAGACAGCCAGCTGCTTGAGGATAGGAACCTTGTCCTTATCTCCCTGGTCCCGTGCATGGCGGTCTGGCTCCTGGCAGGTACACAGCAAATAATGATTGATTGATGAACTTGCTGGAAAGACCATGCAGGAACCAAGGAAATCTTTTCCTCTACCCTAGTGCAGTTTAGTTCAATGAGAACTTAAAAAAATAATTGGTAAAAGTTTAAAAGATATGCGTTGATGATACAAATAATCAATAGGTTTTTGTACTTTAAAATGACCTGTACTTTAGAACCTGTAGCATGAGACTCAATTTTAGACTAACAAAACTTTAGGTACTCAGAGGAATACCTCTTCAACTTTGGTGTTAATGTCTTTAACTTTTAGGGCCGGGTGTGGTGGCTCACGTTTATAATCCTAGAGCTTTGGAAAGCCAAGGCAGGAGGATTGCTTGAGGCCAGGAGTTTGAGACAAGCCTGGGCAACATAGCAAGATCCTGTCTCTTAAAAAAAAAATTAAAAAATTTGCCAGGCACAGTGGCCTGTACCTGTAGTCCTAGCTACTCAGGAGGCTGAAATGGGAGGATCACTTGAGCCCAGGAATTCAAGGTTCAAATCAATCACGCCACTGCACTTTAGCCTGGGCAACAGAGTGAGGGTATATCTGTAAAAATAAGTAAATACATAAATAAATAATTTTTAAAACAAGAAAATACAAACCACTAAATGCCAAAGTGGCTAGGTAAGATCTCACTGCCCTCCATGGGGCCAGCTTATTGGGGAGACAGATGCCTCCTGTCACTTTGTGAGTTGCTTGGAACAAATTGGCCATCTGTCCCTCAGGCTCACTCCTCCAGAAAAGTCATATCAATTTCCTGGCCCTACTAGCACTAAATGACAGGTTCTTCAGAGAGACATTCAGGACCCTCATGTCTGGCAGCATAGGAACCAAATGCCTTGTGGGGTGAATGTACTGATAAGGCAAACCCCAGAAATGAGGGCTTAGGTTCCAAACCCCACAGAGCTGTCAACTCTAACAGTAGACCTCCAATAGGAAGAAAGACATTTGGCTTTCCAGAAGACCGTGAGAGTGGTATGGATTTTCAATATCCCTTTGTTTCAAATAAGTCACCTCAGAGCCCTCCCTCTGTGTACTGGGAAGGTGGTGAAAACTGGGTTTGTCAAATGACCATCCAGAGTCTCAGTGACCCTACTGCTCCTCACTGGCTCCCGTGCCTGTCAGTGGAACAAAGCCAAGACACACTCTCTACCCTGACCCTGGAGGTGTGTATAAATTCCCTTCTGCAGCTTTTCCCCAGAGCTGCTAACACACAGCTGCACAAAGAACTAGATTTTCTCCAGAGCACTGTGAGAGTGCCATGGAAGGAGACTCAGCAGGCAAATGGGACTCTGGCTGGCTGTGTGTATAGGAGGCATCTAGCTGGATTCACTAGTCTGGTTCTTTTTTTTTTTTTTTT
>NW_012147416.1:0-1528 GCF_000956105.1 Propithecus coquereli | reverse complement strand
TTATACTATTATTCTCTTTGAAGGTCTGGGCTACATTAAAAAGAGTATAATGAGAATAAGTTCATTTCCTATTCTGATTTTTTACTCAGTAACATGGATAAATACATGGGTAATTGCATAAATAAATGTATGTGTCATGTATAAATGGGGTGAAAAACTTTGGAAATGGGGAGAATAATGTGGCTGCTCCAATATTACAAATAATTAGGTAGTTATAAGAAATCTTTTTACTAAGCCCATATTTTAATTCTGGGAATGGACTCCTTTAGAATCATCAGCAATATTTTAAAAATATTTCTCTGTTTACTAAATACTAAAGCAATGTCAGTGCAGAAAGGTATTGCTCCAATTATGATGTCACCCATAGAGCCTGCAAATTTGTCACACAACATGGTCAAGACTAGGAACAAAGCTCCAAGCCAAAGAAGTGGTGCTGGCAACTGGCTATTGCTAAAGTAAGAACATGCCTCAAGGAGCTCACTCCCAGTTCCTCAGAGAAAGGTTTGCTGAGACTTTAAACTCATTAGAGGAAGAGTAAAATGTATGTGGGTTTTAGCCGACATCATATCATATGTAACAAAGTTATTTTCATACCTCAGTAAATCTTGGTGTCTATACCATAGCTGATCTCTATCTGCTTTATTTTTGCCTGAGGATACTAGACCCTAATAGTCTACATTCCTCAAAAACAGAGAGAAAATAAATACAATAATTATCCTTCAAAATATATTCTCCCTCTTCTACTCAGGGACCACATATTATGTAACTTGAAAGGTAGAATTCACTAAGAATTATATCATTCATTTTCCATGTTAGCCTCTTGTCTTTAGACACATTAAAAAAAAATCATCCCAAACAGGAAAATATTATTTATTACTTTGAAGCAAATTATAACTCAATGTCTTAAATTACTCTCCTTTCAATTGAGAAATGATTTATCCAGTCTTAAGAAAGACTTATAAGAAAGAGTCTACACATGCAAGAATGGAGTGCTGAAAATAAGTCACTTCTGAGGCACTCCTAAATTTATTTGTGTTTTGCTTTGCTGTCTACAAATGTGCTTTCATATATTCCATTAATATTTATTTAAGTGTGTCAGTCACTGGGAGGATTGAATACACAGTCATCCATAAAACTTGAACAACTTACTGTGGTGGCAAAGAAATTTTTAGAAGAAGATGAGAATGAGGCAGAAATTCAAGATGATGGTTTCCTCCATAACCCCAACCCCCAAGAGGTTATGTTGGGTACAGAAGGTGTTCAACAGGCGGTGTCAAGGGAGTGAACCTCCAGCCTCCCCCATTCACCCACAGAATACACACACACACACACACACACACACACACAGACACACACACATAGGAGAAGCTTCAGCAGGGGAAGCGCTGGCATTTTTTTGTTCATCTTTTTTATATATTGTTTCGAATATCTTTTGAACCAAGCATTCTCTTTTTTTCTTCCCTGTTGGTGAGCTTTTCAGGGGTAGTTGTAATTATTGCGAAATGTCAATTGAGTAAACTATACTGAG
>NW_012147415.1:0-2082 GCF_000956105.1 Propithecus coquereli | reverse complement strand
ACAGATGTTTTTAAGTAGTCTATGTAAACATTGTGCTACTGCTGTAAAATGAGTTAGGAGAACATCTTACAGGACTCTCATAAGTATCTCAAAATGAATATATCCCCAAAGAAAGAATTAATATTTTCTTTAAACTTTCTTCCCTTCTGGTATTCCCTCATTCACTCCATCGCACTGACATTTACAGACTAGAGCCATCTTCGACTGCTGCTCATCTTTCTCTCGCTTCTTCAGAACCCTCATCCATACAGATACCAAGTTCTATGTACATACTAAATATTTTTACAAGTCTTTCCCCTATACTCCTTTTCAGTTGCCTTGACCTTCTTTATTCGTATACTTAATCATTCAGCATTTATTTTGTGAGTCCAGTTCTTGAGTTAAACAGCAGCGATGCAAAAATAAATAAGACATATTCTCTGTCCTCCAGACATTTGCAATCAGGGACAGGCCTAAAAGCCCATATTATGAAACAATGTGTTAGGCAGTACGTTAGAGATATGAAGAGGATATTGTGATAATAACAAAAAGAGGCACTCTGAGGATTGAGTGAACATCTCCTTGAAAAACCATCCAAGCTGAAGGATGAACAGGCCTGAGTCAAGGTCATAGGGTGCTGGAAAATGAGTAGTGAGTAACAGAGTAGCGATAGAAGGAAGGCCATTCCAGCTCTATGAGATAATGTGAACCAAAGTAGCTATGAAATAACCTGATAGTCTCAGAATCACAAGCAACTCTGTATGCTGTAGAACAGCCATTATGAAGGGGAACTGGAAAATAGTAGGTGAGGGCCAGGTCATGGTAACAGCTTACACTTGATCCTGTAGATGATGGAGACCTACTGGAAGATTTTAAAGAGAGAAGCGAAATGGTCATGTTTTTGTTTCAAATAGTTGAGACTGATAACAGTGAGGAGGGAAGATTTGAAGAGGACTAAATCAAGAAAAGAAGTTAGGAGATTTTTTTCAGAAGTCAGATGAGTGATGGCAGAGGTCCATTCAAACCAGCAAGCATAACAGAGAAGTGGACAAACACAAGCATTATTAAAAAATAATAATATCTGTAGATCTTATCTGTGACATATCGGAGTAGGAAGAATAAAAGATGATGTCTAACTTGGGTTACTGCTTAGAGATCTGTCTGAACTGGTGATTGAGACAGAGAATAACGAAAAGGCCCCAACTTAGGAACAGATGATGAATTCAGTTTTGAACATGTTGTGTTTGAGGTGGAGCTCTCTAAGGGGCATTGGATATACAAGTATGAAGCTTGAGAAATGGGTAGCGACTAGAGATAGAGTTGGGAGTCATCAGAAAATAGGTAGGAGTTGAAACTGTGAAAATAGATCATCCAGAGAAAGCGAGCAGAGTGACAAGAGCTGAGGAAGAAAGTCCCAGAAACACCAATATTTAAGCAAAGTTTGGAGAAATAAGATCATTTGAATTTATAGCATAAACAGTTAGCAGAAAACTCTAGTAAAGGGTGCAGCCATGGAAAGCCAAACAGTAATAGTTTGTAAAAAGGAGAGATGGACACAGTATCAGCCTGGTCAAATGTAATAGGTAGAACTATTAAGATAAGGGTTTCAAAATACTCTTGGTTTTGGCATTAAGGAGGTCCTTTCTGACCATATTAAGAGTAATTGCTGTGAAATACTGGGATGAAATTAGAATATAATAGAAATACAAGTGTAATAAAGAACAAATTAATCTACAGACTGGAAACAGAAAGATGAACACAAAGTTGGTACCTGAAGCGGGGAGCCCTAAACTTTTCCCCAGATCTAGAATGCCGCAGTCAGGCATATGCCACCTCAGACAGGAGACTGGAGAGCTTTTCTGACAAGAAACTGAATGGCCTGATGAAAAATCTCCTTTGAAAAGGCTGAGTAAATTCCTACAGTGAAGTCAGCAGTTGGAAATGTTGGTCCACACAAATTGTTTAGAGGCAGTATTTTGCTGCCTTAATCTTAAATAAAAAATTTAAGTACAAGAGAGATAGATGGAAACCAATACCTGTGAGTAAATGTCCAGTGGATTCCAGGACCCAAGATAGATATGTAAATAGAGTAGGATAGGAATT
>NW_012147414.1:0-1061 GCF_000956105.1 Propithecus coquereli | reverse complement strand
TTTCAATATATATTTCTAGAGTTATTTTGAACCATGTGGTAGACGGAATAATGGCCCTTAAATGTATCTGTGTCTTAATCCAGGAACTTGTGAATATGTTACCTTACATGGCAAAAGGGACTTTGCAGCTGTAAATATGGTTACCGACCTTGAGATGGGGAGATTATCTTGGATTATCTGGCGGGGAGGTCAGTGTAATCACGTGAGTCCTTAAAAGTGAATAATTTTTTCCCAACAGACAATATTAGAATAGAAGAAGGAACAGAAAGATGCCACATTTCTGGCATTAAAAATGGGAGAAGGGTCCAAGAGCTAAGGAATACAAGCAGCCACTAGAAGCTGGAAAAAGGAAAGGAAACAAATTGACTCCTACAGCCTCCTGAAATGAACGCAGCCCTGCCAATATCTTGATTTTAGCCCAGGGAGAATCATATTAGACTTACCTAAAAACTGTAGTATAGTGAGTTTATATTGTTTTGTGAAAGTTGTCAGAATCCAAATGAAGTCACTTCTGTTAAAAAATCCTGATAAATGGAGCCAGGGAAGGCCATGAAGGAATGGTTCTAATACATGAATGCCTGACAAGAAGAACTATCACAAATGATTCTGCAAAACCCACAACCTTGCACAAAGGCTGTAAAAATCTTAAATACACCCCCTCCCACACACACACAAAAGTACTTCTGCAAGGACATCTGTCAAGCAACTGCCTGTCCAAACTCAGACTTGTGTCACCCATATTATTGGACCTTGTAGCCAAGAATAATTATCTCAGAACAATTATATAATCCTCTTCTTCTACCCTGGAATTCTTCTTTCAAATTCTTGAACTCTCTTCTTTTGATGAGTTCTTTTTGACTTTATTCAGGATCAACCACATGTTGACTACTCAACCAAACCAGATAAACCAACAAAAGAAAAATTTGTTACTAAAATTCAAGGCAGCTTATACATTTTTAAAAAAATACAATTATATAATCCTCTTCTTCTACCCTGGAATTCTTCTTTCAAATTCTTGAACTCTCTTCTTTTGATGAGTTCTTTTTGACTTTATTCAGGAT
>NW_012147413.1:14659-15014 GCF_000956105.1 Propithecus coquereli | reverse complement strand
CCCAGCACTGTTTCTTGAAAACACTGTCCTTTCCCCATTGGTCTTGGCACTCTTGTCATTTGGCCATATGTGCAAGTGTTTATTTTTGGGATCTCTATTCTATTCCATTGGTCTGTATGTCTGTCTTTATGCCAGTATTGTACTGTTTTGAATACAGTAGTCTGTAGTAAATTTTGAAATCAGGAAGTATATCATCCAGTTTCATTCTTCTTTTTCAAGTTTGTTTTGGCTATTTGGTGTCCCTTGAGAATCCATATGAATTTTAAGATGGGATTTTCTGTATTTGTCCAGAAAAAAAAAAGAAAAAGAAAAAAAGTCATTTAGATTTTGATAGGAATTGCACTGAATCTGTTGT
>NW_012147413.1:12731-14000 GCF_000956105.1 Propithecus coquereli | reverse complement strand
TCCTCTGGCTAGAACTTCCACTACTGTGTAGAATAGAAGTGGTGAGAGTGGACACCATTGTTTCTTGTTTTGTTCCTGATCTTAGAGGAAAAGCTGTCAGTCTTTCACCATTAAGATGTTTGCTATGGGTTTTCCATTTATGGCTTTTATTATATTTGAGTTGTTTCCTTCTATTCCTCATTTGTCGAGTGACTTTATCATAAAAGGGTATTGAATTTTGTCAGATGCTTTTTCTGCATCAATTGAAATAATCATCTGTGTTTTTTTTTAAAAAAAATTCTGCTAATGTGGTGTATTACATTGATCAATATGTTGAATATTCTTTGCATCCCAGGAATGAACCCCACTTTGTCATGGTGTATAATTATTTTAATATTCTGCTGAATTCAGTTTGCTAATATTTTGTTGATGATTTTTGCATCATTTTCCTGTTTATATCATTGTTTTTGAACATCCTAGTCTTTAGTGTCTGGCTCCTGAATGGGAAAAAAGAGAAAAAATAAAGTGGAATAAAAGATGCTGGCCCTTTAAATTCCCTGGAAGTCACTTCAGCTAAAAAGGGGCTTGCAACAATGGAAGGACATGCAATAATAATGGCCTCAGGCTTTTGTATGTACCTCTGTGTTCAGAAGAAGCAATCAGAAGTCAGAGAAGAGATCCTCTTTATTTGGAAAACAGTGTCTTTTTTGCTCCCCCTAGGTCCCCCTAGGTTCATGCAAACTGTTCCTGGAACACCCATGCATGGCTGTCTGTCACAGTGTTGAGCCTGGGTGCTAGGGAGCTGCTACTCTGCTAAGATATAAAATTGATTAAAATTAACTGAAATTAACTCTCCTGGCCTTCCCCTGGAAATCAAAAGCATTCAGTAGACTTCAGAATTCCAAAGTAGTTACATGGGACAGATTTTACAAGAGAAATTATTGTCTGGTTGTGGAAGCCAATTCCTGGTGCTCCCTACTTCTCTGTCTTCCCCAAATCTTCCATTACATTGTATTTTTTGTTTCCTTTTAAAAATTCATTTAAACAAACGAACTCAGAAACAATGTTTAGTGGGTTTCCCTCTCTGATCTAACGTAAATAAATAAGCCAAATGTACATGCATTTATGAAGAGATTTTTGTCTTGAAGTTTGTATCTTGTAATCATGGAGCAATTTCTCTGCCATCTAACTTGCATTTGACAGCCATCCCTCAGCCCTGTGTAATCTGAATCCAGAAACAAAAGTTGGGCTCAAACATATTCCTGTTCTGCTTTTCCTCAGCAAATAAGG
>NW_012147413.1:8155-8875 GCF_000956105.1 Propithecus coquereli | reverse complement strand
AAAAATTTTAAAACAAAATAATATCATATAATACCTGGTGGGAGGAATATGTTTCTATACTTTTGGTGGATATGTTAGGTAAGTTAGGATCTTGTGCTCTTTTTGGGACAAGGGTTCCCTGTTTTGGGGCTGTTTTGTGCAATTGCTCCACCTGGGAAGAAGGATAAGGGCGGGCACTCCATTTTGGTGCTGCCCCACCCTTAATCCTATCCCCAGCAACTGCTGCACCTGGGGAAGGAGGGCATGTTTTATCAATCAGGAAATTCCCCAGCCCAGGCATATTATGATTTAGAAAGTGACCTGGAGTAACCTAAGGGTAATCATTATACCATTAGCTTGAATCTGCATTGCGGATCCCCCCTCCTCCCCGCACCACCAGTGGGCTTTCTTAGAGGGAGCTCTTCTATACACCTGTAAAGGAGGACACCTGAGGATACCTGTTGATCACTTGATAACATCCCACATCTCCCAATAGCCCTCCTCCAGACAGGGCTAATAAAAGCAAACAATCGGGGATGTCAGAGAGAGTGGGTCAGTCAGAGAGTGACTGGGTGGGTCAGTCAGTTTCTCTCCACTTGGGGAGACAGACCCGTTTTATTCTACAGTAAAGAGCTGCTCATGTGAAACTGCTTCCTGCCTGAGGTTACTCCATCACATTGGTCCTGCTGGTGATTTTTCCAAGAAGGGAGCCAGAGGGTCAGGATAATAGTCTGGACTTGA
>NW_012147413.1:4612-4990 GCF_000956105.1 Propithecus coquereli | reverse complement strand
ATATTATAAAACTTTCTCCTGGAGGCTATATATTGATTACAAAGTGACCTATTTGTGGTTTGGTTTTAATGGTGATATTTAAAAATAGTTTTATAACATAATGAGTGTCAAGTAAGACATTTCAATTATAAAACCCACTAAAGTTTCAGACCCTTTTGCGAGCTATCAGATGTGAGACAACAGTAATCTCTTATGCAGAGGGCAATGAAAGCTAAAAGGTCTCATAAGAAGGTTTCAATTGAATAATAAAATTTAAAGGAATTTCAGCAGTCTTTAGGATGTCATATATCAGTTTGCAAAGGATTTACGATCTAGTTGAGAAATGCAAAACTCCCTGTCCAGTCAGAATCCAATGGGTGTCTTTTGAAATGAATTAGC
>NW_012147413.1:4075-4562 GCF_000956105.1 Propithecus coquereli | reverse complement strand
AAACTCCATTAGAGTGAACAGTTTAGGCGAATTGCCCAAGTTAGAATCCTGCCTTTATTACTTAATTGGCATGTGACCTTAAGGAAATGACTTAAGTAAGCTTCTTTTGGAATAATTTTAGTTTCTTTTTTTTTTAATTGGCATTAAAGTAGTGCCTAGCACATAGGATTGTGTGGGCATTAAGTGAAATCATGTATGTGAAGATCTTAATACATGGTGAGCTCTGAGTAAATGTAATCTCGTATTGTCAACTGCTATTACTTGTACCCTCAGCACCAGACATCACTGCTATCTCTACCACTACTATTATTGTCAAAATTACTACAAGGACTGTAATCACACAAAAGGGGAAATGCTCAATAATATCTAATTATCTTAGTTCCTCTCTCCCATTATCTCCTCTCTCTCTCTCTCTCTCTCTCACACACATACACACTCACACACACAGCCAGACAAAAATGTCCCTAGAATATGTTTAAAAACTTAT
>NW_012147413.1:481-1065 GCF_000956105.1 Propithecus coquereli | reverse complement strand
TAGTAGACCTTGTTTCTTTAAGAATTCACCCCCAAATTTATTCCATGTACTAACTGCAACCAATCTTACAATTCTGGTTCTTCTTAAGTACTTACGGCCCTGGGTAGGGTCCTACTACATGAAGAACAGGGATCTGCCAAGCTACTCACTGGCAACATTCATAATTCTACTCGTTAATTTATTTTATACATATTTATTGAGCTCCAATTATATTCAAAATACTATGGTAAGCATTGGAGCACTCTAATGAACAAGACAAATCAAGCAAACAATTTTCTCCCTTCATAGAACTTCAATTTATCAATTCATGAAGTTGGTTCCAATGGCAGCAAATTATAGGAGATACCCAAGTTTGAAACACAACGCATGATTTCTATGCAGCACCAACCTAAGCATTTTATAAAGAGAACATAAAAACAGCACTGAAATTACGATTCAAAAGTAAACATCTAACGCTCAACAGTGTGAAAGACAAATATAAAGGAAAAAACGAGGCACTGTATGTTGTACAATAGATTCCAGCATAGATGAATTAGGGATATATTTTTCATTTTTAAATATAAATGATTATAAGGCACGGACCC
>NW_012147413.1:0-431 GCF_000956105.1 Propithecus coquereli | reverse complement strand
AAACTCCATTAGAGTGAACAGTTTAGGCGAATTGCCCAAGTTAGAATCCTGCCTTTATTACTTAATTGGCATGTGACCTTAAGGAAATGACTTAAATAAGCTTCTTTTGGAATAATTTTAGTTTCTTTTTTTCTTTAATTGGCATTAAAGTAGTGCCTAGCACATAGGATTGTGTGGGCATTAAGTGAAATCATATATGTGAAGATCTTAATACATGGTGAGCTCTGAGTAAATGTAATCTCGTATTGTCAACTGCTATTACTTGTACCCTCAGCACCAGACATCACCGCTATCTCTACCACTATCATTATTGTCATAATTACTACAAGGACTGTAATCACACAAAAGGGGGAATGCTCAATAATATCTAATTATCTTAGTTCCTCTCCCCCATTATCTCCTCTCTCTCTCTCTCTCTCTCTCTCTCTCTC
>NW_012147412.1:4703085-4703379 GCF_000956105.1 Propithecus coquereli | reverse complement strand
AACACGTTAAGTGAAGCTTGTGTATCTGAGTTGGGTTCTTGATTTGTCCTCTTCTTTATGCAGAGTTAGAGTTGTCTGTCTTTACAAGTTTAAAAAAAAATGTCTTGTGTAAAGAGTGCATTTTTCTGTCTCCAGGCTCTTAAACAAGCTTCCAAGAGCAAATGTCGTGCTCTTAAACTATCTATTTGCCTTACTGTATAATATTGAGAAAAATTCTGCATTGAATCAGATGGATTCATCCAACCTGGCAGCATGTGTGGCTCCCACGATTCTTTGGCGTGCTACTTCCTGTGG
>NW_012147412.1:4700045-4702074 GCF_000956105.1 Propithecus coquereli | reverse complement strand
TGTGTTTGAAACCTTTTACATTTCTCTTTGTATTGAGTGTTCATCTATATTAGTGTGTGACATATAAATGCACTGTTGATGAGAAAGTTTAAAGAAATGCCAGGTTTTCTAGGACTCCAGCTGGTCTCACATACTACATTGTGTTCTTGTGCACATGTTTGAACTGATGGGCAAATTACATCAAGAAATTTCAGAGCTCAAGTGGTCAATCGGGCACTGTGGAGTTAAAATGAAAAGTTTCTTAAACTATCTATCTCTTCCCTTCTGAAGCTGTGATTTCTAAGTGACAGGTGACAAAATGAAGCTCACTGAACTATGTTATCCCAAATTCTAGGCCAGCTGGGAACAGCCAGTTACTTATTTGAAACCGAAGGGAAAAAAGAGGTTAAAGAGGCCTTTTTAAAAAAACTCAAACTGTCACGAAAGCTGCTTTACCCAAAATTTTAGTCCATAGTTTTCATGACATTGCCTGAAGTTTGGCTGTGAAGTTTGGCTGTGTGAACAAGTCCCAACTTTGTCAAAAACAATTTGATCCAACCATCTTTTACAAACTGGTCTGAATATGGCTATGAGCCTATAAAGAAAAAATGGTATATTTGTGTAATACTGCCTGGCCCCAGTACTCTTGTGGGTCTGGGAAAATATGGCCCCTTAATGGCTCATTGAGCTACAATACGATTCTTTAGTTAGATTTGTTTCGTCACCGTGTTGGGACATGGGATGAAATCCCTTATGTACAGTCTTTCATGCTTCAGTATCAAAGAAGCAGATCAAATTAAATGTAAGATTCTAATACAGAGGACAAAAGCCTTCAAGAAGGCTGGGGAAGAAGCAGCCAGATCTAAGAACCCTGACTTGCCATCAGAAGAAAATGCCCATATTGAAGTGGACCTTTGGGCAGCTGTAGCAGTGGCTCCAGCTGTGCCTGTGCTGGCTCAGCTCAAGCAGTGGCCGATGCCGCCTGCAGCTTTGGCCACAGTGGTGGCTCTGGCTGCAGCTCTGATTTCTTTTGGAGATCCCTCTCCTAACTTTCCTGCCCCCCTTATGGCTCTGGCCCCCGTTCTTCCTTACCCCACACCCCTGTGGCTCCTCCAGCCGTCTATCCTTCACTCCCTTCCTTCTCTGAGAGTAGTCATGGGAAACATGGGGACATGGTCTCTCCTTCACACACCTGGCAGGGCACACAATTTGGTTGGTGTCCTCCCTCCTTCCCAGAAGGGCAATTTCCTTTGAGACAGGTCCTTATAGGAAAAGTAAATGAGAATGGACAACCAGCTGGATTAATGTTGGTTTATAACCCATTTACCACTTCTGATTTATACTATTGGAAAGAAAATAACCCTGCCTACAGGGATGCTCCAAAGCGTATAACTGATCTGTTTGAATCTATTTTCACCATGCATCACCCCATATGGGCAGCTGTCTAGAGTCTGCTTAACGTACTGTTAACCTCCAAGGAGCATTGCATTGTCCTGGAAAAGACTCAAGGAGAAACTGACTGACTGCATGCAGAAGACCCAATTAACGTGTGAGAACTAGAGCTGATTTAGCCGTCCCAGACCCCATCTGGAATCCAAACAATGGAGAAGACGGTAACAGTCAACATTTTTGAGACTGCATCCTGGTCGGGCTTAGGAAAGGGGTCCCTAAAACTAAAATCCTCAACAAGGTTCAGGAAATAAGAAAGGAAACACGTGAAAATGCATCAGCCTTCCTAGAAAAAATTATGAAGGCATATCAGAAATATACTGACATAGATCCAGAAAGTCCTGATAATTCAAAATTAATTAACACGACTTTTCTTGGCCAGAATATGCCTGTCATCCAGGAAAAGTTATGGAAGTTAGTGGAGGTTCTCACTTTGCCCATCTCTCATTTGGTTGATATGGCTTATAAGGGATTTATAAACCACGAGTAGAGTAAAGAACAGCAAAAGGCAGACCGAGAACCTACTGTGGAATTGATCGGGCTAAATGCAGAAGATATGGAATGATGGGTCCCTGGTGCTCCGCAGAATCTGTGGGAATTA
>NW_012147412.1:4697747-4699995 GCF_000956105.1 Propithecus coquereli | reverse complement strand
TGCCCATCTCTCATTTGGTTGATATGGCTTATAAGGGATTTATAAACCACGAGTAGAGTAAAGAACAGCAAAAGGCAGACCGAGAACCTACTGTGGAATTGATCGGGCTAAATGCAGAAGATATGGAATGATGGGTCCCTGGTGCTCCGCAGAATCTGTGGGAATTACAGCCAGTGATTAATATCTTCCCCCAGGAGCCCAGGGTAACCATAAAAGTGGGGAAGAAGAAAACTGATTGATTTCCTGATTGATACCTGGTACAAGCTACTCAGTTTTAAACCTAAATTGTCTAAGCTTAGCAAAAACTCAATGCTGGTGATCGGGGTATCTGGACAACCCAAAATATTTTCTGCAGCCACTGGATTGTGCCTTTGGGAAGTCATCCCTCACACACGCTTTCTGTATATGCCCGAGTGCCCTCTTCCACTGCTGGGTGGAGACCTTCTCCCTAAATTACAGGTTCAAGTGACCTTTCAGAATAAACAAGTGCAAATTGCAGTTCCCCCAGAACATGGCTGTGGCTTACAAGCAGCTGTGCTCACCTCCTTGGTTGTCCCTCAAAAGCTGCCTACTGAAGTCCTCAATCAAGTCAACCCTGAGGTCTGGGCTACAAGACAACCTGGAAGGACGCACATGGACTCTGCTTATATCAACGTAAAACCAGGAATTCCTCCCTCTCAACTCAAGCAGTATCCATTAAAGCTTCAAGCTAGGTAGGATCTTGAACTCCTAGTTGTGGCCTTTTAAAATATGGACTTCTCCAGCCTTGTTACTCTCCTTATGACACTCCTGTTTTGCTAGTTCAAAAACCTGGAACTCAGGAATATTGGTTTATTCAGGATCTGAGGGCAATAAATGAAATAATGGAAAACATTCATATGGCAGTACCTAATCCTTATACTCTTCTCACCTCTCCGTCTGACAGTTTTGCTTGGTTTTCAGTGACGGACTTAAAAGATGCCTTCTTTTGCATTTCCCTTGCTTCTCAGTCACGAGAACTCTTTGCTTTTGAATGGGAGGATTTAAGGACTAAAACCAAATGTCAGTACTGATGGAATGTCCTCCCTCAGGGATTTAAAAATTCTCCAACTATCTGAAGAAATTCTAGCTAGAGATTGAAGAAAAATAATTTCAGAAAAGGGAGCAATTTTGCAATATATAGATGGCATTTTGATTGCAAGAGAGACTGAAGCTGAATTCAGACAACATGCTGTAACTGTACTGAATTTATTGGCTGACAAAAGATATAAAACATCGCACAAAAAAGGCCCAAATCTCACTGCCTATTTCAAACACTTAGGATTTGCATTGTCTCCGGGGACTGGAAACCTCCTCCCAGATCACAAGAAGGCTGTAAAGCAGGTAGCAGTCCCCACCACTTGCAAGCAGCTGCAAGGATTCCTGGGCATGGCAGGATTTTGTCAGATTTGAATTCCTAGTTGTGGCCTAATAGCCAAACCTCTGTATGAAGCCTTAAAAGAGGAGGAAAAGGAGCCCATTACTTGGATAGGAGAATGTCAAAAGGCTTTTATTATAATTATTATTAAAAACTGATGACTGCCCCTGCACTGGAGCTCCACATTGCAGAAGCCTTTCAATTTGTTCATCCAAGAAAGACAAGGGGTTGGACTGCGAGTATCAACCTAAACTTTGGGATCTCATAAGTGACCAGTGGCAAAAAAATAGCCCACTTGTTTCAGAGCAATTGCTGCTACTTGTAACATTTAAGAAGTTGGAAAGTTTAGGCTTGGACAGCCAGTAACTGTTCATACTGCACATTCTGTGTTGCCCCTAGTAGAACAGAAGGGGGGCTATTGGTTGATAAGTGGCTGGTTGGGCAAGTATCAAGCTACCCTGTTAGATAATCCTAAAGTAACTTTAAAGATGCTGTCCACCTTGAATTCTACCACCTTGCTGCCAATGGGCTCTCACTTCCCAGTTCATGATTACATTCAAATCATTGACCAGGTAGATTCTAGCCACCCAGATATGACTGATAAGCCCTTTTCAGACCTTGATGAGGAATTGTTCACAGATGGGAATAGCTTTGTGGAATACAGACAACACAAGCTTGGTATGTTCTGGTTTCCAGCCAACAGGATGTGTTAAAGCTTAACCCACCAGGACTGAATGGACATCAGAAGTCACTAAGGCCCTTTTAAAGGACATTATTCCTAGGTTTAGACTTCCATAAAGTTTCCAGAGTGATAATGGAGCCTACTTTGTTGCCAAAATCACCCAAGAAAGA
>NW_012147412.1:4691620-4697622 GCF_000956105.1 Propithecus coquereli | reverse complement strand
AGGATCGCTTGAGCCCAGGAGTTTGAGGTTGCTGTGAGCTAGGCTGACGCCACGGCACTCTAGCCGGGGCAACACAGTGAGACTCTGTCTCAAAAAAAAAGAAAAAAAAAGAATTTTAGAAATCGATTAGAAACTGTATTCATCATGGAGACCCTAATCTTTGGCGAAAACTGAATGGATAAGTAGAACCTTAGAAAGGACTCTCTCCAGAATTTATCAAGAGACCAATTTAACTTGGTAAAAAGTGTTATGCCTTGCCCTGTTGAGAATTCAGGTAGTCCCCAGAAGTAAGCTGGCACTTAGCCTCTTTGAAATTTTATATGGAAGACTATTCCTAAGAGGTTCGAGCCAGGGCTGACCCAATGATTTTCTATCCCCAGAGATGGAGTCTCATTCCTATATGAAACAGTTTGGTAATACACTAACTACAATTTCTGCTTTTGCTTCCAGCAGGTTCCAGTTTCCAACAGACAGGCCCTTAATTCCATAACACCAGGAGACGAGGTGTTACTGAAAACCTGGATAAATCAGCATCCTGCAGATCAGCTACAGCTACAGTGGATCAGCCCATTTGAGGTGCTCCTGAAAACTCACTCAAGAGTTAAACTCACAAGAGTTAAGCTATAGATTCCTCACCTTCTGAGGCACTGGAGAAGCAGTGGACTTGTGAGCCCTTAGAGGACCTAAAATTACTCCCCCACAAAAGAGATAAGTAACATGAAATTATATACCCTATGTATCTTATTTGTTCCTTGGGAATTTTTGCTTGCCTGGCAAGACAATTCTTTAGTTAGAATTTCCCAAGCTATTGCCTCCTCTGCTAGCCTGTCTGGCTGCTGGGTTTGTCTTCCAAAACCTTATTCAGTACAAGACCATTCTGACACTATAGTTGTCCCTGTATGCAATTTCACTAATACACCCTCCTGCACATGGAATTTACAGAAGCCTGTCTCTTGGATTACTACAGAGTGTGACTAGTAACGCTCTACTCACAAGTCCCATGTTTCTTTCTTACCCAGCCCCTTATCAGACATTATGTACAAAGTGACTGTAGGGTCCCATACTATCGTAAGTGTACTTTCTACTGGGCAATCTTTCTCTGTAGATTGACCATTGATTGTACAAACTCGAGTATTACAGTCTTTTTTGCACCACCCTCTTTAGCTTATGTTATTAAGAAATGTTTTAACCCCTCAGACAAGGGTCATGAGGCCCTTGTCTGTACCATAGTACATCAGCAAAAGCTATATTCTCAATACTTTGGGAAACTAGTAGCCTATTAGCTCCCAGAAGAACAGGATCCCTTACACAGAGCATTGGTTTAAAACTTTAACCCTAATGTTACCTTAAAATGGTTGTATAACCTTCAAACAGGAACAGCGACTGTTTGTGCACCCATTGAGTATATTTTTGTCTGTAGAGATAAGAAAGGAACTCCTTGGAATTATGACTGTTAAATAGCTAGTGAATGGGGGATAATTGTTTACCAGGACTCTTCACAACTCCCCTTTCAGTCCATAACAGATCTGAAGTTGCTTATGGGACCAACTCCCTAAAGTTTTCACAGGTAAGTAGGGGAATTTTAGATAGAGATTCCATCTGGGGAGCCCCAAGACAGTACCTCCCAGGAGGAATCCCATATGGAGATGACTACCTCTTCGGGTATACTCTGTTGCCCTGATGGGGAGTGACAGCTCACCAACATGTGCTTTGTAACCTATCTATAACTTAAAAATGATTGCTAATAAAACTGCATTAGTAATAGCTGCTGAACAAAAATCTTTAAACTCTTTAGCTCAAGTAGTTCTTGATAATCACATTGTTCTCACCATATTTTAGCAGAACAAGGGGGTGTTTATCTTATAACTAATTCTTCACATGACACTGATATAAATACCTCTACAGTAGTGGAAACACATGTTGATAAAGTTAGACAACAATCTTCATGGTTACAATAGATTAACAAAGATGATCTAGGATTAGGAGATTGGTTCTCAGAACTGTTCTCTTGGATTCCTCAGAATATTCACTCTGTTCCTTCAAAGATCTTAATATTTAGCCTTTGCTTCCTACTACTAATTTTCTTGATTTATCTCATTACATAAATATTAATTGTGAATTAAAGTGTTGTTTCAACACAAGCAAAAACACTCAAGTAATGGTACTAGAGACTTTAAGTCATTCACCTGTGACTCGTCAGCACTTTGAGCAACAGGCTCAAAACTTTCAATCCTCATGCCCCTACGTCCTACTTCAGCAGAAAACAGCGAGATTGATCAACGCCCTGATTCCCCAAGATTGAGGAATGAACAAAGAAAAAGGGGGAAATTGTAACCAGCTCCATAAGGTAGAAAAGGTTTTCTCAATAATACTTTTAGATCCTTCATGTTTCAAATGAGTTTTCAAAGTTCACATTATGGCCGGGGCTGGCAGCTGTAAGTGACTTTTACAGTAAGATTTATCTCTGCCCTGGTAGCTTAGTAGCTACAGGCTCAAAATGGGCAGAAAATAGAGAACTCTCAGTAAGATTTGCTGACCAGCATTTTATAACTTTCTGTTGCCCTGATACATTCTCTTTCTCATTCTTCTTTCCCAGGAATGGTGGAACCTCCTACAAAGCCTCAGACCACTTGTTTGTCCAGAGAACAGAAGATAAGTGGTACTCTACCACAGACCGTTCTCAAAGACCCACTGAGCCCAAGCACAAGGCTGCAAGAACCACCTATATGAACTCCCGGATCATTATAATAGTAATGGGAGCGACCTATCTGCCACTCTTTGATCATGGGACATATGTACTGTCATGATTTTTCACTGTTCTTGTTTGCTTTGCACTCCACCCCAAACAAGCAATGATGCTCACACCCCTCATATGTTATTCATTTTTCCCGAGAAAAACCCCCTGACCATGTTGGTCAGGGAGGCAGATTTGAGGGGGAGGTTATGAGAAAAGAAAATAAATAAGGAAACAACAGGCTTAAATAGAACTGTAGAAAAAAATGGGCCTGAGAGACATTTACAGAACATTCTACCCTAAAACCACTGAATGTACATTTTTCTCATCAGGTCATGAGACATTCTCTAAGATTGACCAAATCCTAGGCAACAAAACATGTCTCAACAAATTTAAAGAAATAGAAATTATACCATGTGTCTTCTCAGACCACAGTGGAATAAAATTAGAAATCAACTACAACAGAAATACTCATCTCTACACAAAGCCATGAAAACTAAACAACCTTCTGCTGAACCATTACTGGGTTAAGGAGGAAATTAACATGGAAATCAAAAGATTCTTTGAACTGAGTGACAAAGGGGACACAAGTTATCAAAATCTATGGGCAAAGCTAAAGCAGTCCTGAGAGGAAAACTCATAGCCATAAATGCCTACATCCAAAATACAGAAAGATCACAAAACAACCGTCTAATGAATTATCTCAAAGAACTGGAAAAGGATGAGCAAACCAATCCCAAACCCAGCAGAAGAAAAGAAATAACCAAGATAAGAACAGAACTAAATGAAATTGCTAACAAAATCTATGGAAGATTAATAAAAAGTTGGTTCTTTGAAAAAATAAAATTGACACACTTCTCACTAGATTAACGAGAAGCAGAAAAGAAAGGACTCTAATGAGCTCCATCAGGAATGAAAAAGGAGAAATTACAATTGATGCCACGGAAATACAAAATGTCATCTATGAGTACTATAAAAACTTCTATGCACATAAACTGGAAAATGTGGAGAAAATGGACAGATTCTTAGAAACATACAGCCTCCATAGGCTCAATCAGGAAGAAATAGAATTCCTAAACAGACCAGTATCAAGTACCGAAATTGAAACAGCAATAAAAAAACTTCTTAAAAAAAAAAGTCCTGGACCAGACGGTTTCACAGCTGAATTTTACCAGACCTTCAAAGAAGAACTGATGCCTATCCTGCAGAAATTATTCCACCACATTGAGAAGGAAGGAATCCTCCCCAACACATTTTATGAAGCCAACATCACTCTGATACCAAAATCAGGAAAGGACACAACAAAAAAAGAAAACTACAGACCAATATGCCTTATGAGTATAGATTCAAAAATTCTGAATAAAATCCTAGCAAACCAAATTTAGGTGCTTATCAAAAAAATAATCCATCACAACCAAGTAGGCTTCATGCCAGAGATGTAGGGATGGTTTAACATACACAAATCTATAAATGTAATTCATTGAATAAACGGAAGCAAAAACAAGGACCACATGATCCTCTCAACAGATGCAGAAAAAGCATTTGACAAAATTCAACACCCTTTTATGATAAGAACGCTTAACAAAATAGGCATACGTGGGACTTACCTAAAAATGATACAAGCCACATATGACAAACCCACAGCCAACATCATACTGCATGGGAAAAAATTGAAAGCATTCTCACTTAGAACTGGAACCAGACAAAGTTGCCCTTTATCACCGCTTCTAATTAACATAATTCTGGAAGTGCTAGCCACAGCAATCAGACGAGAAAGAATCAAGGGCATCCAAATGGGGGCAGAAGAGGTCAAACTATCGCTCTTTGCTGACTATATGGTCTTATATCTAGAAAACCCCAAAGATTCTGCCATGAGACTACTGGAATTGATAAACAAATTCAGCAAAGTCTCAGGTTACAAAATCAATGTACAGAAATCAGTAGCATTCCTATATATCAACAACAATCAAACTGAGAACTAAATCAAAGACTCAATACCCTTCACAGTAGCAACAAATAAAGTAAAATATCTAGGAATACACTTAACTAAGGAGGTAAAAGACCTCTACAGGGAGAATTATGAAACACCGAGGAAGGAAATAGCAGAGGACGTAAACAGGTGGAAAACCAACCATACCATGCTCATGGGTTGGCAGAATCAACATTGTTAAAATGTCTGTACTACCCAAAGTGATCTACACATTCAGTGCAATCCCTATTAAAATACCAACATCATTTTTCACAGACCTAGAAAAATAATTCTACACGTCGTATGGAACCAAGGAAGACCCCATATAGCAAAAGCAATCTTAAGCAAAAAGAACAAATTGGGAGGCGATTTACCAGACTTCAAGCTATACTACAAGGTTATCGTAACTACAACAACATGGTATTGGCACAAGAACAGAGACATAGACCAGTGGAAGAGAACTGAGAACCCAGATATAAAAGCATCCTCATATAGCCAAGTAATCTTTGACAAAGCAGACAAAAACATACACTGGGGAAAAGAATCCTTATTCTATAAATGATGCTGGGAAAACTGGATAGCCACTATAGAGGATGAAACAGGATCCACATCCTTCACCTCTCACAAAACAACTCACATTGGATAAGAGACTTAAAGCTAAAGCATGAAACTATAAGAATTCTAGAAGGAAATGTTGAAAAAACTCTTAAAGACATTGGCCTAAGCAAAGAATTTATAAAGAAGACCCCAAAGGCAATCACAGCAACAACGAAAATAAATAAATGGGACCTGATCAAATTAAAAAACTCTGCAGACAAGGAAACTATCATGAGAGCAAACAGACAACCTCCAGAATGGGAGAAAATATTCACATGTAACACATCTGATAAAGGACTGATAACTAGAATCTATGTAAAACTCAGGAAAATCAACAAGAAAAAATGAAACAACCTTATCAAAAAGCGGGCAAAGGACATGACCAGAAACTTTCCAAAAGAAGATAGACTAATGCCCAACAAACATGAAAAAAATGCCCAACCTCTCTAATCATCAGAGAAATTCAAACATGAAAAAATGCCCAACCTCTCTAATCATCAGAGAAATTCAAACATGAAAAAATGCCCAACCTCTCTAATCATCAGAGAAATTCAAATAAAATCACCATGAGATATCACTTATCTCAAGTGAGAATGGCCTGTATCAAAAAGTCCCAAAACAGTAAATGTTGATGTGGATGCGGAGAGATAGGAACACTCATACACTGCTGGTGGGACTGCAAACTAGTGCAACCTCTGTGGA
>NW_012147412.1:4668961-4689647 GCF_000956105.1 Propithecus coquereli | reverse complement strand
TCACTTATCCCCTTTGTGTATCAATCCCCTTATTAAATTATTGTGATATTCCACAAATAGCAGTTGAGATGACACTACAAGCTGGACATAGAGACCGTAACACTGAACCTGACAGGCACAGCTGTGACCTCATTCATGAAGTTTCTAGTCTAGCAAAGAAGATTGGTGTTTTAGAAAGAACCACAAATAACATTATTTATTTATTTCAAATGAATCTTTTTGAGATAATTCTAGATTCATATGAAGTTGAAAAAAATCATAGATCCCAAGTGTCACCAATAGTGACATCTTGCAGACCTATAGGGCATTGATCTTGATAGTAAAATATAGCATATTTCCATCATCATAAGGATTATTTTATAGCTACACCTACTTCCTTCCCAGCCCAAACCCATCCTTACCCCCTGGCTATCACTAATCTATTCTCCAGTTCTATAATGTTGTTATTTCGAGAATGTTCAATGAACAGAATCACATATTATCTAATGCACTGGGATTGGCTTTTTTTCAGTTAACACCATTCTCTGGATATTTATCTACTGGTTTTCAATTTCAGTAGTTTATTCCTTTTTATTGCTGAGCAGTATTTCCTGGTATGAATGTACAACAGTCTGTTTAACAATATATACCTTTTGAAGAACACCTCTTTATTTCCAGTTTTTTGGCTATTACACTATAGCTTCTGTAAGCATTTGTGCAGGGTATTTACATTTTTTATTGTGGTGAAATTCACATAACATAAATTCAACTATTTTAAATTGAACTATTCAGTAGCATTTAGCATAAACATAATGTTGTATAGCCACCACCTCTATTGAGTTCCAGAATATTTTCATCTCCCTGAAAGAAACCCCATATCCATTAAGCACGTGCTTCCTGTTTCCCATCCCAACAGCGTCTACCACCACCAACCTGCATTCGGTCTCCACAGATTTACCTGGTACAGGTGTTCCACATGAATGGAGTCACACAACATGTAGCCTTTTGTCTGGCTTTTTTCGCTCAGCACAAAATGTTCAAGGTTCATCCACAACATACCATGTATCAGTGCTTCATTCCTTTTTATGGCTGAATAATATTTCATGGTATATGTATCCCATAACTCATTTATCCACTCATTTGTTGATGGACATTTAGGCTGCTGTAACTTTTTACATAGATCTGATGAAGGGATAAGGGACTTGTGTCTAGAACAGGTAAAGAACTACATCTCAACAACAACTCAATTTAAAAGCTAAAAAGAACTTGAATAGACATTTCTCCCCCAACAAAGGGACACAAAAGGCCAAAAAGTGTATGCAAGGGTGCTGAGTCATTAGGGAAATGCAAATCAAAACTGCAGTGAGGTTATAATAGGATGGGTATAAAAAATTAAAAAATAAGTAGTGTTCTCAAAGGTGTGGAAAAATTGGAGCATTGCTTATGGGATTTCAAATTGATTTAGATGCTGCAGAAAACAGTTTTGTAGTTTCTCAAAAAGTTAAACATAGAATTACCGAATGACCTGGAAATCCCACTCCTAGGTATGAATCCAACAAAATTGATAACAGGTTCTCAAAAAAGTTCGTGTACATGCATGTCCTTAGCAGCACTATTCACTCGACAATTTCCCATGTAAGATTGGAATTGACCAGCCCCAAATCAAACCCATTACTTGATTGCAAATTCATTTACATCTACAGGCCATGTTTTAGCCTTTTGGGCTGCTATAAAGTCCCACACATTGGGTGGCTTATAAACAACAGAAATTTATTTCTCACAGTTCTTGAGGCTGGGAAGTCCAACACCAAGGTGTCCACAGATGCAGTATCTGGCTGTCTTCTCATTGCGTCCTCACATGGCAGAAGGGTGAGGGTCTCTCTGGGGTCTCTTTTATAAAGGCACTGATTCCATTCCTGAGGGCTCTGTGCCCATGACCTAATCACCTTCCTAATCACCTCCCTGCCTCTCAGTACCATCACATTGAGGGTGAGGAATTCAACATATGAATTTGGGGGCAAGGTCACAAACATTCAGTCTACTATAGCAGGCTAATTTCTCTTTTGTTGTGTATAGTAAATTTCTCCAAAAACTAACAACAAATTCTTCCTGGCCATCCTCACCTCCTATTCATGCCTTCATCCACTCCAAACTGGCCTCCACCTTCTTTCCTTGAATTATTGGTCAAGGTGACCAATAACTTTTTGCTGCCCAAGTAATTACTTAGTTTTCAGCAAAGTACACAGACCACACACAACAGGTTCCTACCACCAGGGGCTGCTCACCAGGCTGTTTCTGAAGGGGGGTCAGAGTGAGCACCCCACATCCCCAAGCACCCGCCTCCCTCAGGCCAGCCCTTTGTTCGGATGCAAGCTGGGGAGGTCCTGGACCTTGGGATGGCACCCAGGAGCAAGGGCACGGGCTGTGGGGAGGATGGGGACACTTGTGGGGTAAACAGGGACCCTGGGGAAGGCCCTGTGAGGGCTGCATGGCATGAACCGTTTTCTCTCCTGGTACCTGCCATATTTATGTCACCAAACTTGTCTTCCTTTTTGATCACACATGAATCCTTTGTTCTTTCTCTACTTTCTGGCGTACAAAACTCTCAGGAAGGTGAATCAGAAAGCACTGAGATGCATGGCTCCAGGCTGAAGAAGACTCCTTCATTCTGTGGCTGCTGGGTGCATGAGGGCTTCCGGATTGCCCCTTCCATTTCCACCATCTGCCTCCGGGTGTGCCGCCCTGCAGGGTTCCAACTGGTGATGCTCTTCCTTCACCTTTGGCCATATGTTCTCCAGCAACTTCCACTTCTCACTCAACATTTATAAATAAATGCACCTGCCCAGTCAGTGGCACACTTTGTTCTACCAAGCTGATCATACAATAAATTAAATTAATTAGTACTTATTCTCTGGGGCAAATCTCTATGCTCCTTAGTATAGAAGAGGGGAAGCTCGGGTGGTGCCCAGGCAGCAAGGCTGCTCCTCCAGGGCACTCCTCCCAGCCAGGAGAGAGGGGTTGGGAGCCTGGAAGCCAAGCTTGCTGGCCCTCCTGGGTGGGGGATGGAGGGGTGCTTCCTAGAAACCCCCGCCAAATAGAGCCGGCGGATAGGGACATTAATAGCAAGGCAGCAGTGAGGTCAGCTTCCACTCATGGGGACAGATCCTGGGGTTCTCAAAACTCTGGGGACTATGGACAACTGAGGTTCCCCACTTCAATTACCCCCACTGCCCAGAAAGGGAGCCAAGGCTGAGCTTCCCTCCTGAGGGGCGGGTAGGACTCCTCCAAGTGCACCTAGACGCTCCCTAAGCTGGGGCACAGGGGTGCCTGAAATGGGGATGCAGCCACTTAAGATTCAGACCCGTGCCAGTCCTGCCCCCCTCTTTCTGGAACACCCAGCGAGAGCTTTTAGCCCTTACCCCAATTTTCAACCCCCCATTAACACGTAGTGAAAGTAGCAGCCGTGTCCAGACCACCCTGGGCCTCTCCCACCCAACCCAGGGTGGGCCTAAGCCCCTCCGGGATCCCTAGGTTTGGAACTGCAGGGACACGCTCTGTTCCCAATAACTACCCAAAACAGCAACCCACCTTCAGGCCAAAAAATAAAGTTGTGCTTCCACCTCCCCAATCCAATGTTGCTTTGTTGCTGGGCTCTGGGCTGTGGAGATGTGCTGGAAACTGGGGGTGGGGCTCGAGGGTGTCTTCTCTCTACCTAGAAAAATCTAGCCTCTGCTGCTGACACCGTGGCCCCCCATGAAAAAAAGAGAGGAAGCTCTGTCGCATGTTTTGTAGTAACCCAGTAAACATGAGCTTCAGGGCTTGAAGCCCTTATCCCTGCCCTCTGAGGCCTGCAGTGTACTGGGGCCAGGAGACCAGCATAGAAACACCTCCTCACATCCCTGACCAAGAAGCATCCTGCTCTCACAGGGCACACAGCCTGAGCTGGGAGCTATGGGGCAGTGAGAAGGAACAGTGACACTTGCCTAGTCACCAGACAGCCACATCACTCCACAGATGGTGACACGACAGAAACACGGTCCACCCAAACACCTCAAGTAACCACTGCCTGAGGCAGAGTGAGGCGAGTGCCTGCAGGGAAGCTGAAAGTATGGGGATGGGTTTACACCTCACCTATAACCAGGGGCTTCTGCAAAGGTTTCAAGGGGCAGCCACAAGAATCAGGGACCTTGACAGATGTCAGGATTTTGGCAAAGGGGAGGATGACTACAGGAAAGTTGAGTGGTGTGTTGGCATCTCAGGCAAACCAGAGGGTAGGGTGTACAGTCTTTTAACTGGCTAGCGAGAGTCCTCTGGTGGGCATGGGGTGAGTCAGTGTGGTTATTCAGAGCCAGATGGCCTGGGATTGTGGCCATGATGACCCCACTCACTGTATAATCATAGGCAAAATATTGAGTCTCCTTGTCCACAGATTTTCTCAACTGTAAAATGGGTCACTAACACCTGCCCCTCAGAGCTACAGCGATGCTTAGTGGAGTAACACAAGAGAGCTCAGCATAGCCCTTGCCCTCAGGAGACACTCGTAAGTGGGGAGTGGAATCTGATCTGAGACCACTCAGGAAAACCTCCCAAACCTTGACCCCGCTTCCCCACACTCCAGCCATCCTAGGTGAGGCTGAGGATGAGTGTGAGTTCTGGACCTCGAATGTTTCCATGTTCTTGCTGAAGTACTATGTACATACACCTGTTGCGAGTGGCAGCCTAACGCATTTTTATACGATGTGCATCTCTTCATCAGCACCAAGACCAAGAATAAAGACATGGCCACCACCTAAGAGGTCTCCTGTGCTGCCCCAGCCCTGCCCAGTGAGGTCTCCACTGTCCTCGGTTACCACAGATGAGGCTGGCCGTCTTTGTAGGGTATGTAAGTGGAATCATGTCCATATGTGTTCTTCTGTGGCTTCCTTTGTTCCATTTATGTGTACATGAGTCATGGCTACTATGATGCATGGGTACAAATGGCTCCTTATCATTGCCATATAGTACTGAATTGTACTATACATGCCATAGTGCATGTCACTATTCTTTTATTAATGGATATTTGGAGAGTTTCCAGTTAATTGCTATTATAAAGAGAATATTCTTGGATGTATTGTTTAGAGAGCATTTGAATTTCTATGAGGTATATATCTAGGAATGGAGTTGCCGGTTTGTGGAGGACACTTTGTCTGGGAACGGTTTCTTGTTGTCTTTCTCAGAATATGGCTGTGGGCTTGAATGCGAGTCCAGGGCGCCCTGATCTGAGAACAGTAAGGGCTAGAGAGTTTAGGATGAAAACATCGACTCTCCGGAGACGAAACAACAAGGAACAGGGACGTGTTGAGTCGGGACAGTGTGGGAACAAAGAAATTGCAGTGGGACAGTTGCCAAACAGGCTGTGTTATAAATAAAGAAACTACAGCAAGAAATTGCTGCAGTCTTGTACCGTCTTTGTGTGTGTGTGTGTCTCTTTGTCTCTGTGTTCATTCCTTGTCCCTAGAAACAGGCCACAACATCGGTTTACAGAGTCTGTGTGTGCTTACTTTAGCAGGATGTGCAATGAGCACTACTAGGTGGTTATCTCAGTTTGTATTGCCTTGTGAGTATGTTTTCATGTCCATGTGTCCTGGTGCTATTTACTAACAGGGCCGTCCTTCCCACCACACTACAGTGTCACCTTTGTTAAAGATCCAGGGATCGCATATTAATGGACGAGTTTCTAGATTCTACTCTGTCCCATTGTTAAGTTCATCTCCCCTTGCACCAATACCAAGCTATTTAATTAGTGAGCTTTGTAACAGATGTTGACATTTGGTTGTGTTAATGTTTCAGTTATGTTTTTCTTACATACACTCACAAACACAAAACCTGATAGAATTTGAATTGGGATGGTGTTTAATCTGTAGATTGATAGTGTTGGTGAGCCTGGCTTTGGACTGTCCTACTTTCCCTTTGTGAGAGGCAACTTATGGGAAGGAGGCCGAGGTGTTTGTTCATGTGCTCACTAACAGAAGAGCAGTTTCACACTGGTTCATGAGGACTCTTGGGACAAAGGGAAAACTTCCCGTTAGCCCAAGGAAGCTTCACTGAAAAATCAGCTCTAAATAAAACAATAATAAAAGTAAATCTATCAAATTTATTTTAACATGAATACATGGGAGAACCAGAAATGAAGATTCATCTCCCCAGCTGGGTTCAGAAGCTTATATGCCTTTCTGGTAAAATAGGTTATGGAGGGGGAGAGAGGAGTTCTCTAGAGGGGCAATAAAGGATTAATAAGGAGGATGAATGGATAGGGAACAAAGATTAACTGGTAAATAGCTGCTGCTGGAGTTTAAATCAGTCTGAGAGAATGGATATTATCTTCTTAAAGAATCTGTTCAGATGTGGTCACTTTCCTGGTCTTACAGGGAGAGAAAGAAAAGAATAATTGTTCTCCTAGGTAGGTCTGAATGTCAGGCAGATAAAGAAACTTCGATAATTTTGAGACAGTTTATGGTGGGGGGGGGAAGGGAACGTCAGAGAGACCTTGAGGCTCATTCAGTCAGTCCAGCATGTCAAAATGTCACATTTTCGGGTAAAATATTTCTAGTTTCCTTCAGGTCAGACACAGACACAGCCCTGAGCCCATGAGGACAGACCCAAGATCAGAGGGCCTTAGGCTGGCTCGGCTGACTACCATATAGCTGCCCGATTCTCCACTTCCTGAGACATTACAGGAACACAGAGGCTGTATTAGATCTCAGAGAACACCAGATTGGCCCAGCAGGCTCCAGAAAACCATTTTGGAACCTCATTTCCAAAGATCAAATCTCTGCCTTCAATCTATTTATAAATAATTTAAAATGAATGAGGAAATAAAGCTCTGCCCAGCATTTAGAAGCCAGAGGCATTGTTGTTCTCTCAAACCCATGGGAAACAGTGGGAATTCGGAAACAGATCTTGATTCATACAGTCAATGCATTGTTTTGATCAAGCAACAAAGTAGTTACATAGGGAAAGGAAATACTTTTAAGCACTTGATGCTGGAAATACTGCCTGCCCATAAGGAAAACAATGAACCTTTGTCTCTACCTCATACCATACACAAAAATTAATCTAAAATGGATCAAAACTACATACAAAAAAGCTTCAACTATGAATCTTCTGGAAGATAATCTACAAAAGTATGTTGGTTTAGGCATAGATTTCTTAAACATATTCAAGAGAGCATTAAACCCAAAAGAAAAAAAAATAAACTTTATTAAAATAAGAACATCTACTTATCAAAAAATATTCATAGGCAAACTGCAGGCTGGAAGAATATTGTAATATTTACAAATATTGTATGCAGAATATACATATATAACAATTCATTAATTAAAAGATACATCAATAATAAAAGCACTCATTTAACAAACGGAAAAATGATTTGAAAGATATACCCTAAAGGAATGCATGTAAATGGCTAATAAGCACATACAAATGTGCTTAACTTGCTGCACCTCCTTAGCTTTATCGCTTATCTGCTATCCTATCCTCCCACACTGCATTAGCTGGACTTTGCCCCTTGAGTGGCTCAAGTACTCACCAGGCCTTCTTGCTGGTCTCCCTCCTTGTTGATTCTGACAGCCTCTGAGCAGAGCTTGTACTTCAAAAATTCAAGCAGCAGCTGTGAGGTAACTCCAACCCTCTATCCAAGCACCGACCCTATAGAACATGTCTGAGATTCTAGAAACTGGCTATGCTTCCTATTTCCATTTATTCAGCAGTCCTGGGAGTGGTAGCTTTTTTATGCATTTTATTAGTTTTTCTGTTTTCTCAGAGTTAACATTTTGCTCTTTCCACCTTGCAATATCAGAATAAATAATTCTCTGCTTTAAATAACCTCCTTAGGAAACACATAACATGCTATTTGTTTTTTTCCTCTGGGCCCATTTTGATACAGGGAATATATTTTATGTGATTTTGAAAGACTATCTTACCCATGTCACATCCTACAATCTTGTCCAATTAGCACACATGAATCCACAATGACAGGGAGTAGTCACTTAACTATGTAGTCTTTTCTGCCAAAATCGTTTTGAAAAAGCCCTCTCCCCTTCCTGTATTATAATTAAATCTAGGGATCCTGGCAGTTCCCTTTTCACTACATAGGAAAGCCCATTTGAGACTAAAATCCAAGCAGGGAAAAAGCGGGACGAGAGACATACCTTCATGATATGACTTGATTCTACCTTGTCTAGCCATACAAGAAGCCATTTTCGTTCTTGACTGATCAGTTTTATACACCTTTTTGGTAAGGGCCACTTTATCAAAATAAGTTTGACTTGGATTCCTGTCACTCAATTGAAAGAGCACTGAATATACCTTGTACAACGTTGTGTGATATTCTACATTGTGTAACACAGTTCTTCATAGTGTAGTAGTTAAAGAAAGCAACTTTGCATTTATAGATACCAAGTATGAAACTTGCTCTGACAGTAGCTGCTTTGACCTTGGAACAATCAATTATCTCTCCTAGATTTGAGGTTCTTATGTGTGAGACAGAGATGGCTGGTTCAGAGGGTTATTGTAAGGGTGAGATGAGGGAAGGTATATAACGAATTTAGTACTGTGATTGGGAAATAATAACTAATGGTGGTACATTCTCAGTTTCCTTGTTTATCTCTCTAATTAGATCAAGGAATCCTAGGGGTAAGGGCTATATCTCATTCTGCTTATGTTCACAGTCAATTGCAACTTAAACGTTAAAAAAAAATCAGTGGATGAAATAAATCCGTAAAAAGTATAAGGTAGAGACAGACTATTTATAGGGTTTTAGTTCTCATGCACCATCTACTGAGAGTATAATAGATCTGTTCAAGACCTAGAATCTTTACCTGCCAGTCTCCAGACTTCTGTGGGCTTGTTGTGTTCCTAGCTGTTGTTCTAGAAATGCAGCCTGAGGATTTTGGCTAAAGATAGCAGACGTAATGTAAACACTTTGTCTCTATTTCTGCCTGAAAGTCACTAACATGCCAGAAAAGGGATTAAAAATGGCATTAACTCACAGGGACAAACGAAACAAAACTAAATAGTAGGATCATAACTCCAAAATTTGGGAACTTAGAATGTAGATAAAGGAACAGTATTTGATTTGGCATTCTCACAACATTTGACACTAATAAATAACTAGAGAAACTAAAAAACAGCTAGTTTACACCTTAAAATCTCTCATATGCTCAGAGTTTCGTGGCACAGGCACCTTTGGCGAAAGTGAAGGTGGGGACAGGACAAATGGAATGCTTAAAAGTCTTTTCAAGGGCTAATTAGATTTTCAGATCTCCTCTACCTCTGCATGAAGGTACGTGACTGCCTCCATTTACACCCAGTAATAGACTAGAGGATCATTCACTAAAGAAAGTAAAGCACAGTTTCTTAATCAGGAGACTATATGCATATTTGAGGGAGAGTTTACCATACTGACAGCAAGGCAAATAAAATAGAAGTTTCACCTTATAGGTGTTAATGCCATTGGCCTTCTTCCTCCACTCAACCCAGAGAATGTTGAAAGCTAGGAATATATCCTTCAGGAAGACTGAATGACTCTTTTCTGTGTAATCAAATCAGTTCATGATAAAAGACCTAAGGGTATTATCGCTAAGAGTTCCCCCATTGAAATGGGACAGTATACAGTGAAGCCCACATTTGATAAGCACTAAGTGCCCACATAGAGATGCTAGTCAGCTTTTAGAACCCCCCTCCCTGATGCTAAACTTTGGGCAAGTGTGCTGCGACACTCAAACATAACTTCTAATGTAAAATATACTACTTGACAATCAGAAACAATTTGAAGGAAAGAAGCAATGCAAAGGAAAAAAATTCCAGGAAAACATCATAAGAGGAGAAAGTATAGTCATGAACATTAGAAATGATAGAAAAAAAAAAGACCCAGAAGAAAAAGTTGAGGTTGAGAGAATACAGCAAAGAATGAAAAAAGAGAAATATAAATATAGAAAAAGAAGAAGAAATTTCAGGATCTCAGCTTCTGAATAATGAAAGTTTCAGAAAGGGAACAAAGTAGGAGGAGGACATCAAAGTTCATACAGGTTAAGAAATATGCATCCAAAGCTAAAGGATTTGAGCTTCCTGAATGGATTTAATTAATGCTTCTCTTAGTGTATAAGGGGTCTTCAAGAAGTTCATGGAAAATGTATACTATGAAAAAACTATGCATACATTTTAATTTTTTTGCAACAAAATAAAGTCTTACTAATTTATTATAACATGTCTGAACAGCATCTAGTTTGAGGCCCTAAGAAGGATTAGACACTACTTTGAAAAGAACCTCTATCAGAACAATATGAATTCTGCTGAAGTTGAAACAAGAACAAATATCAAATTTATAATGAAGCTTGGTGCAAGAATGGTTAAATCATTGATGTTCTATAAAAAGTTTATGGGAGAAATACCACCCCAAAATGAGCAGTTTACAAATGGAAAACTCATTGTAAAAAGGGATGAGATTATGTTGAAGATGAAGCCTACAGTGGCAGATTATCCACATCAATTTGCTAGAAAAAATTCATCTTTTTTATGCTCTTATTGAAGAGAACCTATAAGTATCAGCAGAAACAATAGCCAACACCACAGACATCTCAGTTGGTCAAGCTTACATAATTCAGACTGAAAAATTAAAGTTTAGAAAACTTTGTACTTGATGGGTGTCAAAACCATTGAGGCCATATCATCTGCAAACAAGAGCAGAGCTTTCAAAATAAATTTTAAACAAGTGATATAAAGATCTTGAAGGATTTCTTCAGAGAATTATAACAGGAGGCAAAAAATGTGGCTTTGCCAGTACAATCCTGAAGACAAAGCACAATCAAAACAATGGCTACCAAGGGGTGGCAGTGGTAAGTCAAAACAAAAGCAGACTGGCCAATAGCAAAGGTCATGGCAACAGTTTTGTGGAATGCTCAGAGCATTTTCCCTGTCGATTCTCTAGAGGACCAAGGAACAGCAACATCTGAGTATTATGAGAGTGTTTTGAAAAAGTCAGCCAAAGCTTTAGGGGAAAAGTGCTCAGGGAACCTTCAGCAGAGAGTCCTTCTTTACCACGACAATGCGTCTGCTCATTCCTCTCATCAAACTGGGCAATTTTGTTAGCATTTCAAAGGTAAATCATCAGTCATCCACCTTATAGTCCTGATCTGGTTCCATCAAACTTATTTTTGTTTCCTAATCTTAAAATATTTTAAAGGGCACCCATTTTAGACACACGTCAAGATACAATGTTGCAAATATTCAGAACAATGGAAACAAATATAAAATCTTAAAACCTTCAAAAATGGAGGGAAAGAAACCAGTTTTCACAAAGAAATCAAGAATCATAGAGGTTTTGAGTTTCTTAAAATTTGATCAATCCCTTCAAAATTTAGAGGAGTGGCAGTTTCTAAGTCAGTTGTCTATTTCCATGGAAATGGCCAATAAATAGAAATGTACATGCAGGCAATTTCAGTCATGTATGGTGTATAACATTTGTGTTTTATGCACCTTTTCTCAAGAAAGAAAGGTTGTATGTCTTGTATCAAAATGAGTAAGCAAACCAAGAAATAGGAAGATGAGTGATTCAGGAAATAGAGAATTTAGTATACGATAGAGAAAGGGAATTCTTAGTATAATGATGAAGAAAAATATCAAGATTTCTAATTCACATTATAGACGAAAAACAATCAATGAAGGTGGAAGTTTGTTAAAAACTTCCTGAGAAGTTTATATGAGAAGATGAAACTGAATCCTTATGATTGAATATGTTAAGAAGAGGTTTATAAAAAAATGAGGAAGGAGTCAGAAGAGAATCAGGGAAAATATATGGAATAATAAGAAAAAAATAAAAAGTTATAGAAATGAAAACAATCCTAGCATTTGATGGATTAGCTGTAAATAGTGTTTAAAATAGGCTTAATAATGTAACACAGGAATAGTGATATAATTGAATTTATGATTCTAACCATATTGGTGAGGACTAGCTACTGGAAGACACCACAGCAGGAAGAGAAGGAAGAGAAGGGGTGTATGCATTACTGGTGGGGGTGAAATGGTACAAATTCTCACCAAATCCAAAATTAGGAAATTGTTACAGTAATCCAAATTTCAGATGAAGAGAGACTACAAAGGTTAGTTAAGTGAGAGGAAAGTCCAGATCTTTCAAGGAGATAGATTCCTTGGGACTTGGACGCTGAGGAAAGTAGTGAGTGGGAAGAAGTTATGTAAGTTCAGTTTGTGGATTAGTTGCCTAGATAGTGGTAAAAGCAATGTAGGAAGTGCTGACCTGAGAAGGAGCATCCTTGGGAATCATAAGAAAATGATGAATTCAGTTTGCTGCACTTTGAGCTTGAAAACCATAAATAGGTATAAAATAGAATTTTCTAAAAAGCAGTTATGTTCAGGCTATATGGAGAGATCAGTGGTTCTCAAATGTGGGTAATTTTGCCATTCAAGGGACATTTGACAGTAGGGAATATTTTGATTGTAGCTACTCATATATGTACGTGTTGGAGGAACACTACTGGCAACTAATGAGTACAGCAGGGATGCTTTGCATCCTATACTGCAAGGGACAGCCCCACAACAAAAAATAGTCTCATACCAAATGTCAAAAGTGTCAAGATTGAGAAAGCTTGATTCATATGAATATAGATGAAGAACAGGGGAAGGGATACTAACATCTATCAGGCTCTTTTTATGTGTCAGGCACATTTATTATACTTTATTTTAATTAACTTAAATAATTTCCACAACAACTCTATGAGATAGGTTTTTTATTAACCTCAATTTATAACCACACACAATTATATGCAGATCCAAATATGCATATATGAATGTCAAAGAAGTTCAATCACTTGTCTACAGTCTCACAATTAGGAAGTTAAAAAGTCTGGATTTAAATTCAGTCTGACTCGAGGGCTCACTCCCACTCTCTTAATCACTTTACAACAACTCATTATTTAAGTAAAATATACACACATGTGTAGTGTTAAAGCTATGATGTAATATTTTACTAATGCCATCCCAGAGGCTTGTGGAAAAGTAATAGAAATGGCAAGGGATTGTGACCCTGGACTTTCCTCTTGTAGAATGGAGCATAGACTCCAGGGGATGAGGAGGCGGGTGACAAAGGGGGTTGCCCACTACTCTGCATTGGGGATTAGAATTTTCCAAGTTGAAATTATAAACTCAGTCGAACACGGAGTCCCAAAGGATCTGATGTTAGGTACGTGACACAGGATGTAAACACAGGCTTCAGTAATATCTACCCTCCAGGGGCTCATCAAACTTGTGAGGAAATCATAAAGCAGAGAATAATTTTCTATACTTCTAATCAATTCTTCCAGAACTGTAGAGTGTGAGACAGATTTTCATTTGAGTTAGTTCTTTAGGAGTTTCATACAAGGTAACTGTTTTCCTCCTTGCAAGTGAAAAGAATCACATGAGAAAATTCTCAAATAGAAATCATGGCATATTCCCTACAATACCTCTTCTAGCATGCCAAAGACTGAAGATTTCTCTGATGGCTCTTACATCCCATCATCAGAAACCTTGACCCCCTCAGGACAGTGGAGAGGAAGGGCCCTAAGGTCGAGCAGTGGTCAGTCCTTCAAGGATAGGAAGGTGAGCATTGAATCACTTTTATCTTAATAATTTTCTTTCAAACACAAAACTATATAAATCAAGGGTTCTGGGGGCGAAGGGGGCACTATTTATTTCTGTATTCAGCCCTAATCCTTAATGAAGCCTAAGGAGAAGGGAGGGAAAGACGTGCAGAGACATTCGGAGGTCTACCAGCATTCTCTCTTCACTGAGACACACGTGGGTCGGGGGAAGGAGGAAGTGGGAAATACTAGAGAATCACCATGAAAAGTCTTGCTTTTTAGATGCCTTGTTGAGTCTTTTCAGAAAAACCCAAGATTGTAAACCAGCACATTTAGCTGTCCCTTCGGAGACAGAGTGAGGGTCCATTGTTAATGTCGCCTTCTACCCTGTTCCTGCAGATCACACCTGTGGAGTGAATGGCTGTGGAAAATGACTCTTCAGTGACGGAGTTTATTTTCATGGGATTAACAGATCAACCTGAGCTCCAGCTGCCCCTGTTTTTTCTTCTCTGGGTGAACTACATGGTCACCGTGGTGGGAAACTTGAGCTTAATTAATCTAATTTTCCTGAATTCACACCTTCACACCCCCATGTACTTTTTCATCTTCAATCTGTCCTTCATTGATCTCTGTTATTCATTTGTCCTTACCCCCAAAATGCTGGTGAGCTTTATTTCGAAGAGGAACATCATCTCCTTTACAGGATGCATGACTCAGCTATTTTTCTTCTGCTTTTTTGTCAACTCTGAGTGCTACGTGCTGACAGCCATGGCCTATGATCGCTATGTGGGCATCTGTAAGCCCCTGCTGTACACAGTGGCCATGTCCCCTCAGAGCTGTTCTCTGCTGATGTTTGGCTCATACCTGATGGGGTTTGCTGGTGCCATGGTGCACACAGGGTGTATGATCAGGCTCACCTTTTGTGATTCCAACATCATCAACCATTATATGTGTGACATCTTCCCTCTCCTCCAGCTCTCCTGCAGCAGCACCCATGCCAATGAGCTGGTGAGTTCTATTATTGTGGGCACAGTTGTTTTAGTGTCTAGCCTCATTATCATCATCTCTTATGCTTTGATTCTTTTCAATATCCTTCACATGTCCTCAGCTAAGGGTTGGTCCAAAGCCATCAGCACCTGTGCCTCCCACATAGTAACAGTTGGGCTCTTTTATGGATTTGGGCTGCTCACTCATGTTAAGCCATCATCCGCTGGGTCTATGGGCCAGGAGAAACTTTTTTCAGTGTTTTGCACCAATGTGGTTCCCATGTTGAACCCTCTCATTTATAGCCTGAGGAACAAAGATGTCAAACTTGTTCTGAAGAAAACCCTGAAGAAAATCAGAAACTGAGCAGAGGCAGTGGTGCAGTCTTAGTCCCTGTCTGCATTGCTGGGTCTTTCTCTCCTCTTCCTGCTCTTCCTCATCTTATTCCTCCTTTTCTTTTATTCCTTTTCTTCATCTTTCTTTCTAAAGTCTTTTTGGCCAGATTTCTACTTTAATATCTCCCTATCTCTCAACATGCAATGTAACCATGTGGGCCTGTTCTTGGACTCGAGAGTCATCTCAGTCCCACTGTGGCCCCAACCATATCCTCATTCCCCTTACCAGATAGCGATGCTGAGCTGATAGCCTTTCCTATGTAAGGATAATGCTACTGCCTATTTTTCTTATCTGTCTTCATCATTCAAGATAAGCCATGGGGTTGGATGCTGTCTGATAAGTTTATTTCTTTCTTGCTTTCTCTGAAGCAATTGCATAGAGCCCTTTCTTATTCCAAGGATTTTATTAATTATTTATTACTGCATTGAAACAGAGGAAGGATGACAAAAATTGTGTGGACATGAGTAAAGTTATAAAAATGTTCACAATGTTTCATGGGTCTTTTAGTAATGGTTCTCATTAAGGATTTTTAGCCTCATATCTGTAATGGGACTGTATATACCTTATTATACTGAGGTCCTATTCTTATGGATGTTTGTGGATGGACTGAGCTCATCATTCTGCTCACCAATAATGACAATGCATTTGTATACTTATATTTTGTTTTAATAAAATTGACATTGTCACTCAGTTGTACCGATACCTGTGATTCTGCTTAAAAATTACACAGTCACATTCTTGGTGATAGAATAGTGTCATATGCTTTATCAAGATTCTTTGATAGCCTAGCTGTGAAACAAGAGTTCCTGTTTGGAAAGGAAGACCTAATACTTCTTTTAAAACACAAACAAATTTATATGGTAAGAACCTTGTCTGATTGGGATTTATTGTTTCAATATTATTTCAAATGTAAATTTCACTTCTTTTGTTTATTAAAATAAAAATTTAAATATGAGGCCCATCCTGTCTGCCATTTTTTTAAATAAAATCTATTAAACATAAGTCTCATTATCCTGTTCTTCAGATGAGGAAATGGTATGTGACTTGATGAAGGCCACACAGCTAATGATACTGAGCCTGGTTTTTGAACCCATTGTTTATCTCATGAAGAAATGGAAGAAAGGAAAGTAGACTGGTGAGGGAACAAAGAGAACTCCTGGAGAGTTGCTTCAGAATGAGCCTGAAAGTAGGGGTCCTTTGGGAATGAAGCCTTCAGCCAAGATGCCTGTGGCAGAGAGATGGTCTTCAAGGTTTTGATGTCCAACTAGAAAAATGTACATCGCTCTGCAGAAGTTTGATTTCAAGGTGGGGTAAACAGGGTGGGCTACAAAAAATGTTTCATGCAGATCTTTTTGTAATAGTGACCATTTCCTGGGATGGTGAGGCTGAGGAGTTTGAGTTAAGCCTTCCTGGTGAGGCATGTCACAATTTCCATAGTAGTACCTGTACTGTAACAAGCTTATTAGGTATTATGCCATCATTTGGAAACAAAAAAAGACTTATTCATAATAAAAACAATAGAATATTGGTCTACGAAATTTTATTTTATGTGTTACACAGAAATTAAACTGTCACTTGCCCATTGCTATTTTGAATGAATTCAGTCCAAGATGCCTTCCATTCTCCGATATTCACTTTTCCCTATTTGTTGGAAGAGTAAGATTTCACACAATACTTAATGTACTTAGAATACTTCAAAATAATTCATGGTTTCTTATCAACTATAATCTGACTCTATTTCTTAATTAATTTTAATCAAGTCTGAATTATAGTATTGAGACTGATGCTTTTAGTACATAGCCTCAATTGCCCAGTGGGTAATGGAGAACCACTGGAAGTTCTAAAACTAGGAAGAGACAGAGCTGCATTTTCAGAGCTTATTCCAGCAGCAGTGCAAATGGGCTAAATAAGAGTGAGTATATGGAAAAGTGCTAGAATAACAATTAGGAGCCACTGTAATTCAGTAGTACAGTCCAATTAAAACCTAAAGGAAGGGAGGTCACTGATGTGTAGATGCTATTCTTAGCATGTGAGAAATGTAGAAAAGGTTCTGAAGGTTTTCAGCTAGAGAAGATAATTTCCATAAGTATTTAAGGAGTTCCTCCTATGAACTCTGGTCTGTACTTAGCACCAGAAGCAAAGTAGTACACAGAAGTGATCCTTACACTTACATAATTTATGGTTTTTAGAGGAACACAGGAATTAAAGCAGAAAAAAATTCTAATGAGTGTTACAATGGAGGCTCTACCAGAAGTTATGAGAACATATGTAATGAGAGCTGACATTTATTGTCTATTTACCATGTGGTGGGCACCATGCCACGATTTTACTTATATTATCTCATTTGGTCATCACAACCCAGTGACAATGAATAGGAGAAGCTATTATTACTATCCCTATCTTAGAAATTACGCACCTGAAGCATAGAGAAGTTAAGTAAATTGCCCAAGACATTATAGTTAGTAAACATAGGGGAGGAGGGGTTCAAACATAGGATTTTGAACACCAGAGCCCACTCTTTTCTATGAAAAGAAGAAACTGATGATCTCATTACTGAAATGTCAAATTTAAAGACTGAGCAGGACACTCAGGTAGAAATTTCCAGTTGGTATTTAGAAGTAAAAAATGTTAGAAAAGATAGAAGCCATTCAAAGTTGTTTTGGTGATATATCAGGAAGGACAGCACCTGAAGTGAATTACTTACAATCCTTGAAAATTTGCAGATGAAAAAATATAGGGAAGGCTGGAGGTATATCTTTTTGTTGTTATTGTTATTGTTGTTGTTGTTGTTGTTTTATTTCAGAATATTATGGGGGTACAAACATTTTGGTTACATGTAATGCCTTTGCCTCGCCCAAACCAGGGCTACAAGTGTGACCTCCCCCCCATACAGTATGCTCTACATATTGTGTGTTTACTTGTGTGTTTACCCACCCCCTCCCCACCTGACCAGCACCCAGTGAATATTACTACCATGTGAGCACCTTAGTGTTGAACAGTTAGTACCAATTTGATGGCGAGTATGTGTGGTGCTTGTTTTTTCATTCTTGTGATACCTCATGTTGAAGGATGGGCTCAATCTCTATACAGGATAATATAAGAGGTCCTAGTACTCCATTGTTTTTTGTAGAAATTTCCACTTAGGATGTGGTAAGAAAGAGAGAAAGACTCCAAATAATACATTTCCTTAGAGAGATTGAGATGGTGGGGAGATGGGAGTTTATTTTTGGCTCCGCTTGGTAGATGTACAATCCCTAGAGTGAAGGGAAATCTTGAGTAGAATATTGAATCCCCAAAGAGCTAAAGACAGAACATGGTCCCAGATGTAAATACAGTCCCCTTATTTCCCTATTATTCCTAGAGCTGTTCCCTGGGGAAGAGACTGAGTAAGCTTCTACCTTGTTTGTAACCAAGTGCATTATATCATTAAACTTACATGAAATCTATGTCTTATGTAGTGGTTAAAGTGTTAATAAGAGCGACAGTTTATTTTTCTGTGTTGCTTGAGAGGAATCAAAGTCATAATCATAAATTATGATCTGTAGTTCAGAAATATTTTCAAGACATAGCAGAAATTAGGTCTGGACTGCATCCTCTCAGAATCAAAGGAACCCAAATCTGGGATCCTGAAATTACTCTTCTAGGACCACAGGGAAATAACAAAGATAAAGAAGCACCAAGACATTTTGGACTAAGAATGGTGAGTTCCTGAATTCTATTTATATCAATATCCTCCTTTTTGAGATGGAAATCCAGGGATCTAAGATATTCCATTTTTCCCCATGTTGTGTCGTCCTGGGATTCAAGTGAAACTAATGCAAGAATGTGTTTGAAGAGGGACCAGAGAATGTTCAGAGGCATTAGTAGGCACAGTGGTTGCAGTGTCTCTATTAGTAAGTATGCCGTCCATGGACAGAACTCTCTGTGTTCTGGATTTATAGCTTTTTCACTGTGATATTGGACAGTTAATTAAAGTCCAAGTCTCTGATTCCTTACTTTTGAATTATAAATGAGAGTCTTGGTTCCCATCCCAATAGAGTCTAAACTACACTAGAGACCAGGAACAGGCAGCAAAGGCTTCTGTATCCAATTTTACTGGATAAGAGAGCTCAAGTGAATAAAGAAATGATGAGATGAGAGAAGGACAAATCTGTCCTGGTCACCCCTTCTTCTCCCTTATCAGTTGTTATTTCCAGAAGTTATGTTTGCATATGGCAGCACTGGCCTTCCCTCTGTAGAGTAAGTTGGTGTTGCTGTGTAAAGGCAGATTTTGTGGGTCCAGGTTGGGGTAGTTTCAGATATTCCTATGGACTTGTGGGAAGACTCATTGTGGAAGAGCTGAGATGTCCTTTAATGAAACTATTTTTTTGTCCCCACAGATCCTCTTAGAGAAGAATGGCTCTTGTAAATGGATCTTCTATGACTGAATTCATTCTGGTGGGGTTAACAGACCAGACAGATCTCCAGCTACCCCTGTTCTTCCTGTTTCTAGTAATGTATATGGTAACTCTATTGGGAAATTTGGGCTTGGTAACTTTAATTGGGCTGAACTCACACCTTCACACCCCCATGTACTTTTTTCTCTTTAACTTGTCCTTTATAGACCTCTGTTACTCTTCTGTGTTTACACCTACAATGCTGATGAACTTCATATCAGAGAAGAACATTATCTCCTACATGGGGTGCATGACCCAGCTTTTCTTTTTCTGTTTTTTTGCCATTTCTGAATGCTATGTGTTGACATCAATGGCCTGTGATCGCTATGTGGCCATCTGTTACCCACTTTTGTATAACATTGTCATGTCCCCTAAAGTGTGTTCCAACCTTATGCTTGGTTCATACTTGATGGCCTTCTCTGGTGCCATGGCCCACACTGGATGTATGCTGAGACTGACCTTCTGTGATGCAAACACCATCAACCACTATTTGTGTGACATCCTTCCCATGGTACAGCTCTCCTGTACCAGCACCTTTGTCAATGAACTGGTGGTTTTCATTGTAGTTGGCATCAACCTCCTTGTGCCCAGCCTTACTATCTTTATTTCTTATGGTTGCATCCTTTCCAACATCCTTCAGATCAGCTCCAAGCAGGGCAGGTCCAAAGCCTTCAACACTTGCAGTTCCCACATAATTACTGTTTCTCTGTTCTTGGGATCATGTGCATTTATGTATCTGAAACCATCTTCTGCTGGGTCTATGGATAAGGGAAAAATCTCTTCTGTCTTTTATACCCATGTGGTTCCAATGATGAACCCCTTTATCTACAGCTTGAGGAATAAAGATGTTAAACTTGCACTGAGAAAAACTCTGAGTAGTAGAAAACTTTGATTCATAACAATACATCTCTGTGCATGTAGTTACAAGCCAGGGACATTATGTTTATTTAATTACAATATTTTACTGGCAGCCTTGTTATCCTATATCTGTTTACCATGGTAAAGAAAATTTGAGTCTTCTCTCAATTTGTTTATAATTTTTTATAACAGGTATTCTTTTTTTCTTTACTATTTTCACAATTTCTTCCACTTTTCAACATTTCCCATTTAGAAATAATGTTAAGAAAGTAGTTTATCTGTTTTTTTTTTTCCATTTGTCCTCACGGACTTCCTTTCCTTTTCTTCTGGAAAAAAACATTAATATTTACCCCCAAAATATCAAATAAAGTAGCACTAGGACAACATTGTGCCGTTGGGTATGGAGTGTCTTTTTTTAAT
>NW_012147412.1:4665997-4667461 GCF_000956105.1 Propithecus coquereli | reverse complement strand
GAGACCACTGTGGAAGTGAGTCTGAAGATGAAAGTCAGCTATGTTCAGTTAATATGAGAGGGAGCAAGTAGTTGACTGTTCGCCTTTGCATGTATGTAATCATAATGCAGTTATCATGGATTTTGCCTTTCTGTAAACAGGTCACAACAGGGAAGTTGGCATTGATTGAGAACAAATGATTTCTTTTATAAAAATGATGGTGAATGTGATGGCCAAAAAGTCATGAAAATAAATATTTTGGTAGTCACTACTGGGAGTGACCAAAAAAACAACAACCAAAAAAGTCTACAACTAGAAAGGAACTATTATTTCAGATATGAACCAAGAACAAGAGCTCACTCACAACTGACATGGGGATTAGGAAATGTGAAAAGAACAAAACTTTGTCTTGAATCTTTGGATTAAAGTTCCCAAATTAGTGAAGTCAGTAGAGGCAAGATTTAATGGTATTTTTAATTTGCTCTTGCATTACTCATGCAAAAGCCTTCTGATATTCTCAATAAAAAATTTTTAAAAAGCACAGAACAGACACAATAGAACAAAATAAAATCCTTTTTAATTATTTCCTAAGTATCTAACTTCTTCCCTACTCTCCAAGGAAAGATTAATTTATGGAAATTTCCATCAATATATTGATGCTTGCTTATCAAAACTAAAGTTTGAAGTTGGAGCTCATTATAGAAATTGTAAAGTGTGATTAGAATACTAAGTATCCTGTACACAGGTGCAAATTAAATTGTACATAGTAAAATACAGTTTGTTACAGCTCAGAACCTTTTTTTTACAGTTGGTATAATGTTAATGCTTGAGCCATTGTCTTCCCTGTCCCTGGACCCACCTACCTGTTTTTCTCCCCTATTTTGTTATCTACTGGTTCTGTCTTCCTGGGAGCATTTTCTGATTCCCTAAGACTGAATGAAGTTTCTCTCTTTTAGCTTTCATCCCAGTCGTATTTACTTCTACAGTTCCATGTGTCACATTGTATTATAAGTGCTTTATACATTCATTTGTCAGTCTGGATATATTGTAAAAGTGGGAGTAAACATAGATTCCTCTCCCTTAAAGCAGTTGGGTCTTTGTATAGGGCACAGACTAAAAAAGTATTGGTAATAGAAAACTATGTTTTAATGCCACCAAATGTGTTCAATGCATAGGTAAGAAAATGTAGTTAAGACTTTTTACCTTCTCACCATTTTAAGTAGCATAGATGCATGCTGAGTATAGTGGGTGAAGTTCATTTAGCATTCTGATGGTCTCAAAAACCTGTACTTTTTTGTCTATTCAATCAAGGCAGAAACCTACCGCTACCAATAAGTCTTGGCAGATACAAGTCTTGTGTTAGCTGCCCTGGAAGCAGACGCCAGCTGGATACAGCCCTGACTCTTGTGAAGAGTTGTTAAACATTCAGAGCCAAACCACAAGTTGTTTATGTGTGTGTAAAAAAATATGTATATGTGTATACAT
>NW_012147412.1:4661395-4662219 GCF_000956105.1 Propithecus coquereli | reverse complement strand
ATATGCTAAAATAAAAAAAAATTTTAAAAAAAGAAATAAAAAGAGGAGAAGCCACTCAAAGAGGGGACAAAACCCTAATGTCAGGAAATATTTTACATACTGAAAATACAAAGATAAATTGGACATGGATCCTAATTCATAGAGAAGATAACGTTTTAAATACATATCTGGGAAAATATTTTAAGCTGGTGTAACGGCCAGTGAAAAACACCTAGGGTGATAGTTCTGGCATGTTTGAAAACCAGTAAAGACTGTTGTAGTGAATGAAAGGAGTGAGGGAGAGAGTCACATAGGAGATGAAGACAGAGATGTAACAAGGGGCAAGATCATGTTGGATATTGTGAACCATTGTGAAATTCAAGTTTCGCTCTGGGTGAAATGGAGTACAGGAGATTAAAACAAAACCCGACTTATGTTTTAAAAAGATTTTCCTGGCTGCTATGTTGAGAATAAACCATGTGAGACAATGAATGAAGCAGAGAACTCATAAAGAGGACTTTGTAGCAATGCAAGTAAGGGCTGATGTTCTCTCACATCAAGTAGGATGTGTCAGAGCTGTGGTATGTGGAGTAGTGATGTATCTGTTATGTATATAAAGGTATACATATATGTATAACATTTTAAAACTTTTGTTTGGCAAAAAATACATTATACAAATCCATGAACCAAAATGGATTATGAAAAAATTTAGTTTAAATGCAGGTGATAGATATAGGATTAATATCCAGTATGTTTTATAGGTGAATAAAAAATAAAATAAAAATACCACAGAAAATAGGGAAAGTACATAAACAGACAAGTCACAGAAAAGCAAATTAAAAATG
>NW_012147412.1:4658176-4661000 GCF_000956105.1 Propithecus coquereli | reverse complement strand
ATATAAAATAATATATCACATTATAAATGTAATACATCCTAAAGACAACATTCTGGGAATATCTCATGAAATAAAAGTGCTGATTTGTATAGTTATATGTGTCATGATTATTGCAGCGTTGCTTTTTACAGTAAAAAACTGAAAAAATCAAGGAATTTCCATTCATTTTGAACGTTTGAATAAGTTATGCTATATGTACAAGACAGAATATTTGAGATATTTGAATGAAGTATTTTTACATGACAAAAGCAAGGGAAAAATATTTCTTTGTAAATCAAGTGCATAGCCCCTATGAATGTGTTTGAGCATATGAGGAGGTAGGAAAATATGGGAGGGTGTGTGATATATTTGACATGTATAGTTGTCGGTTATGAGTTGGAGGGAGCTTGAAGGCAAAGAAAATGCTGAGTGAAACATTAAGGAGGATGATTCTGGAAAGATGGCAGAGTAGGAAGCCCCAAGGATATGTCTCACCACTTGAATAAAAATTGCACTGGTATAATCTGTCTAATGTTAACTATTTTAGAACTCTGGAATCTATCTATTGACTTGTATAGTAAGTTGCAGTTAATTTCTGTCAATTTCAACTTTTAGCATAGAAGCAGCTACTCATCCCCCACCACCCAGCCCCCTGGCAGTCATCCAGCCAGGGGTCCCAGAAACGGTTTGCACACAGCTCGAGGAAGCCAGGGTAGGCAAAAAGGATCCTGTACTCCAAATTTCACAGACATGTACTCTGGTTGCTGATTGCTCTCTAATCTCAGAGGTGCAGACCAGAGACTTTGGCCTTTTTGCTGCAACTCTCCTCATGGTTGCAAGCCCCTCCCTCTGTGGTGCATGTGACTTCCAGGAAATTGAAACCATTGGTGCCCTTCCCCCTCTTCATTTTTCTCTTTTCTGCCTTTTGTGAGGCAGATATTAAAAACTGGGACATTCAAAAGCAACTATATCTACAGGGAAAATTAGAAAGTCTTTGTGCATGCCAGGAAAATATCCAGGCTCTGAAAAGACCTCAGAAAACATTAAGTTTACACCTCAGACTAATGTTTGGCATAGAGACAGCCTATACCAATCAAAGAAAGTTTTTAAAAAACCAAAACAAACAAATGAACAAAAACAAACAATAGCAAACCCTGGTGAGGGGAAAAATCTGATTTTTGGATTTGCCACAGTATTAGATTCACATTTCCAGACTTTAACAAAAAAAATTACAAGATATACAAAACAGAAAATAAGGCCTCTTAAAAGAAAAAAAATAAAATCAATACAAACTGCCCTTGAAAAATACCTGATAGCAGATCTACTGGATAAAGACTTTAAAGCCATTATCTCAAACATGCTCAAAAAAATTAAGGAAAATGGGGAAAATCAAGTAAATGATGTATGAACAAAATGAAAATACCAATAAAGAATTTTAAAAAAAAAACTAAAAACAAACCAAAATAAAATATTCTGGAGCTTAGAAGTACAATAATTGAAAGGAAAATTTACTAGAGGTATTAAAAGTCCAATGTGAGTAGACAGCAGAATCAGTGAACTTGAAGTTAGATCAATGGCAATCACTGAGTGTGAGAAACAGAAAGCAGCGTGATTCGCAATAGCTGGAACATGGAAGCCACCCAGATGTCCTTTGAGTGATAAGTGGATAAGCAAAATGTGTTGTATACATACAATGGAATATCATTCAGCCTTAAAATGGAAGGAAATTCTGACATATGCTACAACACTCTGCTACATGAAATAAGTCAGTCACAAAAAGACAAATGCTGTATGATTCCACATATATGAAGTACTTAGAGTAGTCAAAATCGTAGACACGGATGGTAGAATTGAGGTTGCTAGGAGCTGGGGGAAGGGGCAAATGTGGAGTTATTGTTTAAAGGCCAAAGAGTTTCAGTTTTACAGGATGAATGGAATTCTGGAGATGGATGATGATGATGGTAGCACATTATGAGTGTATTTATATAATACCACTGAACTGTATACTTAAAATGCCTAAAATGGTAAATTTTGGTTATTTACTTCACCATAAGAAAAGTGATTAAAAAAAGGAAAGTGATTTTAAAAGATTATAAACTATTATGCATGATATGGTCATGGATGTCGTAATGTTAAAATTATGTATGTAGGAGACATTTGTGTCAGCATGTAATATATTTTTGGAGAGCTATTTCAAATAAGTCATTAGTTATGTGTTAGCTACTGTATCTAGAAGACAAAGAAGCACTATAAGGAGTAGGAGGGAAGAGAAAAGTTTTCTTATTTTCCTTAGGGGAATGTGCAATCTCTGATATGAAATTTTTGAGTAGATTATTGTCTCCTAAGACACCAGGGTTAAAGCATCTTCATTCATGTACAAATAATTTCATCATTTCGTCTTTCATAAAAGATTTGAATTATGTAGGGACTTTAAGAAGCCTCTATATCAAGCCCCTGAGATTTTGAAACATTGAATAAGAAAACTTACATGATACTTCCTGTCATTACTTCAAAAGCAAAGAATGCTCTTTCATTCCTTTTTTGCAGTTTAATGATTACTTCTAGGCAAAATTATTAATATTATTAAAAATCATGATGTTTGCCTGACTGTCATCAAGGACTGAGACTTATAAATGGCCCAAGACTCTCCACACAGAGGGAAGAGGCATGGCTTTGGTATAGCATGCCTGTGAGTGTGTTGTTTCTGTGTGAACATATGTTTTCATTTACTTAAGTAAACACCTTGGTTGGGGACATCTTTATCAATCTTTCAAACTGTTTTCTAAACAGGAAGTACTATTTTGTACTGCCTTCAGTATTGTGAGATAATTCCAGTGGCTCTGCA
>NW_012147412.1:4653988-4657890 GCF_000956105.1 Propithecus coquereli | reverse complement strand
GATACTTTTATAGGTTTAATTTGCATTTTCTTAATGACTGATGATATGGAGCATTTTTCAGGTGTTTACATGCCATCCATATAATCATTTTAGTGAAGTGATTGTTCAAATCTTTGTTCATTATTAACTTGGGTTGTTTCCTTATTGTTGAGTTTGAGATTTCTTTATGATTCCAAATGCAGATTATTTATTCAATATATGATTTATAAACATTTTCTCCTAGTCTGTGTCTTTGCTTTTCATTTTCTTGACATGGTGTTTCAAAGAACAGAAAATCTTAATTTTCATGAATTTGGATATCTCCATTTTTTATTATGAATTATACTCCTGGTGTCAAATTTAAGAAGTCTTTGCTAATCCCAAAATCACCACAATTTTTCTCTTATGTATTCTTATTAAAGTTTTATGGCTTCAAGTTTTACATTTAGGTCTATGATCTATTCTAAATTAATTTTTGCATATGTGTGGGTAACTGATAAGTTGTGGGTTTTTTTGCATATGGATATCTGATTACTTCAGTACCATTTGTCAGAGAGTGGTTCAGACTCATAGTTTGAGATGATTTGTTATAGTCTTGTGAGGGTGGAAGTGTAGGCTCCTCATTCAGCCTTTGCTAATGTGGGTATGGGGGGGGACAGTTTTTTCTGTGGTGTTTGGCTGGAATAGGGTGTTTATTGTCTAAAAATTTCCATCAGAATGCTGCCACTTTCCTTGTACTCTGAGTAGAAAAAGTAGGCTTTTGTTTTGGCTTTTTTTTTTGCTTTTTTTTTTTTTCATTAGCATGTGTGTTGCACTACCTTCTTTGGTTCTAGGTTTGGGATATATTAGGCCAAGGGAAAAGCCAAGGGACTTACCATGGTGCTTTCCTTGGATCCTGAGTTTCCTAGCCAGCCTGCCTTCTCCTTCCCACTTTTCAGAGTCTCCTTATGTTTGTTTTATATCTAAGTCCAGGTTCCACTTTTTTTATGTTTGTTGGTTCTGTTTTTTGTTTAAGCTGTAATTGGATGGAGGAATAGGGGAAAGTTTATCTTTCCCTCTTCCCAGAAGCAAAAGTTTTATTTGGTTCATTTTTGTATTCTCATTTCCTTGCTAAGATTCTAAAAATTTTCTCCTTTGTTTCAAGAGTGTTTGTAACTTCTTGTTGAAGGATTTTTATGATTGCTGCTTTGAAATTCTTCTCAGATAATTCTAATATCTCAGTCATCTCAGTGTTGGCATCTGTTGATCATTTTCTAAGTTGTATTCAATTTTGTTCCTGGTATGATAAATGATTTTCAATTGTATCCTGGATATTTTGTGTATTAGTGAGACTATTGATTTCCTCTGATTTTCCTTTGTAGTAAGCAGTCACCCTGTTTAGTGTAGAGTATAGATGTAGGTAGGTGTCAATATTCAGTTCCCCGTTGAGACCTGAACATCACAATGTGAAGCTGAAGTGCTGACTGGGACCAACTCATTTCTGACACATGGCATAGAAGTCCAGTTCCCACCTCAGTTCTACTGACACTTTCTAAACAAAAGTGCAGTATTGACTGGCAAAGCCTCATTGCCACCAAGTGGATGTAAACGATTAGCTCCCTAACTGACCTTGCTGATCCTAGCATAGGGTGGGAAGCTACACTTCACACAACCTTGTTCCACTTCATTGCTCTTGGGTGGGATGGAAACTCATCTCCCCACTTGGCCTCACTGATACTACACTGGCAGGGAAAGTGAAGTGCCAACTGGCACTGCTTTGTTCAACTTTGTTGCTTTTGGGTTGTGAAGGAAGTTAGGATTGTTGCTTGGATTCATACATACCATGCTGATGGGGGCATCAGATTGCCACCTACTACCACCAGACATGGGTGAAGTTCAGCCTCCAGTTTGCCCCACTGACGTCATCCCTGTGAGGGAATCAGAGTCCCTCTTGCTACAGCAAGGAAGCTGTGGAAGTTTACCTCTCCATTTATAGCTGGTACCACAGGTGAGAAGAAGTTTTCCTTTAGTTTTTAGCTGTTGTGGAATGGGAATTATGTAAAAAAGAGTCTTCTATTCTGCTAGACCTGTACATTTGATTAGAGAACAGTGTTGTCGTGTTTTTTTTGTTGTTGTTGTTTCTTTTTTTTGTCTTTATCTTTTGGTGGTTCAGGGTTTCAGGCTACCCTAGTGTCCCATCTGAGATATATTGGAGGATAAAAACAAAGCCTATGAGACTCACCACTATATTTTCTCAAGTCTCAAGATTTCTATGCTGTCTGTTTTCTTCTTTTCATCTTTCAGAGACTTCGTAAGCTTGTTCGTTATGTTATGTCCAAGAATAAAAGGTCCTAAGAGCGAGGATGAGGGAGGAATGAAGCACCCAATCTTGGCTGGAACCAGACAGAATTCCATTAAGATTTTTAAAAATTCTTGTTCATCTTCTTATGCCTGGCACCTGAGGGATTTCTCCTGCATTAGCGTATCTAAGTGGTCAGCCAGTGATTGGACAGAAGTTGAACTCAAACACCTGAAGTCACTAGGGCTTTTGATTGCTGCCGGGGCATCTTTGCTGAGTAGGGGAGTGTATTCAAAACTCAGGTCATTGTTCAAACATGCCCCAGTTTTCAATTTATCTTGTGGCCTTTTGCATGTCCTCTGTTCATATGTACAGCCTCTGGTCTGCTAGGAATGTGTGGATAACTTGAGTTTTTGTTATTCTCTGCTGTGTATTCCTGCAGAGTCAGTCTACAATATACTTGTGCTAACCATGACCAGAGCCTCAGGCTAGCAGAATCATCAACCCTCTTTGCTTTCCTGTCACTGAGAGTAACATTTCCACAATCTACAACTCTGAAACAATCCGAATATGGGTGTTGCCATCTGTTCACAATTGAGTGTGAACATTTTGTTTGTGCAGCACTGCTGCTAGGTCTCATCGCCTGGGCCACTTTTACATAACTTCACATCAAACAAGTAGGGTGGGGGGCAGGAACTGTTGATTGGAGGAGGCCTATGCAAAAATGACACAGATTCCCACTGTTCTTACAGATATTTTATACTCAAATCCTCATCCTGACTGATTTGTTTATGACCGATCATTATGATGTTGTGCACTGTCATGAAGAGTAATGGTGAGACATACTCTGTATTCACCTTGTCTTCAACACGTTGCAGAATCTACTCAAATCTGGATGTCCCAGTTTTTATTCTTGGAAGAAAAAGAATGAGACTCTCTCGACTTAAAGAAAATTCTGAAAAAAAACAGTCTTAACTGTGATCCTCGAGCCTCTGTCTCTGAAACACTTTCTAGAAATAAACCAGATTTAGTTTTGTGTCAAAACAAGGATCTAATAATATTTAAATTACTACAGAAGGTTGAATCAACCTGACTTTTCAAAAATGGAATGCCACTCAGTAATAAAAGGATCAAACTGTTGGTATATGTGACAATTTAGATGGACCCAAAAGGCATTATGATCGTGAAAAAGAAAGTCAATATCAGAGATTACATATTGTATGAGTCCATTTATCTCCTCAAAATGACCAAATTATCGAGATGAAAAATAGGCTGTTGCCAAGGACAGAGATAAAAGTGGGAAGGGAAGGATATGACCACACAGGGATAGTAACAGTCTGTTTATGGTAGTGAAACAAATTCTGTATCCTGATTGTTCTGGTGGTTACATGAATATGTACATGGGGTTGAAATGCATAGATCTGCACATATATACATACACATATGCACATACAAATAAGTGCATGTTAAACTGCTGAAAGCAGAGTATGGTCTGTAGTTTAGTTAACATGTTTGTACACTGTCGATTTCCTACTTTTGCTATTGCCCTACAGTTGTAGAAAATGTCACTATTGGAGGAAGCTGGGTGAAGAGTTCAAGGACATCTATGTAGTACTTTTGCAATGTCTTCTAACTATAATTATTT
>NW_012147412.1:4644958-4653534 GCF_000956105.1 Propithecus coquereli | reverse complement strand
GAATTATAATTAGCTAAAATTTCAATGACATTAATTATATGTACATATTTATGAATAACAACAGAGGCTTATTTCTCCTATGCCCTATGGAATATACTATTCCTGAGGGTAAGCTCACATCTACTATCATAAATTAGGTTGTAAACACAGGCATCATAATTTCTTCCCTGCAGAGTTTACCATGATAGGGGAGGTCCTAGGGGAGGCCTAATCCTGGATTTCTAATCACGTCCAAAAAATTATAAGGCTTAGGCAAATGCCATGTGCTCTATGACGTGGTGCCTCTGGTGTCAAGGCTGTGGTTTTCCTTTTCATCCTTTTGGCAGATTTATAAATAGAAGTTTGATCTACACCTCAGTATGCCTCGTGGAACATTCAGGTTGTAAGATCTATGTTCAATGCTCTTGCCAATCAAGGGTGAAGAAAACTCTGTGATTCCATCTGGTCAACTTTGATACCCGAAAAGCCAGTGCTTCCTCCAGGACAGTGGAGGTGAAACATACACAAAGGTCATCACTGAGTGGAAGGTAGGTGAGTTAATCAAGTTTCTATTTTTCTCTCTCCTGTATGTTGCCAAAAAATGAGGAAGGGTGTTACACTGAGTAATAAGAAACTCAGTGGTATGGAGCTCTGAGTCTACTGTCTTAATTTCTCTCATTTTATATTCTCTGTGTTGGCCGCATCCTCAGTCTGGTAGCAAGACAGCCATCAGAGCATAGCAACACTGGAGAAGGAGAGGAGATTTGCCTCTTTCTTAAAAAAAAAAATAATGTGTGCTATACATATAGAAGAGATTAAGTACCTCAAGAATATAATTTGGTAAATGTTTACAACTTAGTAACTAATAAAACTAGCCCCCAAGTTAATTATGTTCCTCTCATGACCTCCTGTAAAGACTCGTGAAAACACATTCACCTTCCTTTCTTCATCTTCTGTCTAGGTAGCATGGAGTAGAGGAGAATGTGTAGAAATACTGGGTGGTATGGTTAATTATAAATCTTAGGTTACCAAGAGTCTCTTCAATACTTGTTATCATTTGTGACTTTATGGATTTTTATAATAAGGTATCTAGAAACCCTATAGATTGTCAGAGACTCCTGGCTAGGAAGGAGAATATCGCTCTAGTCTCTGACGTAAAGGAATCCTCTTTTACTTGATAATCATCACAGGTGAACTGAGGTGTCTAGTAGAATAACAGAAACATGAGTATGAACTAGGAAATGAACATGAAAGAAGAGAGATGAGAGACACATCCTCACAACCCAAACTCACTGGCAGGTAGGCTTGTCCTTCAACTACTCCAACTCTCTATCTTCTAGAAAGGACTGGAGTAATTGTCATATTCAGTTCATGCAGACAAAACACAGAGTGGTTAAATTTTGAGATGTGGATGTGGCAGTACATTCATACTCCATGAAACAAAGGAGAACTCACCTGAACTCTACCAGTCTGAGTCCCCTCCTAATAAATGAGAATTTGTAACGAGAGAGCTGGGTTTTCTATTAATGGAATTTTCTTCTGTCCTCCCAGATTTTTGAAGATGAAAATGTCCTCTGGAAATGATTCCTTAGTGACTGAATTCATTCTTGCTGGATTAACAGATCGTCCAAAGCTCCAACAACCCCTCTTTTACCTGTTTCTAATGATCTACATTGTCACAATGGTGGGCAACCTTGGCTTGATCACTCTTATTGGTCTAAATTCTCACCTCCACACCCCCATGTACTATTTCCTCTTCAACCTCTCTTTCATTGATATCTGTTACTCTTCTGTTTTCACTCCCAAAATGCTGATGAACTTTGTATCAAAGAAGAATATCATCTCCTATGTTGGGTGCATGACTCAGCTATTTTTCTTTCTCTTTTTTGTCATCTCTGAATGCTACATATTGACCTCAATGGCCTATGATCGCTATGTGGCCATCTGTAGTCCATTGCTGTATAAGGTCACTATGTCCCATCAGGTGTGTTCTGTGCTAACATTTGCAGCTTATACAATGGGATTTGCTGGAGCCACTGCCCACACAGGGTGCATGCTGAGACTAACCTTCTGCAGTGCTAATGTCATCAACCATTACTTGTGTGACATACTCCCCCTCCTCCAACTTTCTTGCACCAGCACCTATGTCAATGAGGTAGTAGTTCTCATTGTTGTGGGTATTAATATCACAGTACCCAGTTTTACCATCCTAATTTCTTACATTTTTATCCTCACTAGTATTTTTCATATCAAATCCACTCAAGGAAGATCAAAAGCCTTCAGCACTTGTAGCTCTCACATCATTGCTCTTTCTCTCTTTTTTGGGTCAGCAGCATTCATGTATCTTAAATATTCTTCTCCTGGATCTATGGACCAGGGAAAAGTTTCTTCTGTTTTCTATACTAATGTGGGGCCAATGCTCAACCCCCTCATCTATAGTTTGAGGAATAAGGATGTCAAAGTTGCACTGAGGAAAGTCCTGATTAAAATTCAGAGGAGACACATATTCTAATTAGATGCAGCAGACATATAAAGAAATAGAAGGACCTTAAATTTTTATTGGTGTTTTTCATGAGGATACTTGGTTCATAACTTTGTTGCTTCTACAGATTGTGTTGTGTGTGGTTTAGTAGACTTGTCTTATTCCCCTTATAGCTGATCTTGTCTAATTATTTGTTTTCATATCTCTTGCACTTCTCACAACTTTACTAAATAAGAAAGAGCATGTTTATAAAAAGAACATATGCACTAATATCTTTTACTATTGTTTCATACCCTTCTGTCTCCTAGGGTATTTTTAATCTGGACAAATTTTGATGAATTTTGTAAATTGCAGAAAAGTAAAAATTACAGCTTTCTCATCTAAACACCGAAGTGCCAAATATGATAGAAGCATTCTCATTTTATCAATATTATTACTTGCACAGGTAGCAGGATTCAATGAAATGTCTTCATTACAAATTGTGTATAGCCTAAAGTAGAATCAGATCCTCTTGATCTTGTGCTTTTATTCTATTTTTTCACCATTTTTTCCTTTTATTATTGTAATTTTTCTTGTTCTCTTTGAGAATGGCACAATCTGTACCACATGCCACCTGCTTCTGAGATCCTGTATCAGCCCAGTCCATTTAATATTGCAGAGAATATGTATAACTCCACCCTTTATTGCCACAGACAGCATTAATAGAGGATGATGAAAGAAATAATACATGTGTGTCTCAGGATTCTAATAAGGGGAGAAAATAGTTTATATTACAAAACTTTAACTTATTACTATCGAAAATGGCATCAAAATTCTGGAAAAACACCATATATTAATAGTTCCTGCTGTGAATGTTATTTTTTACTCTTTGTAGGAAAATACTGTACATTGAGTTAGTAGAAATATTTTAGCCAATGTTTTACTTATTCAATGGGGTTTGCAATGAAAAAATGTTTATTAATAATAGTGAATTATATTCCTACAAATATTTTGTGTGTTACTTAAACTTTGTCTCATCACTAAGACATGAAACATGTTTAACATAGGGGTTGTTTCTTATAATTCATCTATGTTTGTATATTTAGAATGTCAGATATTTGCAAGACCAAGAAATACTTGTTTAATTGGAGTATCTTGTTAGATAACACTAATAATACATTTATTATTATAATAATAGTTAATAACACATAATAAATAACAATAATTATAAATCAGAAGAACATTGGAGCTTAAGTTCTATTTTTAGAGGTGGACTATGGCAGCCTTAGGTAAGGACTGTGCAGTTCCCCATCAAGGGAACTAGTGGTGGGGAGTGCAGTTGACTGAAAGTCTATAGCTGATACTTCTTTTTGATCCACCATGATGTTCAGGCAGAGTCCATACTTACTCTGAGATGCTCTCAGCCAATGACTTAGCAGGGTGGGTGGGACTTAGTTAGAGCTGGCCAATTTCTAACATGAGTCTCTTCCGACAGGCAATCTTTGCTTAGAGACTTCCACCCTGACCAAGACTTGTTAGAACTGCACTGTGGTCTGAAATTTTCCTACTCAATCCTCTCATTTCTTTCTCCTTTCTTATTGTCAGACTTTTATCCTGGTCTGAAGCCTTCATCCCTGACTCTCACTCCTCTCATTTTATCTGTCACGGGTGTTTACCAAAATGAATGTGTTGCAACTCTAATCTATTTCCTGGTATTTCCTTCTTAGGGGACCCTAAATGACAAAGAGGACTTACATTAACTGATTTTAAAAATAAGTATAATGGTGTGATAATGAAGAGACATTGATTTTGTTATAAATATAGGTGAATAAGTCCCTGGGACAAGATAGAATATTGAGGAACATATCCTCCTTTGACAGTCAATTGATTGTGGATAAAGCAACAGAGTAAGTCCACAGGGAAAGAAAAACTTTTAAGCACTTGGTGCTAGAAATGCTGCCTACCCATAAGGAAACAATGAACCTTGGTATCTACCTCACACCATATACAAAATTAATCTAAAATGGATCCAAACTATATTTAAAAAGCTTAAACTATAAATCTTCTATAAGAAAACGTGATAAAGCGTGTTAGTGTAGGCATAGATTGCTTAGAAATATTCTAGAAAACACTAAACACAAAAGAAAAACAAACTTCATTAAAATGAGAACATCCATTTATCAAAAAATATTCATAGGCAAACCACAGGCTGGAAGAATATTTGTATTACATACAAATATTGTGTTCAGAATATATATGACAACTCATTTATTAAAAGATACATCGATAATAAAAAAAAACCCATTTCATAAATGGGAAAATTTTTTTAAAGAGATACCCTAAAGGAATGCATGCAAATGGCTAACAAGCACATGTAAAAGTGCTTAATTTGCTGCACCCCTTTAGCTGTATAGTCAGCAGCTGGGTAGGACTCGCTTACCTGCTATCCTATCCTCCCTCACTGCACTGCTTGGACTTTGCCCCTTGAGTGATTCAAGCACTCATCAGGCCTTTTTACTGATCTCCCTCCTTGTTGATCCTGGCACCCTCTGGGCAGAGCCTGTGCTTCAGAAGTTCAAGCACCAGCTGTGAGGCACCTCCAAACCTCTCTATCCAAGCCAATCCTATAGAACGTCTCCTCTGAGATTCTAGAATCTGGTTATGCTCCCTATTGCTATTTGTTCACTAGTCCTGGGAGTGGTAGCTATCTTCTGCAGTTCATTAGTCTTTCTATTTTCTCAGTGTCATCCTTTTGCTCTTTCCCCCTGGCAATATCTACATAACTAATTCTCTGTTTTAAATATTCTCCTGAGGAAATACATAGCATATTATTTGTTTTTTTGGCTGGACCCATTTTGGTACAGGGAACACATTTTATGTGATTTTGAAAGACTGTCTTGCCCACATCACATCATACAATCTTGTCCAATTAGCACATGCAAAACCCTGATGACAGGGAATAGTTATTTAACCATGTAATCTTTTTTGCCAAAATTATTTTTTAATAAGCCCTTGTCCCCGCCCTGGGTTACAGTTAAATTTAGCAATCCTGGTGGTTCCTTTTTCACTACATAGGAGAGCCTGTTTGAGACTAAACTCCAGTAGAACCAAACAGAAAAAAAGTGGAATGAGAGACAAACCCTCATGATATGATTGATTCTACCTTGTCTAGCCATACAAGAAGCCATTTGCATTCTTGACTGATCAGTTTTACGTACCTTTTTGATGTAGCCTGGTTTATCTAGATAAGTTTGACTTGGATTCCTGTCACTCAAATTGAAAGAGTCCTGAATGTACCGTGTACAACATTGTAATATTCCACATTGTGTGACGCAGTTCATCATAGTGTAGTAGTTAAAGAAAGCAACTTTGCCTTTATAGATACCAAGTATGAAACTTGTTCTCCCAGTAGATGTTTTGATCTGGGAACAATCAATTTAATCCTAGGTTTGAGTTTCTTATACATAACACAGGGATGCCTGGTACAGAGGGTTATTGTAAGGGTGAGATGAGGAAAGGTATACAAAGAATTTATCACTGTGGTTGGCCAATAATAACTAATGGTGGTAAAATTCTCAGTTTCTTTGTTTATCTCTCTAATTAGATTGAGGAATCCTAGGGGTTAAGGTCTATATCTCATTCTGTTTGTGTTCACAGTCAATTGCAACCTAAATATTAAAAAAATTCATTGGATGAAATAAATCAGTAAAAATTATAGGATAGAGGCTATTTATAGGGTTTTAGGTCTCATGCACCATCTACCCAGAATATTATAGATCTGATCAAGGCCTAGAATCTTTAACTGCTATTTTTGGTAGAGACGGGGTCTCGCTCTTGCTCAGGCTGATCTCGAACTCCTGAGCTCAAACAATCCACCCGCCTCGGCCTCCCAGAGTGCTAGGATTACAGGCGTGAGCCACCATGCCCGGCTAATTTTTTCTATTTATAGTTGTTCATGTAATTTTCTTTAACTGCTATTTTTGGTAGAGACGGGGTCTCGCTCTTGCTCAGGCTGATCTCGAACTCCTGAGCTCAAACAATCCACCCGCCTCGGCCTCCCAGAGTGCTAGGATTACAGGCATGAGCCACCGCACCCGGCCTGAGCATTACTTTTAAGGTTTCTCACATGGGGTCTAATCAGCCTTTCATGTAGGGATAATTTTTCTCCACTACTGAGTCAAAGTGTTCATAAATACTCTACCCAATGCCCTCTATAACAAAGGTTTTCCACACTAGATTGTGGCAATATCAAACTATCCTCAGCTCTAGTGAACTCTAGGGAGTGCTGTATTTTGATGCATTTCTTTAGAGGATTGGGTTTTGTTTTGGCAGGCAGTTATATGACTTCCGAACCAGCTTGATGAATCAAAGCCTTGTTTTTAGACTTCTTAATTGTGTGCCTAGGGTATCTTAGTTTTGATCTAATTTAGCACTCTTCCTAGAGTGTGACCCTTTTTGCCTCTACTGAATGTTCCATATCATCTCTACTTAGGCAGGCCAGAACTCAAATTATACCCAGTTTTAAATGAGTTCTTGAAAAAGTTTTGCTTATAGCTTCCTTGATGTTATAATTATTTTCTTTGCCGAGCCTTGTGGTATTTTACCCTGTGCTTTCACAAACTAGTATTTAGACATTTATTCAAGGGGACATCATGCAGATGTCTGGAGTATGTTCTCTGGTGAGCCCCCTCCTCTCTAATGCTCTATCTGATAAATTCTAACCACCTTGACATCTCCGAATTCTGACCTCTGGCTTACCAATTTAGCAAGACTTCTATGCCGCATTTGGAATCCCTTTTCCTGTGCCAAAGTCCAGAAATTGTCTCAAAGCAGAAAGCCAGTGTGACCATAGGGATCATCTAATTTGTTTTACTTCTTTCAGGCATCATAGTCCTGTGCTGGCTTTTAGCATCAAAACAATTGTGTGTCTGTGTATAGATAGATAGATAGATAGATACAGATATAAAACAATTAATTTTGTTTCGCTGCTATTTTTCTTTTTTTATTTCAAAATATTAAGAGGGTACAAATACTCTTTTGTAACATGGAAACTTTTTATAATGCTTAAGTCAGGGCTTTTAGTGTGCTCATCACCTGAATAGTGTTCATTGTACCCAATAGGTAGGTTTTTACCCCTGTCCTCCTCCCCCTTTCTTGATTTCCAACGACCTTTACATTTCTTTGTGCCCATATATGCCCATCTATTAGCTCTCAATTATTAGAGAGTACATATGGTGTTTGTTTTTCCATTCTTGAGATACTTCACTTAGGATAATGGCCTCCAATTCCATCAAAGTTGCTGCAAAAGATATTATTTCATTCCTTTATGGCTGAGTAGTACTGCATGGTGTATACTGATAAATTGATGGGCACTTGGGTTGATTCCGCATCTTTGCAATAGTGAATTGTGCTGCAATAAACATTCAAGTGCAGGTGTCTTTTTGATGAAAAGTCTTTTTTTCCTTTGGGTGAATACCCAGTAGTGGGATTGCTGGATCAAGTGGTAGGTCAACTTCTAGTTCTTTGAGGAATCTCCATGCTGTTTTCCATAGAGGTTGTAATAATTTGCAGTCTCATCAATGATGTATAAGTGTTCTTTTCTCTCTGTCTACATACCAGCATCTATTGTTTTTTGACTTTTTAATAATAGACATTCTGACAGGGGTGAGGTGGTATCTCATTGTGATTTTAATTTATACTTCCCTGATGATTAGTGGTGTTGACCATTTCTTCATTTGTTTGTTGGCCATTTGTCTATCTTCTTTTGAAAACCTTCTGTTCATGTTCTTTGCTCACTTTTTAATGGGGTTGTTTGTTTTTGTCTTACTGATTTGTTTGGGTTCTTTGTAGATTCTGGATATTAGCCCTTTACCAGATGTATAGTTTGTGAATATTTTCTCCTATTCTATAGGTTGTCTATTTACTCTGTTGATTATTTCCTTTGCTGTGCAGAAGCTTTTTAATTTAATCAAGTCCAATTTATTTGTTTTTGGTGTTGCTGTATTTGTCTTTGGGGTCTTAGTCATAAATTCTTTGCCTGGGTTCATGTCTAGAAGAGTTTTCCCTATATTATCTTTTAGAATTCTTATGGTTTCATGCCTTATATTTAAGTCTTTTATCCATCTTGAATTAATTT
>NW_012147412.1:4638552-4642018 GCF_000956105.1 Propithecus coquereli | reverse complement strand
GTATAGTTATAAACAAGATAGGAAAAACTCCTATTGTAGAATTAATGTTTTAGTTAGGAAGATAAAAAATAAACAATTAGAAATATGTAATGAATTGACCATTAGTGATGTATGTTGTGAATCCAAATATATAGCAAGATAAGTAGAAAAAGTGTCATAAAGTGGATGGGTATTTTAATAGTATGAACATGAAAGTATCCTTTGTGGCATTTGAGCATTAAAAACCCAAATAAAGAGAGAGGGTAAGCTATGAAAATATCAAGAAAAATACAAAAAAGAATATAATTACCAAGTTTTTGTGGTACCTACAATAAGTTGAATGAACATTTTGCTTTTTTATTATTTAGTCTTTATAACAGAAATGCAAGAAAGGTGTTACTATTTCCATGTTACCAAGGATTTCCTCACCCAAATAACTCACTTTCTTTTGGGACAAACTTTAAGTAACTAAGAGAAGAGGGATTAGATGGAGAGACTTGGTATTCTCATGAACTATTGAATGTCTATATACAATAGTTCACTTACTAGACTTCACTGTTTGGTACTCTGTTTCCCTGCCTACCTCTCTGGACTGCACTTGGCCTAAGTTAGGGTTCCAGAAATATTTATTTGTTGAATGAATACAGAACATGACTGCTGTCATGTTTCCTCTACTTGATAAAAGTTCTTTAAAAGACAAGGTTTGTGACTATCATTGAAACTTCTTCCCAAAGGCTAGAAAAAGAATATGTTCTCAATACTCTGGAGACACTTAATAGGTACAAAATAACTGATAGATGTGAGGAGATTGAGGTTCTGCTTCATCAGCCACAACAAAAGATCATCTGGGATTAAGACCTTCATCTGTTCAATAATTATCAGTCCCCAATAACCAGCTCTTTTTTGTTTTCTCTCCCTGAGCCTACCTAACTTTTACTCTTGGAAAATGTTTTGCCAATACTTGGAGACACGATGGAGAGATGACTTTGTCAAGTCATATTCAAAATATAGAAAAGTGAAAATTTGACTCTGTTTGAGATAAGAAAGATTTCATATAGAGAGTGGTATTTGAACTGGGTTTTGAATGGTAAGAATGAGCTTGTCCAGTTGAAGACCCTTGAAAGAGCATTACAGGTGGAGCAAATAAAAGGCACAGGGCTTAACACAGGTGAGCAGGAAAAGAGTTCTTCCCTTCAAAGGTATGCATTGACTCACCACCCTGACATGAGGCCCAAACATAATGTTGTGTCTGGTTCAGTCCGGCAGATTCTTTAACTGATCTCACCCTGAAAAGACCCAAAGGAGGGAAGACTTGCCTCTGCCTCTGCTCCTTCTCTTCCCATCATCCCGTTTTCTTCCCATTATCCCCTTCTTTTCCATCAGTCCTCTCTTTACCCATCACCCCTTTCCCTTCCCATCATCCTCTTCTCACTGTTCTTTCTTTTCATCAAATTGCTATATGGATTGTAATAGCACATTTCTCATGCTAAGCGCACTAGGAAAAAGAGCCAAGAAATATAAAGGGGAGGGAAATAAAGTCAAGCCTTTGTATATGCAGAGTATCCAAACCATTAAACAATAGCAGCTTGGACTTCTCACTGCTCCATCTGTGCTGGGGATTATGAAGCCAAACTCAAATTTTCTAATACTGAAAAATAACACAATCAGTCACCTCTTCATAGACTCTATGTATCTTCGCGCTCCACATTCTCTTTCACTCACTGCCTCAAGCACCAGGCCAACACCTGTTTTCAGGTGTAAGACCAACAGACAGGCTTTGCAGATGATACAGTACACTATACTTCTGATTCATTCACAAGAGACCTGCCTTAACATCCCAGCTAGAAGTTCTTTTTTTTTAAAACACAACTTCCTTATGTTTCAGAAGTCATAGGATATCACCTGAGTGATGTAGTTGAACCTCTCCAATTTTTTCAGCAACTCCTAGATTATCAGATGATGGCGTATCCAATGCAGACATTTGAGGGGATAATTAGATAATAATACCAGTGTAGGTGAAGAAGTGCTAGAGTAAGGAGGAAAAGAGAAGACAATGCAGGAGCAAGAAAACAGAAGAGAAAATTGAAGAGAAGGTCCAGGCTGTTTTGTCAACTGGGAAGAAATAATTTTTCCTGGGCAGGATAATTTATTAGTTACCTCACCTTAAATCATTTGCTTTATGTATGTAAGTCTGAGCTTCTTCATCTGTAAAAAATGGTAGTGATAATATCTGTGCTCTCTGCTGCACAAGAGGAAATACCTTTTTTAAGCAGTGTGGTGTTATTAAAGTGTTAAGCTACTGACCTTTCTCTATCACTTCTCAGGAAGGAAGGCCACCTGCTGTAGTACCGTTCTCAAAGAGTATTTAACTTCCTTATTTCTCAGGCTATAGATCAAAGGATTCAGCATGGGGGTGACCAGGTTGTTCAGTACCTGAACAGTTGCATTAAGCCAGGGATTGGGGGTGGGCTGCAGGTAGATGAGGACCACCGGCATGAAGGAAAGGAGAATGGCAGTGAGGTGGGCACTGCAGGTGGAGAAGGCACGGTGTCGGCCCTCTGTAGATGGAATTTGGAGAATGGAGCAAACAATGTAGCTGTAGGAGGTAAGAATGAGAAGGAAACAGCTGAGGGGCATGAGGCCCACACTGATGAACCCCACCATCTCCAGGGCTGAGGTATCTGCACAAGCCAGCTTCAGCATCACTGGGATATCACAGAAGTAATAGTCCACCTCATCAGGGCCACAGTAGGGCAATTGGAAGGTGAGAGTGGTGAGAAAGGTGGCCTGAATGCAGCCAAAAAATGAGGTCCCCATGGCTAGGATGGTGCACACTGTGTGGCTCATGATGACGGTGTAGCGTAAAGGGTGACATATGGCAACAAAGCGGTCATAGGCCATCACCGTGTAGAGAAAACACTCAGTACAGCCCAGGAAATGGTAGAAGAAGAGCTGGGACACGCAGCCTGCATAGGAGATGGTGCGGCTGTTCCCTGAGAGGTAGAACAGCATCTTAGGGGAACTGACAGAAGGGAAAAATATGTCAAAAACAGACAGCTTGCACAGGAAGAAGTACATGGGAGTGTGAAGCCGAGTGGAGGAGACAATAGCCAGTAGGATGAGCAGGTTTCCCACAAGCGTGAAGATGTAGAAGGTCAAAAACAAAACAAAGAGCATTGTCTCGAGCCCGTCTGTGTGCGGGATGCCCAGCAGGATAAATTTAGTCACCACGGAGACATTCCTCATCTTTTTCAAAATATTGGACTTCAAAGAAGACCACACAGGATTCCAAAGTATGAACACTGATGTCAAACTGAGATGCTCTCTGATGGATGTGTTGGTTTCTTGTTTTAACAATCAACAATCAACTCTCTAATGTAGGGGCAGATCTACATAAAAACATAAGAACAATAAAAATTCTTGACAATGTTTTGAAACTTTTGGCTTTGGTTACCACAGATTATTTTTCTCACAGGTTACAATTAAA
>NW_012147412.1:4616579-4617819 GCF_000956105.1 Propithecus coquereli | reverse complement strand
AGACAGAAACACTCATACACTGCTGGTGGGACTGCAAACTAGTGCAACCTCTGTGGAAAGTAATATGAAGATACCTCAAAGAGCTACAAGTAGAAGTATCATTTGATCCAGCAATCTCATTACTGGACATCTACCCAAAAGAACAAAAGACATTCTATAAAACAGACATCTACACTAGAATGTTTATAGCAGCACAATTCACAGTTGCAAAAATGTGGAAACAACCCAGTGCCTATCAATACATGAGTGGATTTATAAAATGTGGTATCACCATCAAATTGGTTTTAACTGATCAACACCTAAGTGCACATATAGTAATAACATTCATTGGGTGTTGGACAGATAGGAGGGGGGAGAAGGGGATGGGTATATACACACCTAATGGGTGCCGCGTGCACTTTCTGGGGGTAGACATGCTTGAAGCTCTGATTCGGGTGGGACATGAGTAATATATGTAAGCTAAACATTTGTACCCCTGTAATATGCTGAAATAAAAAAAAGAAATCATAGATGACACAAAACATGGGGAAAAAAATCCCATGTTCATGGAAAGAATGAATATTGTTAAAATCACCATACTGCCCAGTGCAATTCCTATCAAAATATCAACGTCATTCTTCACAGAATTATAAAAAAAAATTCTAAAATTCATATGTAACCAAAAAGGAGCCTGAATAGCCAAAGTAATTATAAGCCCAAAAGAACAAAATTGGAGGCATCACATTACCTGACTTTGAATTATTCTACAAGGCTATAGTAACCAAAACATCGAGGTACTGGCATAAAGTAGACACATTGATCAATGGAAGAGAATAGAGGACTCAGAAATAAAACCATACACCTAAAACTAACTAATCTTCAGCAAAGTAGACAAATACATACACTGGGGAAAGGACATATATTCAATAAATGGTGCTGAGAAAATTGGACAGCTATATGCAGAAGAATGAAACTGGATCCCTATCTTTCACCATATAAAAAATTAACTCAAGATGGATCAAAGACTTAAATGTAAGACCTGAAACAATAAAAATCCTGAAAGAAAACCTACAGAAAAGTCTTTTGGACATTGTTTGGCCTAGACAAAAATTTATGACTAAGATCCCTAAAAGGTAACTTTTAAAGTAATAATAGTAACATTTTTGATAACTATAAATTATGAATAAATGACATGAATGACAGCAATGCCTTAATGGATGGGAGAAAGGAATTAGAAATACTCTATTTAAGGTACCTGCAT
>NW_012147412.1:4614140-4616529 GCF_000956105.1 Propithecus coquereli | reverse complement strand
TATAATACCTCTGAACTCTCACATTGTCCACAGGGACCATGGTGGAATTTCCTGCATTATTATAAAAGGTAATCCAGCTCACATTCTCTAGTTTCCAGAAGGGCAGAGTGTGCCAGCCTTAGGAATTGAAATTGGGTGTTCATATAAGAAGGTCCCAAGGGCATATACTATCAGGCTTGAACATACCCATTCCCCTAGATCACTTTCTTCAGATATCCTTGGGCATATCTCAGGATTCAGTCATCGGTAACTCTAAGGAAACAATTTTTTTAAAGTTAATCACATTTATCATCCAAAATAAAATAATAATGAGATGCTTTGAAAAAGGAAATACCGACATCCTTTCCCAGTCTGCTTGCCTGGAGAATGGACTCCAATTCTAACCTTAAGGCTTCATGCTTCTTTTTCTGCCTGTTTCTTACTTGTGTAAGTCTTTGCATGTGCAAACATTGCAAGACTTCCACTTCAATTATATAAATGTTTCTGGAACTATGTTGATATCTACAATTAGCATCACTATTTAAGACAGAATTTAATAAAAGATAAATAATCACTTAATTATTATCTGTGTTCTTCTAGCAAATGCACCTTTAAAGTAACCTTAATAAACTTAGTTCATTCAAGGGAAGATTATAAATTGGTAAAGTGGCCGTAAGTCATCCCACACGAAAATTATTTAATATAAATAGCAGTTAACACTGGCTGAGCATTTGCAAAGGTACTGTGATTTTTTTAAGTTCAGTAGTCTTTTTTTTTTTTTTTACTTAAGTCTGAAAACAATCTTCCTAATTAGGAGAGGAAACTAAAGCACAGAGAGATTTAATAGCTTGACCACACACTGGACATGACTAAGTTAAGAATAAATTCCAGGTCTGATTCCAAAGCCATTGGGGCTAAGCCTTCCACTGTGAGAGATCCCATTGGGTATTTTGTTTAGAGAAGCAGAGACATGTCACTTCAAATACTTTGAAAGCTGCTATGTAGATTGATTCTGTGCTTTTCCAGAACAGTAAAAGGGTGTGGAACTAATAAAAGCTTTGATTTCATTTCAGTATAGATAGAAAAGAAAAACTAGTGAGGTAAGTTGCTTTGTGAAGGAGTGAGTTCACCATCACTGGAAGAGTTTAAATATGGATCAAAAGATATTCTTTCTGGGAGGTACTAAGGAAAATTCTTAATTAGAATGCAAGATTATCCTACATGTACCCTTTATATCCCTTATAACTTTAGGATTCTTTGATTTTATTACACAGTCCATCTTTTCAAATGTATCTGAGTAAGTACAATAAAGCTTAACAAACAATTCTCTGGTAAGCAGATGATTTTGGTTTAAACCAAATCAGGATAATGTGGAGATTTATCCACATTAAAACAATAGGAGTTATGGATATAGGTGTAGTAGTTACAGTAATAACAATTTAATGCCATTTCTAATGCATCTTAAAAGAAGAAAAGCACATGCCCTGGGGAAGGCTGGGATGCCACTGAATAAGAGTCCCTTAGGATGGTAGAATCTCATTGGGATGCTTTTGTGTGTGGTATGTAGTTGAAAACCAAACAAAAACCTGAGTTGTGCTAAAAACAAATACACACAAGCATTGTACTGAATGCTTTATGTAATTAGCTCTTAGTCCTTACCAAAGCTCTATGAAACAGGTGGAGTTAATTCCCATTTTATATCAGGAACTGAGGCACAAATAATTTAAGTAAATTGAACAAGTGTCTACATCACTTAGTGGGTAGAGTTGGATCCCACACATAGAACAGTAGGAATGCAATGTCTTGGTGAGTAGTTACCGATTCTGACTCCCTAATACTAATGAACTCCAATTTCCAGATAAGGACACTGAAATTCAAAGAGTAAAAAATTTTTCTAAAACTTAAAAATGAAGAGAAAATCATACCCAAATCTTCTGACTCCAAGGTTAGTGTTCTTTCCACTACACCTTTACTGCCTGCAAAAAGACTTGATACAGAGAGAAATTGCATCATGTGAGGAAAAAAATAATTCACAGATTCATTCTACAAACTTGGAGAAGTCTTCTTGGCATGCCTAAAATTATTAACTCTATTTATCTTCTGTTCCCTGAATAGTTTATGGCACCAGAGTCTGGCTCAGGAGAGGGACACAAGTCTCTCAAGATTACATTATATCTGAGTCAATAAGTCCCAAAGCTACAGAGAAACTTTCCTACCTAAAGATGATTCCCCAAGAGCATGCCTCAGATTATGGTGAAACATAAAGGAAAATTTGTGTCATATTTGCTTTATTTAGAAATAACAGACTGTCACCTTGTTTGACTCCATTTCTAAGTTCTAATATTTGGTAAGCTTGCAGATATTTTCCCCCCACATAACAGGCCTAAAATTACCTCATCCATAGAGGTTG
>NW_012147412.1:4601475-4610411 GCF_000956105.1 Propithecus coquereli | reverse complement strand
ATTGATTTTGTGTGTGTGTTTTGGTTTGTTACCGATTTGTTTTGATTTTTGCTTTAGAAGGCTCTCTACTAAGTTTGCAAGCCGTGTCGTAGTCTGGAAGCTGAAGGATGAGAAGGGAAAAACAATAGATGTAACAACAAATGCTCTGCATGATGAGTGTAAAGTGACATCTTTTTGTGCAGAGGGTAGTTGTACAAGTTCCATGGTCCTTAGTAAACTGTATCTTGTTATATTACATAGATAGTGCCTATTTATCTAGATGACAGACTTCCATACAAATCTATTTCATGAAAATACTAAGACCTTCTGAAATTTTAACTGCATACCAATTAGCTGGGGGCCTTTATGTTAAAATGCAGGCTTTAATATAGTTCTTGGTGTTGCCTACAATTCTACATTTCTAACAAACTTCCAGGTGGTGCTACAGCTCTATTCCATGGATCACATTCAGCATAAATGAACCTCGAAGAAAGACCTGGGAGATTAGACGCTGCTATGCAAGTCACACAAGCCCTTCTAATACCAGTTCACTCCACAGCTTAAAGAAACTCAGGCCTAGACCACCCACTGTCTGAGTGAAAGGCACTAAGGTCCTTCTAGGAATTCTTGAGTTTTCAATTTGACACTGATAATAGAGCTCTAGTTTAATCCCTTAATTTTACTGATGAGGATATTGAGCTCCTCAGGGGTTAAACCATTTGGTCATTATCACATAACTATTGAAATGTATGGTCAGGATTCTAACAGCAGTCTTCTGACCAGTGTGCTTTACCGGCTTCCTGTAAGGCAGGAAGTCAGCCTCCAACAGAAGATACAGGGACAGGATACAGTGTGAACAGTGGAGGCATCAGCAAAGCTGGGGCAGAAAACAAAGGATGATGAAACCAGTGTAGGTTCAATAAACGAATCTATGAAAGATAAGAGACAACAAAGTGTAGAATTAGTAATTTAATATTGATATAACAGTTATGATGGAGGACAGCAGATCAAACAGGGTCATTTGCACTAGGATACGGTGTGTGAGACATAAGGGTCTGGGGCGATCATGTGAGCTCCTTTCTTCCTCATGCGGTGAGTGATCCAGGTTCAGGTCTCAGGCAAAACTGCCATGATACCCTTTCTTCTCTTTATTACACTAGATGAGAGCCTGACTTAGAGGCCTCCCAGATTCAGGCAAGGACTAAGGAGTCCATTCCATAGCCCTCTAAGATGTTTAATGATTAAGCAGAAACATCTGTCTCCAACGGGTGTAATTCAACCCAAGTCTCATAGGCAGGAAGGAAGGGCATGCAGGGTAGGCTAGCAAAGTCCCAGCAGGATTAATCAACAAGGTCCCCAGTAGTGCCAACTCTCACAGTGGACTTCATGAGGCTCTCTCTTTATGATCTTGAGGTTACATTGATCCTGATGTTGGCTTTCTACCTCCCTTTAACTCCTCCTCCTAAGAATGGAAAACTTCAAAGCTTGCCAGTATGGTTCTGATAAGCACTTAAGATTGAAATTGAATAGACAAATATCATGCAGAGAATTCTCTAATTCAGGCACTTCCTGACATCAATGCTGCTACCTTTAGGATGAAATCCTTGTCACCTGTTTTTCGCATTGTCACTTTGGAAAACCTGGGAGGAACATTACTGCATATGAACGCTTTGAACTCCTCCAAAGAAAAGAAAAGGTTCTAGGACCACTGTCACTTGTCTGAGCGGACATGGTAAGGAAAGGATGATCACATGCTAAGGGAATCTGGAACAAAAAAGCAAGGTGGGGTGGGCATCGTTTACTTTAATGGCAAGAAACTGGCGGGAGAGGCATAAAACACAAAAACATATCGCAGCAGAAGAGATGGTAAAGAAAGTGGCAGTAGCTAAGGAGAGGCACTTCTTTTCCTGGACAATATTCTCAGAAGGAGAAGATAGCAGGATTCACAGATGACTTCAGGAGGGTATTAGCCACTTTCACAAGAGCTTGCGTGGTGGAGCCTGTGGTGAGGGGAAACAAGCGTTAGGGCTGAGGCATAGCAATGAGAGTCCTCTCACCATCCTTGACCATCTACCCTGAGTCCTGCTTTTCTCTTTCCTCAATTCCCCTGATTTTTCTCTTCTTACCACCCAGATTCTCCTTGCATCTTCTCTGGCCCTGGAAACACCCAGCAGCAGTGAGATAAAGAGAGGTATGTGTGCTCTACTCCAGTCTTGCACTCGGTACCGAGACAGTGAGGAGAATAAATGCCCCTTGTCCTCCTCACAGTTCGTACTCCCCATCCACGTCCCTGTCCCTCTTTACTCACCTGCCCCCTACATCCCCAATTTAAGATTCCACACTCATCCTACCAAGGAAAGAACTAGCTGGGAGACCAGAATAAGTCTGCACCAGGGTGGTGGACGAAGGTGACAGAGTGGGACTTTCTCTAGGAAGATAGCTGGTCTCCTAGAAGGGAAGGAGACGGGTCTCAGGATTGGGCTCCTACCTGCATGGATGCGAAGCCAGGCCACAGCCTTCCTTTCCAGGAGGTCCCACTCACACTTCAAGTCCTTCACATTGGCATGCAGCCAGATCACGGCCAGGATCGTGGCCCAGCCTGAAGGCTCCACAAGCTGTGCAATAGACAGAGAGTTCCTTGCAGGCCCCAAGTTGGAGTAGGAAGCCCCCAAGAGCATGCAAAAAGCTTCACTCCCTCTCCACTCGCCATCCTTCAGACTGCTACTAAATGGAATTGCCTTGTCCCTCTTTATCTCCACTGGGGCGACAATCCACTAAGTCTTAGGGTAGACAGTTCTCAAGTTTTAAATCCAGTGTAACCACCAAGACAGTGCTGGAAACCGCTAAAACACCAGGACAACTATTGCCCAGCTCTGGTAGGAGAAACATGTACATAATCACTTTATGAAGTGCCTTAATTTTTTTTTTTAATTTGAACCCCCTCAACCCTGAAAAAAATCATGAGAGAATATCAACCACATTTGTAAGAAAGAAAACTGATTCATACAGAAATAAAATGATTTTCCCAAAGCTAGCCTTCTAGCACTGATGGAGAGGAACTGAAGGCCAACTATTGAGAATCTAGGCATGTGGCTCATATTTCACAACAGAAAATCTCAGCCACAGAGCAGAAAATTGTCTCCCATGAGTTTTTAGAGTCAACAGATAAAGGGAAATTCCTCCTTTGTATCGTGACCTTTAAACTTTGGAAACAGCTATCATGTCCTCTCTGAGCATTCTTATTTCAGGTCAAAATTCTCAATTCCTTCCCTTCTTCCTTAAGAGGACTGCTTATGTCAAAGCAATAAGAATCTTCACACTTTTGTCATCCCAAATATCGTAATGATTTTTAAAACATATCTCCTTAAATGGTCACACCTGGAGAGAATACTGTAGCTTTTCAGCTAAACTTGTTGTGCTCCACTAATCACGGTTCAAATATACTCATTTATATTGTTCATAGTCATCTAAAACCTCCAATTTCCATGTGCAAGTGCTTGTAAGTTATTCTGCTTCTCTTCTGTACTTTTACTTTAGAATGCAAAATAGTACCTGAGTTGTATTCTGACTAATTTTTTTTCATGGAAAATCGCAATTCATAAGTCTTTTGGGCATTCTGATTCTCTTGTCTAACACTTTATCTTCCAGTTTTGTCATCTACAAATAGGAAAGCCTTGATCTACATCTTCTTCTAAATCTTCACTGAAACTATGAACCTCCAGAGAATTTAGAGCCTGGGGGGTCTGAAATTCTGTTTCAAGTTTGATACCAATTTATACTCAGTATTATGGGTTTTCAACTAGTTTGTACTTGGTCCATGTACTTACTCATCATTTTAAAAAAATGCAAAGCCTTACTGAAATTCAGATACACCAGGTCTGTCTATTCCTTTGATTTATTAGCCTGGTTACCACAACAAAGAAGGAAATGTCAGTCTGACTTTTCTTGTTGTCAGTGAATCTAAGCTAAAACTTCACGATCCTTGTATCCTCCTCCAAGTGTTTCTAAATTTAATTATTTGTTCTAGGACAGCATATTCCAATAGAAAAACATAAGGCTAGATATACAAGTACTTTTAGATTTCCTGGAAGCCACATTTAAAAAAGTAACAAGGAAGAGGTACAATTATTTTACTAATATGTTTTAACTCAATATATTAAAAAAATCATCATTTTAATAGGCAATCAATATAAAGTAAATACTAATAAAATATTTTGGTTTTTTTATACTCTTTGAAATCAATATGTACTTTACATCATAGCGCACCTCCACTCAATTAAAAACTTAGTTCCTCATTTGTATTAGCCACATTTCAAAGGCTCAATAGCCACAGGTGATCACTGGATACTATATTAAACGGTGCAATTACAGAATATCTGAAGTATATTTAATCACTTTCCACATTTGGAAAATTCAGAATGATTATTTGTCCTTTAGTTTTTTTGTACCTGTCTCATATTTAACAATTTCTCAATGACTATTAGAAGTTTTAGCAAGTTACTTTGAAATTCTGAAACGTAATTTATGATAGTCAGCATATTTCACCTCATTTGAATAACTAGATGGTTCCTATGAATACTTCACCTATCCTGACTTTAATTAACTTTTTCTAATACCTGGACCACTTCCTTTAGTATGAAGAGGACCAATAATGGGGTTATCACTGGGGGTTCTGAAGACAGATAATCATAGAATTGAATGTGGTTCTGCCACTGCCTGGCTGGATAAACCCACATGCATTATTACACCTCTCTAAGCTTCAGCTTCTTCATGTATAAACAGCAATACAAAGAGGATCTACCTTATCTAATTAATGTGAGAAATAAATAAGATCACGGATGTTAAGTGCTTAGCATAGTACCTGGCACAGAGTAATTGCTCACAAAATATTAGTTATATGACTAAGATGATTGGCAGGGAATATAATTAAAGTGGAAGAGCATTTTTGCTTTCCCTTTGCCATCCATTGGCACTAAACCATCAACTCCTACTAGCTAACCCATTAATTCCTTATTCTTTCTGCTCTTATATAACTAGAAAGACCTTTAATCTCTATTGACTACAAATTCATTTAGTCTATGGCTCCCTATATTCTCTTTCCTACGGTGGGTCCTGATCCACTCCAATTCTCATTACCTCCCTTCCTCCCTCAAAGACATACCTATTCCTTTTTTTTGTCATTTGAATCTTACCTCGGCAGGGTGTGCAGCCGTTATATCTTCCAAACTCATGGCTAGGGCCTTGGCCAGATCTTCATTCAGATCCCAAGAACCGTTTGCATTTTGTAGCGCTATCAGCTGTATAAGAAGATTCTCTCTAACAGCTTTGGGGCGAAAAAGAGAGAGAATGGGAAATTATAGAGCTACTGGCACCTTAGCATACGTCAGAGAGGCTGCCAATTTCAGAGGCGGGCTATAGCAAGAGTGCTACAGAGAGGAAGTCAAAGACAGCATCCAGAAGAGCTTCAAACCCAACTTGTGAAAGAATGATCAGTGCACAGGGACGCAAAGAGGGTGGCAGCAGAGTTCTGCAGGTGGAAGGCCCAGCCCGCAGGCAAGCTGTGTGAGCTGAGATGGCAATGGGGTTTGGCCACCTGGGGGTCACCTCAAACTCCATTGCGTAGGCTTCAAGGTCCTATATTAATGAAGCTAGCTGGACTGACCTTCATAAATATAGGGACTGAACAAATCTCACCTTCTGCCTGATGCTTTTCAAACAGATTACCTCCTAGGTAGAGAAAGACAAAAGACAGGAGAGCGTTGAAGCGGAGTTCTTCAGTCCCTATAGATCAAAGAAGTGAACTGAGGCCCACCTCACCTGTATGGTGAGTTTCCAAGTTGTTCCTATTGGTGGGAGAATGAGTCTTTTCCATCTTACCACAACGAGCCATACATTTCATCTTTTGGCTGCAACTCTGAGCTTGGGCCATTGCTACTCCTATATGTGTGACAGACAAACACTGGTGAGAAGAACTCCTTGTAAACGTGCTCACCTAGACGGTTCAGGCTCCTGCGATTCATTGATGTATAGTTATTGCAATCATAGTCCATGTATGTCATGCTTGCACAATAAGCAACACTCCTGCGACCCAATGCAGAGTGAAAATGATTGCTGAAGGGAAAAACTGAAAAATACCAATACGAACATCAGGACTGAGGCTCTCTGCAGTGGGCAAAGGATATTGACAATTTGAGACATACCCTCCCATCCACACTGGCTTCATTCACCACCCTTATTGTGCCATGCTTCTCTCATAAGCCCAGCTCCTGCACCCACCCTCACCCTCTAAATTCTCTTCCTACTTTCTACTCTGTCCTCTGGAATCCCTGACACAGGCTAAATAAACAATCTTTCCTGCATCTTTAGTTTCAGGACAAGAGGATTCTTCCTGTTCAGTCTTAATTTAAAACCAATTCATTTTCCCCAAAAACTGTTCTCCCTCTCTCCCTCTCAAATGGTTGTTGCTCAATGTATCACATTCCAAGTACCCAGCTCCTAATGATGCATCCAGACCATTACTCTTCCACCCTCACCTGGGCTACCTTCCACATGTCCTCACTACTGTCCCCTTCCAACCTCTTTGTCTCTTTCCATCATCCACTAAAGTATCTGAAAGCTAGACTGTAGACTTCCACTCCCTTGCAAGGCCTGCCATCACCTGGAGAAATTTCAGCACCCCTGTATATCTACAGGGGTGCCCATCCAACACCCTAATGCAAAGCTTCTTGAATTCCTCAAATACGATGACTTTCACTCCATTCTACTTCCTCCCAAGCTGTGATGACCTGGTTATCATGCAGAATATTTCTACTTGGAAAAAATGAATTTGAAAAAATCCTACTTTTAAAATATAGTACCTGATTTTTCCAGCTTCCTAACTTGGGGATTCCTATTTTTCCTGATCCTTGACCTCATCTTTACCACTAAATCCTTGATTCCTCTTCTTTTCTTCTATGACTCAACCTCCTTCCATCTATACTTTCTGCTCTAGTAGGCCTAAATCTCAGGCCCAAGACTGTACCACTTTCTTATCAATACTATCAATTCTATGTCCCTAATTTCTGTTCATCACAACTTTCTGGCAAAACCCCATTGTTGAAATTAAGCCACACTCTCATCTTGCCATTTTTATACTGAAGCTGCTGAATACTGCTGAAATGCATCACATAAACCACGATTCTTTTTAGCAGTTTGGTAAAGTATCCAAATGAAAGTGGACCCTCTTTGACAAAAGTTTCTGTTTCTCCGTGGGCCTTCCATTCTTCAATTGTCCCCAATGGCTCTTTCAAACTTTCTCCTTTTCTTCAAATTCTATATTCCACCACTTTCAGTCTATTATTGCCCATTAGCTAATCTTGCTATCTACTTCACTAAAACTATAGAAAAGTCATCAGAAAGAAACTCCAAAGACTTGCTCCTCAGGCTACGAACTACAAATCTAATCCTATTTCCACGCAAGTTGCCTCTCATTTCCCACCTCTCATTTACTCTTTGGCATCTTATAATGTTCTCTCCTGACCACACTGATGAAATTGTTCTTAGTAAGATCAGCAAGGACTTCTTTGACATTACCCAATAGTCCCATTCCAGTTTTTATTTTGGCTTCTCTGTAACATCTGATACTTTGATAACTCCCTTTGTTATAACATAGTTCCCTTTAGTTTGAATATGCACTCCTTTTCTTCCCACCTCATTGGTTCTTTTTTACTCTTTTTGTGGACCCCTCTGTTATCCACCCCTTACATACTGAGTGTTCTTCAGAGTTTCAGTCTCAATCCCCTTTTTGTCTCACTTTATACCTGCCCCCTAGATAATCTCATTCATTCTCATGACTTTAGTTATTACCTAGATGTTAACTATTGCCAAATGTATATCTTCACCTCTGATATGACTTTGAACACCAAATCTGTCTATACCCATTCCTACCTGACATCTTTCTGTGGATAATCCGTAGGCATCTGAAGTCTAAAATGCTCTAAAAATAATTCAACATTTTGCCCCCTAAACTTACTCCTGGTCTTTCCTCCCAACTTAAATAAATGATACTATAATCTACTCAGTTAGCCAGCCAGAAGTCTGGGCATCACCCTCAATGACTTACCACCTCCACATTCAATTTATCCCTAAATTGACCCTCTTACAATCTGCAATACCTGTTTTCTTCTTTTTTATAGTCACTGCTAGCACTTCAGTTTAAACCACTTCTTCCTCCTGGTTCAATACAATACATTGCTATCCAGTCTTCCTAGAAACTTTGCTTCTTCTCAAATCATTCTCACATGGATATAGGTATGATAATTATAACCCAGTTATCACATCAACTCCCTGCTGTTACTCATTCGATCTCTCTCAAAATATGGTTTAAACTGTTTCATACGGTTAATCATAAAAATAGAGTTAATAATGGTATCTAACTTACAGGATTGTCGTGAGGTTTAATTAACTTAGTATATGGAAAGTATTTAGAAAAAGACCCAGTAAGCCCATGTAAATTTTAGCTATCATGATTATCACCATCATCATTCACCAGTCTCTTGGTCCTTCCTCATCATTCCCCTAGGAATTTGAGACCTGGCCCCTGGGGCTTCTTGCAAAGTCTTATGATTATCCTCAGTAAGTTCCATTTCAAATGAATGATCGTTCCTACAGTCTAACTCAACATCCCTAGACCTCTGTTTTCTTCTACCTTTCCTCATTCTCCACTTGATCCTGTATGTTCGAGTCAAAGTATAACACATACTTCACTTGTATCAATACTTATTCTTTCTTATCTATGCATCTTTTCAGATGCTGATCTCGATACCTAGAATGTCTTTGTTCCCTACTCCTTGAAGCATAATCTATCCAACCCTTCAGGTCTCAGTTTAGATGTCACCTATTTGGAAAAGATTTCTTTGATTACCACACCACCACTACTGGGGCTGAAACCTCCCCTACCTGCTCTCACACACATTGGG
>NW_012147412.1:4598963-4601425 GCF_000956105.1 Propithecus coquereli | reverse complement strand
AGAATATCAAAATATGTGAGACAAAAACTTATAGAACAGAAAGGAGAAACGGAATACTTTAGTTCACTGCATGAGGTTTTTCTTGGTTTTCTTCTGGTCTATCAGATATTCCAGAAAGCACATGACCTGTTTTTAAGGAAGCAATGGCTGTGAGTTGGGAGAGGAACAGCAGATGCTAAATGACCCCTAGTGTGACTGGGCTGGAGCTGGGGAAGATAGGCAATGAAATTTACTAATAAGTCTATGTAGTACAGGGTACCCTCCACTGTAGCTCCTGGGCTCAGTTTGAGTGCAAGAATCTTGAGGCAACATTATCTGCCATCCTTCCTGTGGCCAAGTTTGCAGCTGATGGGTAACAAGTGCAGGGTGAGGGCAACCAATGGGAGATGAGAACAGCTTCTCTCTTGGGCTCCTTGCCCAGAGCATGAGTTTCTGAAAACACAGATGGATTTTTATATTTTCCTAAAACACAAAGCACCAGACTTGAAAAGGGGTTTCAACAAATGTTTCAAAACATTACTTGCTGATTATGAAGACTGATACTTGCTTAGATTTGAGAAATTTACAGTTGGCACATTTCATTGTGTGGGAGCTCAAACGGAGAAATAAAACCACACTGATTTAAAACTATAGTTGGTTCTGTATTTTTAAGGAGACAATTGATTTTGTGTGTGTGTGTGTTTTGGTTTGTTACTGATTTGTTTTGATTTTTGCTTTAGAAGGCTCTCTACTAAGTTTGCAAGCCGTGTCGTAGTCTGGAAGCTGAAGGATGAGAAGGGAAAAACAATAGATGTAACAACAAATGCTCTGCATGATGAGTGTAAAGTGACATCTTTTTGTGCGGAGGGTAGTTGTACAAGTTCCATGGTCCTTAGTAAACTGTATCTTGTTATATTACATAGATAGTGCCTATTTATCTAGATGACAGACTTCCATACAAATCTATTTCATGAAAATACTAAGACCTTCTGAAATTTTAACTGCATACCAATTAGCTGGGGGCCTTTATGTTAAAATGCAGGCTTTAATATAGTTCTTGGTGTTGCCTACAATTCTACATTTCTAACAAACTTCCAGGTGGTGCTACAGCTCTATTCCATGGATCACATTCAGCATAAATGAACCTCGAAGAAAGACCTGGGAGATTAGACGCTGCTATGCAAGTCACACAAGCCCTTCTAATACCAGTTCACTCCACAGCTTAAAGAAACTCAGGCCTAGACCACCCACTGTCTGAGTGAAAGGCACTAAGGTCCTTCTAGGAATTCTTGAGTTTTCAATTTGACACTGATAATAGAGCTCTAGTTTAATCCCTTAATTTTACTGATGAGGATATTGAGCTCCTCAGGGGTTAAACCATTTGGTCATTATCACATAACTATTGAAATGTATGGTCAGGATTCTAACAGCAGTCTTCTGACCAGTGTGCTTTACCGGCTTCCTGTAAGGCAGGAAGTCAGCCTCCAACAGAAGATACAGGGACAGGATACAGTGTGAACAGTGGAGGCATCAGCAAAGCTGGGGCAGAAAACAAAGGATGATGAAACCAGTGTAGGTTCAATAAACGAATCTATGAAAGATAAGAGACAACAAAGTGTAGAATTAGTAATTTAATATTGATATAACAGTTATGATGGAGGACAGCAGATCAAACAGGGTCATTTGCACTAGGATACGGTGTGTGAGACATAAGGGTCTGGGGCGATCATGTGAGCTCCTTTCTTCCTCATGCGGTGAGTGATCCAGGTTCAGGTCTCAGGCAAAACTGCCATGATACCCTTTCTTCTCTTTATTACACTAGATGAGAGCCTGACTTAGAGGCCTCCCAGATTCAGGCAAGGACTAAGGAGTCCATTCCATAGCCCTCTAAGATGTTTAATGATTAAGCAGAAACATCTGTCTCCAACGGGTGTAATTCAACCCAAGTCTCATAGGCAGGAAGGAAGGGCATGCAGGGTAGGCTAGCAAAGTCCCAGCAGGATTAATCAACAAGGTCCCCAGTAGTGCCAACTCTCACAGTGGACTTCATGAGGCTCTCTCTTTATGATCTTGAGGTTACATTGATCCTGATGTTGGCTTTCTACCTCCCTTTAACTCCTCCTCCTAAGAATGGAAAACTTCAAAGCTTGCCAGTATGGTTCTGATAAGCACTTAAGATTGAAATTGAATAGACAAATATCATGCAGAGAATTCTCTAATTCAGGCACTTCCTGACATCAATGCTGCTACCTTTAGGATGAAATCCTTGTCACCTGTTTTTCGCATTGTCACTTTGGAAAACCTGGGAGGAACATTACTGCATATGAACGCTTTGAACTCCTCCAAAGAAAAGAAAAGGTTCTAGGACCACTGTCACTTGTCTGAGCGGACATGGTAAGGAAAGGATGATCACATGCTAAGGGAATCTGGAACAAAAAAGCAAGGTGGGGTGGGCATCGTTTACTTTAATGGCAAGAAACTGG
>NW_012147412.1:4584803-4586753 GCF_000956105.1 Propithecus coquereli | reverse complement strand
ATAATAAGTACTGTAATTTATAATAGGTATTAAAATTGTTAAATGTTTAAAGAAATAAATGTTGCACGAATGATACAGGATTCAACTTGAAGCCTGCCTCTAGAAGTAATATGATATATTTCCCTACAGCTATGGAGTTCTGTCAAGGGAATTTCTTTACCTGACCCAAATCCTCAAGTCCCCAATCTCTATAATCAAGACAGCTTGCTTTATGACTGACATACTCCTGGCACTTGGCACCCATTCCTTAACATTACCAGGTTATTCATCAGCCAACTGTGTGGTCATTGACCATCTAATTATCAAGAAGATTAATCAGGATGTGAATAAGATAGCTGACTAGAGGTACCTAACAGTCACCCCCCACCAAAATAAAAGGACAAAAACAACAAATATACGATGACATTTGACTAGAAAGTCTAAAGAGGAGCGCTGGAGTACAAAAAGCAAGGCAGGGGCAAAAACCCTGTCGGACACAAAGACTCAGGATGGCTGCATAAAGAAGGGAAGAAAACACTCTGCTTCTGCCACCCCTAGTCTCTCCAGTGAGGATCAGCTGGGAACCAGGAGGTACTCTGTATGCAGAGAAAAGGTAAGCAGGAGGCCCCCCCCACTTCCTGTTACCTCTACAGATTCCTACAGTCCTCAAAAGCCCTGGGCCCTGGTTAGGGAGCTTCCTAGAGTTCATATGGCTGCATTACTCCACAGAAGGACTTATGTTGTGCTGCCCATAACTCATGTTGCTACATCACAGCACCATATTGAAACCAGAGACACCTGCAGAGTGCGTCCTGCTCCAGGGACCAGTAGACACTGTGTTGTTCTACCCCTGAGGCTCTGCTGTGATGGCGCCACACTCACACAGAGTGCTGTTGCATCTTCAGCCGAGCTGCTGCATCTCCCTACTCCCTGAAAACTAGCTGCCTAGGAAGCAGCAGAAAACCTAAATAGACCAATAAAGAGGAGAGAATACTTCCAAACTCATTTTGAAAGGCCAGCATTACCCTAATATCAAAACCATTCAAGGACACAACAAAAAAGACAACTACAGGCCAATATCCCTGATAAACATAGATGCTAAATCCTCAACAAAACACTAGCAAACCAAAATCAAAAGCACATTAAAATCATCATTCGCCATGATCAAGTGGAATTCATCTCAGGGATACAAGATTGTTTTGACGTACACAAATCAATAAGTGTGGATGACATGAACAGAATGAAGGATAAAAACCAAATGACCCTTTGAAAAGATGCATAAAAAGTATTTGACAAAATTTAATATCCCTTCATGATAAAACTCTCAACAAATTATGTAGAGATGACATGTACCTCAATATAATAAAGACCATCTATGACAATCCTGCAGCAAATATTATGCTGAACAGCGAAATGTTGAAAGCTTTTCCTATAAGTTCGGAAACAAGACAAGGGTGCCTACTTGTATTCAACATAGTACTGGAAGTCCTAGCCAGAGCAATTAGGCAAGAAAAAGAAATATAAGGCATCCTAATTGGAAAGGAGGAAGTTAAATTGTCCCTGTTTTCAGACGACATGATTTATATATAGAAAACCCAAAAGACTCCACCAAAAAACTATTAAATGTAATGAATGAATTCAGTAAAGTTGCAGGATCCAAAGTCAGCATACCAAAATCTGTAGTGTTTCTGTACACCAATAGCAAACAATCTGAAAAATAAATCAAGAAAGTAATCCATTCATAATGGCTGAAAAGTAATTAAAATACTTAGAAATGTAACCAAGAAGGTGAAAAATCTCTATACTAAAAACTATAAAATACTGATGAAAGAAATTGAAGAAGTCAAAAGTAAATGGAAAGAGATCCTGTGTTCATGGATTGGAAGAATAAATATTGTTAAAATGGCCATACTATCCAAAGTGATCTACAGATTCAATATAATCCCTATCAAAATACCAATGACATTCTTC
>NW_012147412.1:4579631-4583708 GCF_000956105.1 Propithecus coquereli | reverse complement strand
CATATGCTGCCTATTCATAATAGCCAAGACCTGGAATCAACCTAGGTATCCATCACTAAATAAATGGATATCAAACATGTGGAATATATACAAAATGGACCACTATTCAGCCATTAAACACAATGAAATCCTGTCATTTGAGACCATATGGATGAACCTGGAGAATACTATGTTAAATGAAATAAGCCAGGCACAGAAAGACAAACACTGCATGATCTCATTTATCCGTGAAATCTAAAAAAGCTGATCTCATGGAAGGACAGTAGAATGGTGGTTACCAGAGGCTTGGTAATTAGGGAGTGGGGGAATGGGAAGATTTTGGTCTAAGGATATACAAATACAGGTAGATGGAAGGATAAAATGTCCAGAATAGCCAAATATAGACAGATAGAATAGGCAAATATAGAGAGACATAAAGCAGGTAAGTGATTACCCAGGACAGAGGGAGGGGGATGGGGTGCAGGAAAGGATAGGTGGTGGTCAGGAAGAGAAATTGAAAATGATTGTTAACGGTAATGGACTTTCTCTCTTAGGTGATGAAAATGCTCTAAAATTGTACCGATTGTGGTGATGGTTGCACAACATGCTAAAATCCACTGGATTGTGTACTTTAAATGGGTGAATTATATGATATGTGAATTATATCTCAATAATGCTGCTTTAAAAAAAAAAGAAGATAAATCCACTTCAGATTTTGAGAGTTTGATTACTCAATATTTATGTGTACTTTCTGTTTTACTGTTTGGGTTTTTCTCTTGGATTATTTAAAATCTACTTGCCAATGGGATACATTGTAGTTCCCTAGGACAGAAAAGTTTAACACTAGCCAGAAATCCTATACGTGGAAGTACAAGAAAAACAAGGCAAGTTAAGAATGTTTCACCACCTTTTCCTTTAAATAATGTACTCAGGTATTCAGGACCCTTTATTCCATCTGAGTTTGGATGAGATAAAACTCACCACCTCCTCGGAGTCTTCCCAACAGAAATGTCCTTGGAATGTCCATGTAAGTCAAGGGCCCCTGAACTGGCTTGTTGAGCTCCTTGTTGATAGCAATGAAAGCTGTGAAGGAGCTTATGACTCCAGACTCAAGGCTGATGTTCAATATTTCACTTTTACAACTTGCTGGAGTCTCCATGAGGCCCATGTCCTTGGTTTGGATAAAGGACTTGGCAGCAAGGCGGTGAATGGTGAGGCTGAAAGAAAAAAAAATTTCCTGAACCTAAGGGAAAACCACCCACATGCCAGTTGCTCTGAGCTCTTAAAAGTTAGGAATAACAGAGGGAAGAAAAAGTAAGATAAGGGGAGAGATAAGACTTGGGTGGCTTAGAAATAAAAAGTGACTGTAGGGAAACAATTGATCCCAAATCCAACCACCAAGGATGACAGAACGGGGGAGGGGGGAAACAGAAAGAGAGAGATATAGAGAGGAACAGAGAGAAGAGAGGAAGGAAGGAAGGGTGGGATGGAAGAAAATAGCAAAGGAAAACAGAATTCTCACTTGGCATCAGGCTTGGGTTGTAGAGAAAATGTCACCTTATCCTCAAAACTCTTGCCCTGGAATGCATACTTGAGGCATACTTTTCCTGTTGTCTCTGCTGGCTACAAATTAGAGAAGAGCAGAAGTGATGGAAGGAGGAGATCACCAAGAAAAGGATTAGAACAGGGGCAGTTTCCCAACATGATACATTAAAATTGTGACTAAGAATCAGGTAGCGCAGGAAACCAGAGCCCCAGATGATGAGGAAGAGCATAGGCTGGCTCTGCCTACAAGTGCAATCTCTTCCTGACATCCAAATCCACCCACCAGCTTTAAAGAAATTGTCAGTACAGTATGGTAGCTATTCCAACTAGAGGAAGTAAAAAGAATGGGAACTCACTGGCATTGCCCCAGTCAGTTGGGCATAGATGATTAACCTCTGACCCTTAAAGATGACAGTTGGTTCTGGGGAAAGCATTTTAGCAGATAGACCAGGAGGCAAATCCCAGCTCACAGAGACATCCTCTACCATGGGCTGCAGGGAATGTTTCAGGGTCCTAAGAACCTGGTGGAAGAAAGGGAACAGAACAAGCAGAAACAAATAATACTGACAATGAGAGCTACTATTAACTGAGTACGTATTACATACAAGGTGCTATGGTGTATACCATACGGCATGCCTACTTCTTAATACTGTACTAGGAGATGGGCATTATTTTTCTTGTCTTACTAATAAAGCTGAAAGATTTAATAACATCAATGTGAATGAAGAAAATGTTTGAGAAACAAGGCCCCTGGAGACAGGGATTAGACAAGAGACAGCATCAAGTGGAAAATAGGAGCTTAGAAATGTAACGAGATGTCTTCTCCTCTGCAGACTGATCAAATGGAATCACCAATTTACCACTTCTTCCAATCTCTTAGACATATCACAATTTTTCCTTCTCCTGGACATAGGACCAAAGAGGTCCTAAAACACAGACCTAGAACCACAATCATGACAGCTGAAGCTCTTAGTTTCTCTGTCTCTGGTCTTCAATACACAGGTCCCAATCTCTTTCAGCATCTCGTTTCTGGGCTTTCAGTTACATATGGATCAGATGCCATTTCTGCAGGTAGTACAGGGGCCCCCTTTTACATGAGGCCAAAAGTTCTTCCACTAGGTATATAGCACAAGGCCTCGGGGATACAAAAAAACGCATCCCAGAGGCAAGCTGCTGCCCCTTGGCCTTGTGCAGTGTGCCCCACCCTGTTCCACATATTGTCTGAAGTGTTACCTCTGGACACACAGCCCTTCTCTCACCTTGGACTGCATCCTGTCCTTGCCTGTGATAAATTCTGAAGTGCCCCTTGAGGCCAGGGCAATGCCTTTTATGAGGCTGGTGGAGGCACCTTCTCCAATACCAAATGAGAAACATCTGTAATTGTAAAAGCATAAAGGTTAGAGACAGGAACTAAAGAGTGAAGTTATAAAATTAACATGTAATAGTCCAAAATGCATCAAGAGATAATCTGCTTTCTTGATAAAAGTATAATAGCTATCATTTATTGAGCATATTCTACATTTTAGGAGCTATAAAAATGCCTTAAATAATATGATTTAATCATCACAAGACTCCTAATAGGCAGGCTTCTATTTCAATTTGTAGATAAGAAACTGAGGCCCAGAGAATTTAAGAAATCTGTCCAAGATAACACACCTGCTAAATGATAGAGATGGCACTGGAGCACTGGCCTGTGTGACTACAAGGTCCCCCAGGAAAATGAAGGAAACGAGACAAACTATCACCAATGCCCACCGATCATTGTTCCGGTGCCGTATCTGCCCTGCAAGGCCATCCTTAGAGTGAGGACGTGTGCCTCTTCCTCTAACTGGGGAATGCTCACCCTGCCTTAGTCCAAGTGTACCAAATAGCTTCTTAACCATAATTTAGTCTCCTAACTAGAAGTATCTATAAAGGGAGAATACACTGGTAATACTAAAACAAGAATTTTTAGAAGGCATGACAGAGATAGCTTTCATTTTAAATTAATACACTAAAACTTTAGTTTATGTATCAGTCTCTTTTGAGATGGGTTAGTGTGAGTCATCATTTCCAAGTCTAATGTTGTCATCATTAGGATTACACTTATAAGGCTAAGGATCAGACTACAGTGATGTTATAATACTCCCTAAATAATACAGTCTGCCAACATAATGATACCACAACCTTTAAATTTCTGTCTAACATGATCTTTGAACTATACCCTGCTATAAAGTAGTTTTATGTACCTTTTATAATTTTTGTATAAAACCAAAAATAAACAATACTTCTTGGTGGCTAACTATATGCCTAGAACTCTCTAAAGTGTTACATGTGTGTGATAATAAAAATAAAAATAATAATTACAATAATAACTACATTTCCTGTAGACCTTATTTTCTGTCAAGCACAGTTCCTAATACCTTACGTAGGTATACTCTGTTAACCCTCACAGAAACTCTATAAGGTAAGTACTATTAGTATTCCCATTTTCAAGTGAGAAAACTAAGGCTTAGGTGATTTGTCCAAACAGCCAGCAAGCAGAACTATAACTTAAATACATTGCTCCAGACT
>NW_012147412.1:4577192-4579581 GCF_000956105.1 Propithecus coquereli | reverse complement strand
AGTATTTGACAAAATTTAATATCCCTTCATGATAAAACTCTCAACAAATTATGTAGAGACGACATGTACCTCAATATAATAAAGACCATCTATGACAATCCTGCAGCAAATATTATGCTGAACAGCGAAATGTTGAAAGCTTTTCCTATAAGTTCGGAAACAAGACAAGGGTGCCTACTTGTATTCAACATAGTACTGGAAGTCCTAGCCAGAGCAATTAGGCAAGAAAAAGAAATATAAGGCATCCTAATTGGAAAGGAGGAAGTTAAATTGTCCCTGTTTTTAGACGACATGATTTATAATACAGAAAACCCAAAAGACTCCACCAAAAAACTATTAAATGTAATGAATGAATTCAGTAAAGTTGCAGGATCCAAAATCAGCAACCAAAATCTGTACTGTTTCTGTACACGAATAGCAAACAATCTGAAAAACAAAACCAAGAAAGTAATCCATTCATAATGGCTGAAAAGTAATTAAAATACTTAGAAAGAAATGTAACCAAGAAGGTGAAAAATCTCTATACTAAAACTATAAAATATTGATGAAAGAAATTGAAGAAGACAAAAGTAAATGGAAAGAGATCCTGTGTTCATGAATCGGAAGAATAAATATTGTTAAAATGGCCATACTATCCAAAGTGATCTACAGATTCAATATAATCCCTATCAAAATACCAATGACATTCTTCACAGAAATTAAAAAACCCTAAAATTTGTATAGAACCATAAAACACCCAAACTGCCAAAGCAACCTTGAGAAATAAAACAAAACAAAACAAAACAAAAAAACAAAGCTAAAAGCATCACACTACCTGACTTCAAAATATTCTATAAAGCTGTAGTAACCAAAACAGCATGGTACTGGCATAAACACACACACACAGAACAATGGAGCAGAATGGAAAGCTCAGGGATAAATCTACACATTTACAGCCAACTAATTTTTCAGAAAGTTGCTGAGAACACACAAGGGGTAAAGGACAGTCTCTACAATAAATGGTGTTGAGAAAACTGTATATACACATGCAGAAGAATAAAATTAGACCCTTATTCCACATCATATACAAAAGCTAACTCAAAATGGATAAAAGATTTAAATGTAAGATCTGAAACTAGGAAACTACTAGAGGAAAACATAAGGGAAAAGCTCCATGACATTGGTGTGGGCGATAAATTTTTGGATATGGCCTCAAAAGCACAGGCAACAAAAGCAAAAATAGACAAATAGGTTATATCAAACTAGAAAGCCTTTTCATAGGAAAGAAAACAATCAACAGAGTGAAGGGAAAACCTACAGAATGGGCGAAAATATTTGCAGAACAAAAGTGCAATAAGGGGTTAATATATCCAAAATATACATGGGACTTAAACAACTCGATAGAAAGAAAAAAAAATAACCTTATTTAAAAAATGGACAAGAGACTTGAATAGACATTTCTCAAAAGAGGACATACAAATGGCCAACAGGTATATGGTAAAAACCTCAACATTATCATCAGGAAAACGCAAATCAAACCCACAATGAGATATCATTTCACACCTGTTAGACTCAAAAAGACAAAAGATAATAAGTGTTGGTGAGGATTTGGAGAAAACGGAACACTTGTACACCAAGTGTTCCCACCATATGCGTGGGAATGTAAATTAGTACAGTCATTATGGAAAACTTTATGAAGGTTCCTCAAAATATTAAAAATAGAACAATCACATGATCAAGCAATCCCACTAATGGATATATATCCAAGACCTGAAATCAATATGTTGAAGAGATATCTGTACTGCCATATGCTGCCTATTCATAATAGCCAAGACCTGGAATCAACCTAGGTATCCATCACTAAATAAATGGATATCAAACATGTGGAATATATACAAAATGGACCACTATTCAGCCATTAAACACAATGAAATCCTGTCATTTGAGACCATATGGATGAACCTGGAGAATACTATGTTAAATGAAATAAGCCAGGCACAGAAAGACAAACACTGCATGATCTCATTTATCCGTGAAATCTAAAAAAGCTGATCTCATGGAAGGACAGTAGAATGGTGGTTACCAGAGGCTTGGTAATTAGGGAGTGGGGGAATGGGAAGATTTTGGTCTAAGGATATACAAATACAGGTAGATGGAAGGATAAAATGTCCAGAATAGCCAAATATAGACAGATAGAATAGGCAAATATAGAGAGACATAAAGCAGGTAAGTGATTACCCAGGACAGAGGGAGGGGGATGGGGTGCAGGAAAGGATAGGTGGTGGTCAGGAAGAGAAATTGAAAATGATTGTTAACGGTAATGGACTTTCTCTCTTAGGTGATGAAAATGCTCTAAAATTGTACCGATTGTGGTGATGGTTGCACAACATGCTAAAATCCACTGGATTGT
>NW_012147412.1:4566787-4573852 GCF_000956105.1 Propithecus coquereli | reverse complement strand
AAAATATAACACCCTAGGAAAGTTCTACTCATAGCAATATCTAAATGAGTTGTTTGAAGCCAGCAGAGAACTAGAAAAGCTGAACACAATATTTTTAATACTTTGTTTGTAAGCATCAAAGGGATACCAAGATAAACAAATCTACGAGCTGAGACCTGGGAGAGGAGGGAAGCCAAGAGAAATGATCCTGGCATCTGTTGTCCCTTTACCCTTTGAAGTAAGTGCCAAGTACAACATGGACTGCTGAAAAGCTAGGCAGTTTCACACAGGTGGAAGGAAAAAAAAAACAACAATTTGGCCTTCCAAAAAGGAGGTGCCCTTGTAAATACATCAGGTTTTTGAACAGAACCCTGTACTACAAAATAATGCTAAAACTACTGAGTAATCATTTGCTGAGAACAAGGTAGCTACAAAATTTTAAAGTTACTCATTGGACACTGCATTTAACTAAGTGGTCAAACTTAACATCACCAGGACGGATGTTACTTTTGAAATATTTCTGCCAAAATGTTTAAGATTAACCTAAATGTGAATTTAAACAGTCATACAAACACAAATGGAGATTCTACAAAAATAACTGGCTGGTACTCTTTCAAAATGTGAGTGTCATGACAGACAATGAAAAGCTGAGGAACTATTCCAGAGTAAAGAAGACTAAAGAGACATACTGACTGAATGAAATATTTGTTATTGGATTTGTCCCCAGACCAAACACAAAAACAGACAAAAAACAACAAAGGATATAGAAAACTATGAAAGATATAAAGAAAAAGTGGCAAATATAGCCTACATTAAGACAATGGCATTATGTGAACTTTAAATGTCCCGAATTGAGTATTCTTATGGTGATTTAGCAGAGTGTCCTTATTCTTAGAAGATGAGTACATAAGTATTTACATAAAAGCATTACAGTGTCTGTGGCTTTCTCTCAAATGTTTCAAACAAAAAATAACAGCTGAAGCAAACGTGATAAAGGTTGACAACTCGTAGGCCTGGGTAAAGGGTACATGAGTGTCCATTGTTCTATTCTTGCAACTCTTCTAAAGGTTTAAATTTTCTAAATAAAATATTAGAAATAAACATTTCAAGAAATCAAGAAAGACCAAAATAAATGCAAAGATATGTAAATAGACTGGAATCCTCAATATGGTAAATACCAAATCTTCCCCAAATTGATCTAATAAAGTCAATGCAATTCTGCCCAATTTCCCAACAGGTTTCCTTTTGTGGTAAAAACTGACAAGCTAATTCTAAAATACAAACACTAAGAGCCCAGTAAAACTTAGACAATCTTGAAAATGAACTAAGTTGAGGACTTACTCTATTGGAAATCAAGATTTATCATAAAGCTATATTAATTTATATGATTTAGCGCTGTCACATGTCTGGATAAAAAGACCAGTGCAATGGAACAGAAGACCAAGAAAAAACCCACATACATATAGGTGCTCATTTGTGATAAAGACAGCACTGCACATCAGTGAGGAAAGGACAAATTTTTCCATAAATGGTATACAGCCAATTTGATATCCATAGGTGACCAAAAAATAAATAAATGAATAAAACCTGACCCCTATATCACACAATACACCAAAATACATTCCAGGTGCATTCTAGATCTAAATGTAAACAAAAAAATAAAACTTCTAGAAAACAACAAAATAAAAAGTTTTCACTACCTCGGGTAGGGAAAGACTTTCGAACAAGATACAAAAAACACTAACCATAAGGAAAAGACTTAAAAAAAAATTGAACTATATTAAAATTAAAAGCAGCTATTATTCAAATACATTTGGAGGGTTAAAAAATTAGCTATAGACTAAGAAAATATATTTTTAGATTATATAGTCAAGAAAGAGCTTGTATCCAAACCACAGAATCAACTACGGATCAAAGTAATATATATAAATAATTAATAAAGAAAAAGACTTGAAAGCATATCACCAAAGAGAACACCCAAATGGCCAACAGATATGAAACAGTGCTCAACTTTATTCATCATCAGAAAAATATAAATTAAAGCCATACTAAGATGCCACTATACACACACATAATTGGCTATAATTTAAAGACAAATGATATTAAATTTTGGATAGAAAATGAAGCAATTAGAATCCTCCTACAATGCTGGGGTGAATTAAATTAGTACAATAGCTTACAGAACTGTTTGTCATTCCCCAGAAGTTCCATAATTCTGTTTACTCAAAGAAATGTATATGTATATAAATATGTATACACATACACATGTATGTCTGCAAAAAATACATGTACAAGAAGGCAAAAATGTTCATAGCAGTATTATTTTTAATAGCCAAACCAAAGTCCATCAGTATTAGCATCAATAAATATGCTATGGTATAGTCATTCTATGGAACACCACACACCAGTAACAATTAACTATGGCTACATAAAAAATATGTATGAATCTCTCAACATAATTATAGAGAAAGGAAAGAAACAATATACACAGAAACAAAAACATACTGGGTAACTCACTTATTTTCATTCAAAAACAAACACCAACAGCCATGGTGTAACAAGAAAGGAGAGCTCTACGTGCGTAGTGACTGTAATAGGGCATGATGTAAAAGGCTGGATGTGGAGAGGTCTTCGTTACATTTGAGTGTTGGATCTGCGTGGTGAGTACACAGGTGCATTCACTGTGGTAATTCACCTAGCTGTATACAGATGATCTGTGTGGTATCCTATGTATTACTTTACAAAAGTTTATAGTAAGAAAAAATATTAACATCTTACTATTCAAGTCTTGTTCCATTGTGGTTTGGAAAGAATAAGGGACGATGATTTTCCTGTGTTGATGTTATTTGGAAAATTACTTTTAATTTTTGTAGACAGTAATAAATTGTCAGCTGATAAAACTAAAATTCTGGAACCATTCTGTCCTCTGCAAGGAATATCAACACTGGTATCATGTAACACTACTTGGATCCAGTCTCCCAGAAATCACGTCATCTTCCTACCTGTGTTTCTGCCTGTTGATTTCAACTTCTTTAATTACAGTGAATGTGTCACTAACTTCTCCATCTGTGAAGACAAAAAGCTGTACAAAGAAAGAAAACACTCATCAAGTTTCTATCAAGTTCATTTTAAGATACCAGAATTTGCCTTTGAAAAACTCAACTATTTCAATGCAGAGGCGCTGATGCCTCTTCAAACGGTCATGAGATCCCGAATGTTCCACTGTCACTAGCACCACATTCTCAAGTGGTCTGATCAGAACCCTGGGAATTTTCAGCATCTCCTCCTACTAGCTTCATTTAAGCTTTTGTGGCACTCCATAAAAGAACTTCCATTGCCTATCATCGCACGGAATTAAGGAAGAAGAAAAATGCCTCTTGTCTTTTTCTTTTCCTCTTTACTATGTAAGACTCTGAATTACCAACTATATTTCAACAATCTGATTCTTGAACTGAGATTTCACCCTGTGTCCCTTCGGTTAGCTCTGTTCCAATTCTTACCTGTAGGGGATGGCCTGGGATGGAGGGTGCCCTGTAAATGTTCTGGAGTGGTGCCAAGATTTCAGTGCCCCCTAGGTCTGCCCGAATACACTTCACTCTCCCCAGTGCCTCCTCCATTGTTTGCTGACTGTACTTCACACTTTCCCTGAGAAAAACAAAGACATCCAGTCACAGGATGGCTACTGGACATTGTCTAGTGTTGAGTCCCTGAACTGGATACCCCCATCGAAAGACAATCTTACCTGAAATTCCCAATGCCAAATTCTGTAGTAGTTCTTTTAACAACCTAGTCCCTCTCTTTAAAATATCATTTTGGACTCTCTATGGCCTTTCCAGAAACTTACCGAAAGAATGCCTCATAGGTAGAGCCAAATCCATAGATGTTGAAATAACAGCCTACAGGTAAACTCTTCAGCAGCAAAATCAGTGTTTCCTGAAGGTAAGAGAGTATGAGGGGACAGAGTGAGAGAGGATCCTCTCACACACACAGACCCTGCCATTCTAATTCTTGAGGGTGTGGACCATCACCTCCACTTTGTGCCTCCTTACATTCCAAGGCCAGCCTCAGGGTGGCCATGCTGGCTGTAGCTCAGTTGAAAACAGACCTACAGCTCTGAATGCACCATAATTTAACCCGTCAGAGTCATCCTCCCTTGAGCTTGTGACCCAGAAAAAGAAAGATACTAGTTTTACCTTGGCTGCCTCTATACGAGGCTGAGATTTACTCTGGCTACTCAAGAGGCTCTCCATACTTCCTGAACGGTCTATGAGGAAGATAAACTCTCCACAGGTATTTGGTGGCTGGGCTTCTGGGATATTTGGATAGAAACTCACCATTGCAGATGGATCTCCCAACAAACACCCTACACAGAAAGGATACAAAAACTGTAAGACAAAAAAGAACTTAAGAATCCTAATGTCCCCAAGAATCAATGGGAGTAAATTCAATAGAGAGCTGAGAAAACTCAAATGTATAACACTGTGTTTGATCCTTAAATCATATCTGTTTGCAAAAGGTATAATGTGAGTTATAAACATATAAAGGAGACAAAATCAGAATAGACAAGAAAGAGAAGAAAGTGGGTAGAGGTTAGCAGGCACAAGCAATAATTAAAATATTGTCACTGAATGTAAGTTTCAGGGCAGCAAGGCAAATAAGTGAAATGCACTAGGTTAACATGTTTCAGCATTTGCAAAAAGAATCAGACAAGTTTCCCTGCAGAGGCAAACCTTCTCTTCAAATCAAATCAATGGAAGAGAATTTATCACATGGGGTCCTTGTTTAAATCTTTAATTACAGCTGTGAAAAAGTGATACTTACATGGACAATTTTTAGAATGATAATTTAAAGAGTTGAGAGTATAGTAAGTGTTATACACAACAAGGTGAGTCTGCCTGCTTTGGATATGAAGCTTGCAGACTTCATACCCACTGATGGTCCCCAGAGGGAAAAGAAGCACTGGGATCTGGGTTGGATTCTAATGGCATCATCCAAACAGCAGGGTGGTGGTGACTACTGGAGTCTGGCCGATGTGGCTAAGTTGTCAAAGTCAGAGCTGTGACTTTATTTTTAGGAGCAAGTGAAAGCTGGTGCAGGAATTGAAATGATGTGGTTGAGATAGAAATGAAATGAAAATGGCTGGGTGATATCACCTCTAGTTTTACAGTTCAGAGAATATAAAATTAAATTCCATTATCTTATCTTTACAAAGTGATTTGAGGATTATAGTGTTTATTCTCAGTAGCCCTGAGATTCAGTATGACCACAGGACATGGCTCAGTTTAATCTCCTAGCCGTGGGGTACTCCGATAACCAAATGGTTTCTAAGTTAAATGGGTGTGACCCAGCAAATGTCTAATAGAACACTAGTTCAAAAATAACATTTACCTAATCCAGATGTCTGGATATTTGACAGAAGAGTAGAATTTTTTTGATGGGCAAGATAGATTCCTTTTCATTCTGAGAGATAGTTGGTTATAATAGAGCTGGCACTATACTCAGAAGTTGGGAAGGTTACCATGAGTGTGATGAGTTAATGTATTTAAACTGTTTAGAATAATACCAGAAAAATAGGAAGCACAATAGGTGGATTATCTACTATAATTTTGGCCTGGCTCAACCTATTTGTACTACCACGAGTCTTGACTTCCTTTGTTTTTAAGGAGGCATTTCAAACCTTAACTCCTCTGCTTGCTAGCCCCAGTGTCCTCATCTGAAGAATCATGGTAGTAATACCTGCCTCAAGATTATTGTGAGGGTAGGTGATATAATATACTTAAGGAGTTCAGTCTATTGCTCAACTTAGATTAAGCTCTTAGTCACAATTTTATAAAACTTATTTCTAAATTTTATTTTTACAGAACTATTTTATTAAATCATGAATTTAATTTTAAAAGAAATCATGTTCTTAATACACTAAGTATGTCTGTTCTGAGTTTGTAAAAAATAAGGTATTACATTTTCATCATGTAGTGTCATGTTTCATTTGGCAGAACTCTCCATGGTTTTACTGAGCCAAGCTGCCACTGAAGGTTGTCACAGTTGCTTCCTTGTGTGGATGAGAACAGCAAGTCATCTTGACCAAATATATCCCCTGGGAAGCAAGACTTGAGTGGCCCAGCTGGAAGGAATTCACAAGACTGATACAGGCTATCTCTGATGTCCCCCTATGGCCTGCAGGGCTGGTCATGGGGAACAGGTGAGAAAATCTGCAGAGGGGCCAAGGAAACTTCTTAGAAGGAAAGGGACTGAGATTTCTATCTTAGCTGTTGAGATCCAACATGATGAAACTTTCTCTGCTGTAAATAATCCTTTAAAATAATGCTGACTAAAGATAAGGTTACTGTTATGGGAATATTTTGTGGGCACCCAAGAAGATACCAACAGGCAGGGGAAAAACAGGTAACTAATGTAAAAAGTTATCTCTTTTCAATAAATGGTGTTGGGAAACTGGATAACTACATACAGAAGATTGAAATTGGATCCCCACCTCTCACCTCATACAAAAATAAATTAACGATAGATAACAGACTTAAACCTAAGATACAGAACCTTAAGAATCCTACAAGAAAATGTTGGGAAGACTCTTTCAGACATCAGTCTAAACAAAGAATTTATGAAGAGGACCCCCAAAGCAATCACAGCAGCAACAAAAATAAATAAATGGGACCTGATCAAATTAAAAAGCTTCTGCACAGCCAAGAAAACTACCATTAGAGCGAATAGACAACCTACAGAATGGGAGCAAATATTTGCATTCTACACATCCGATAAAGGGCTGCTAACAAGAATCTATACAGACCTCAAAAAAATCAATAAGAAAAAATCAAACAACCCATCAATAAGTGGGCAAAGGACATGAACAGAAACTTTTCAAAAGAAGACAGACTAATGGCCAGGAAACATACAAAAAAAAGCTTAAGATCTCTAATCATTAAGGAAATGCAAATCAAAACCACAATGAGATATCGCCTAACCCCAGAGAGATTGGCCTCTATCAAAAAATCCCAAAACAACAAATGCTGGCGAGGATGTGGAGAGACAGGAACACTCTTACACTGCTGGTGGGACTGCAAATTAGTGCAA
>NW_012147412.1:4534504-4564986 GCF_000956105.1 Propithecus coquereli | reverse complement strand
ATGATGGTGATGGCTGTACAAGGTGAATAAGGCCACAGAACTGTACACTTAAAAATATCTAAAATGGTAAATGCTGTTATGCATATTTTACCACAGTAAGAAAAAACTCCAGGTGACACTACATGTAGGTGTGATGAATGAATCAATAAAAGTTATTTATTAATAAAAGAAATTAAGAAACTAAACAGTCTTAATCTAATAATTACTACTTGCATACTTCCTGTGTTTTTAAATGTTTTTCCTAATGCATAGGTTATTTTATTGTGGTAATTAGCCTGTATAAGTTAATTTTCTTTTACTTAACATTCTTCAGAGGCCTTTTTTCCAAATTATTTCAATCTGTCGACGTACATTATTTTAATAACTGCATGATAACTCTTCAAGTGTACCTTGCATAGTACATTTAGCCACTTAAAAACATTATGAAAGAGTGCAATGCACACCATCCGAGGGATGGACACACTTGAAACTCGGACTTGGTGGGGGGAAGGGCAACATACGTAACCTAAACATCTGTACCCCCATAATATGCTGAAATAATAAAAAAAAATTACGATGCTTACTACTATTTGATATCATTAAAATGGCAGGGACAGCTCAGTTCTTAGTTTTACTTATATTTAGATTTATTTCCTTAGGTAACATTCCCAAAATTGACATTACCAAAATGAACACTGATTTGAATCATATGACTAAATTTCTCCTCAAAAGGTTGATACCAAATCATTTTGCTTCAAGCAATCTATGAAAGTGCCAAATTCATCATAACTTTTAAAGCATGAGGTATTATCAGATTTGGAAATCTTTGTTAATTTGAAAGGAGAAAATGCCATATGACTACCATTATTTGCATTTCAAATGAAATAGCATTTCATTGCAATTTCCATTACGAGACTGATCGCTGTCCTATATGTTTATAAACTGGCTATGTTTTCCTCTGTGAATTATTTGTTTCAATCTTTTGCCCAATTTTCTACTGATCTTGTTAAGTTTGTCTACATGACATAACTCCATGATATTCAATAAACCTAACCATTTTTGTATGCCATAGTGTAAGCTATTTCAATGTTTCACGTGGGTATGTTTTACCTGCTACTGGAACAAAGAAAAAAATGAGAGTAATTTGAGGATAATTCCAAGACAGGACTTTACGCTCTAGCAGGTGACTACAAAAGGAGAAAGAAAATACCTGGCTTCATTTCAGGCATCCCCATCTCTACAGCTACGCTGGGAGTATGCACCTCACTGTAGTAAATCAGGAGTTCCACGTCCCGATCATACTTGTGTCCATCAGCCAGGGAAACCTGAGTTGGGGACAGGCAAAGGAGCCACATTAGAACTATCACTGTTTGCTTCCTGGAGCTGATGTCAGAGCTGAGGGCGACAGGCTTCTTCCTTGAGTGAACACTATCAGGAGCAGAAGTGAGAATGGAGAGAAGGCTCTGGATGTTAAACAGGGATAAGGAAGGAGCATCAAGCGACTCCGTCTGGGTTAACGTTTGCGATAAACTGGGTGAGGACCAGCCAAAACTCAAGGAACAGGAGTACTGGCAACAATAGTACCCTCTCATTAATTACCTGAGCAGAAGTCTTATCATCTCCAAGGTACTCAGTAGGACTCAAGGGGCAGTTGGATTGGACTTTCTCAATGCCATGCTGGGAAGTGATGGTGGCGACCATACTGAGTGTGTAGGGCAGGTCCTCCTCCAAAGGGACTATAGGAATCCTCCTATTAAGGCAGCTGTGCTGAGAACATCCTACAAAAAGTTACCATAGTTGTGTTTTCCTTGCCAACACTTTTTAGCACATACACATACAACCTTAAGGGGGTTTCCCCACGACCAGTATTCAAAGGGGAGGGGTACTCACCAGAGAGCTGGTATCTGGGATTCAGGACAGTTGGGAGCACGAAGCGCAGGGCACCATCTGCTTCCAGGGACAGCTCCTGCACATACCTCAGCGTGAGTGCTACCTTCGCCCCAGGTTGGAGGTTCCCCACATTGCAAGAGAAGACATCCCTGGAGCTCACGTCCTCCTCCAGTAAGAAGGCCTGGTGCCCCTGGGAGATGGCATTCTCATAGTTTGCGTGGGCCTAAGGAGAACAGGGTGAGGGTGGAAAAGAAAGGTAACATCAAAGGTGACATGGTTGATGAAGACACAAGCAGTGCAGAAAGCAACCTGATGGGGAGGGACTCTGATTGGTCTTGTCAAGTTCACAGCTACGCTTTGAATGTCTCTGATTGATTTCCCCCACGCCAAGTGATTTTAGGAAAATAGCAGTTAGAATGGAGTGGAGGAAAGAGCTTTCAACAACAGTATGTTTTGTGAAGTTGCATTTGACAGGTATCCTAAATGTTAGGGACAGGGGCAGGTTGCCAGCCCTAACCACAGAAAAACAAGAGGAGGGCAAAAAGGAGGAGAGCAATATGCATTTAAAAGCTAAATAGCAATGGCAAGAACTTACATTTAGGGACTTTTCCTGGCCAGGAGCATGAGCAGAATCTAGGAGCTCATGTCTAAAGGTGACCTTTCCCCCTTTAACATATATTAGCATAAGAAAAATCACACCCATCAGCGCCATGACAGTTTACAATTGTCATGGCAACCCATGGAGGTTACCTTACAAGGATAAAAACCGGGAGGGCCCTTAATTCTAAGAACTCTGCACCCTTTTCCCAGGATAGTTATGAATATTCCACCCCACCTTTAGCATATCATAAGGCATAGACATAAATGTAGGTTCTTCTCCACTCATGGAGACAGACCTATTTCCCCTCAGGAAATGTACTTTCACTTTCTATTCTATGCTGACGAGCCTGCAATAAAAGCTGCTTGGGTAGAAATGCTAGTATCTGTCATCTCTCTGTAGCATGGCCTGGCTTGTAATTCCTTCAAGCCAGGAGCCAAAGAATCAGGGCAACATCTCAAAGAAAGCAACCCTGACACTAAAGAATATGCATTAATAAGAAGAGAGGAGCTAATGTACTCATCCCTAGTACCTTTATCTTGTCCTGTAATTCTGCTACAATTTTCTTCCCATCCACCAAGGCTTCGAAGTTGTAGACAGCAGAGTCTTCATCCATGGGGAATATAAAGGCAGCCTCCAAAGGAACTTTCTGCTCATTCTCATAGTTGAGGGTTGCAGACACACCAGTCACAAACTCATTAATGGACAAGCTCACAGAAATACTCTTTAGCGGCACTGGAGACAGACCAGAATTCAAGAGTTCAACAAGCTTTAACGGAATGCCTCCTGCAGGCCAAGCCTTGTGCTAGGTGCCAAAGATACAATGGCAAGTAAGAGTCACAAATTGGGCTTACCGGGCTTCTGTTTGTCAGTGAGCAGGCCACAGGGGGTCACCATGGTGATACAGAGTTTCTGTAGAAAAGACACATCACAAACAGAGTGACATGTTGAGAGTTGTCTATTTCAACACCAGTACCTTTTGCACTTCTGTCTGGCATAGAAATACGTTCCAAGGGCTAATGTTGGCACTAAGAAGGAAGCTGGAAAGAGGGGGGCAAAGATTCCAAAAGTAAAGCTCCTTCCAAAGGCTGGTCTCAAGTGGGAAAGCTATCAGATTCACTACTACCCACTAAACAGGAAATTGTTTAAACACCCGAGGCCGGTTCAAACACTGATCCCACTTTTCGAAAAGTGTAATACACCACTCCTTATACCACTGAATAGGTGTCACTAACCTAACCCCTCTGAACTCAGAATTCTCTTTCTAAAATGAGAACCATAACACCTATATATCATATATGAATTAATACATGTAAAGTCCCTAGAACAGTGCCTGGCCCATAGGAGGCATTTAATCAATGAAGACAAACATCTGTATCGTTTCTATTATAGTAGGTACTGTTGTTCCCTATAAACCTCTGCTCTAATTCACTTAGGATTATGCTATTCAGAGACCTGCATGTGAGAAGATGCGTGATCCAAAATGGGCTCCTGCAACTTTGACAGCTTACCCTGTGACTTTTCTTTTTGGGCTCTTAATTGAAGCCGCTGTTTGTTTTCTCTGTCCAGGATATTCTCATATATATAAATATTACATATGTGCATGTCCTCTATTTTAAATCAGGCCGTCCTAAACATATCTCCCAAATTTTATTATAATCCTGGACAATCATTTCATGTGATATGGTAACAGATAAATTTTATGTATTGAGGTTATAATTTACATTATGATTCCTTTATCCTGAAAGTCTACAGGTGGGTTTGTTTGGTCCTAGTGATGGCCCCTAACGCCACTGGGTGATGTTCTGGAACAATTCTGAGCTGGATTATTTGCCAGTTTGCCACTCCTTGTTTTGTCAAGGCATTAATTGACCTGCAACCTTCAGCACCAATACGGGGGCTTTTCACTGAAAACATACCTTAATGAGCTAAAATAGCCCTGCGTAGCACACAGAGGATACTGAAGAAAAATGAAACTAATATATTTATCCAGAGGCCCAGAGACAGATGAGTCACTGACGACCTCAAGCTTCCCTAAGGAAGCAACAAGCCAGAAAAACATTGGCTTTTGAGAAAGGCAGCTTTCCTTCCTAACACAACCCACCCTCAAGGATTCCGAAGCTTCTGACAGGACTGTGTCTGTGCCCCTACACTCCTCCCAATCACCATTTAAAACATCCCGCCCACCCCATCCAAGTCAACATCCATGTTGCTCATCCACCTGACGGCAAGGGCGTTTCTTATACGCTGTGCCCCATCCCCACACATCAGCACCCAAAATCAGGCTTTTCATTTCATATTGTTTTTATTTGGAGCCATTGGATAAAAACTGAGTGTGGCAACATGGCACACAATTTGACAGCAACACAGGGGACAGTGGCAGGTGTGAGGTAAAGAGAGGATGCTCGGGAAAGATTTTCCGTGTGGACCCTTGACTGGGGCAAGTTCTCTGGTGAACAGGCTGGGGGCGGGGGAGGGAAGGATTGCTAACAACAGCAGCAGGGACCTTAAAGCAGGAGAATCAACAGGAGTAAAACAGCTGGAGGAATTGCGTCAGGTAACCAAAGCTCTCGGGCTGGGCAGTGCTCACCAAGCCTGTCTGTGAGTGGAAGGAAAAGGAGCAGAGGGCGTCCCCTACGAAGAAACAGCCTTCATTTCCTCATTCTAACCCCAGATTGAGGGATCTTGCTATTCTACACCCTTTACCCACCCCCCTTCCCAGTGCAAACAAAGTGAGTTTGATCAGAACTAGTTCTGGGCCTCAGGATGGCACTTCAGCAGGGCACCTAGAAATGCATAGGTAAACACTGGCCGCAGGAGCTGACCAAGGTCAAAGCCTTGCATCTGAGGAAGCTGGGAGAATAGAGAGCTTCTCCCTGAGCCAGGTAGCTGCTGCGTAGGTGGCCCCTCAGGAATGCAGAGTCCCAGCCCTGAGCTGCTCTAGCGCAGGGGTTGGGGGGAGCTGGGTGGTACAGCCTGCCTGACCCTGCTCCCTATTGCAGGGGAGAATTGGAGAATCTGGCCAAGAAAGAGATCTGGGATGCAGGGTGGGGCTTGGATAACGTGAGAGTAATTTAATCTTTCAATTTTCAATCCTAGATTTTTAATGTCCTGGTAATTACAGAAGGGACAGAAGGGTTTATGGGCTGCAATTGATTGGGTAGGTGAAGGCTTATGACCAAATTTCTGCAGCATAAACTTACATAAAATTGAGAAAATAACATCAATTGTCCATATCAAAGGAAGAAAGAAGGAGAAAGAAAAAGGTAAAGTAAAAGAGAATGAAAGTAGGAGAGGGGCCTTGAGATTAGGAGATGGCTAAATCCCCCTCCGGCCCCGCCAAGATTCCCCTAAACTGCCAAAGCTGCAGAGAGCACCCCCCGCCCTCCCCGGTTCACGCACCAGGACTAAATTCCTCACCTCCTGGACTTGCAGTTACAAGAAGCCTCTACAGGTTTCAGATCTGCGGAAAGGAAGTTAGAATGTGCAGATTTTGGTCCTCAGGTGCAGAGGGTGGCATCCAGCCCCAGGACAGGCTGTGCGGTCGCCTACCTTCTCCAGAAATCCGGGGGTGCTCTGAGTCACTGGAAAGTGAAAACAACAGCAGACAAAATTTCCAGGAGGACCCGCCCCCTTCTAGGGACCGGTTATAAAGTAGCAGTTACATGAGTAAGGGACCGATAGAAAATTCTGAAACATACAGGCAGTGCCTGGGTTACAGAGATGTGTTCCTGAGAATGTCTTTAGGTCATATTTGCATGCAACTGCAGATCCCTGATGAACAGCACATAGAGGGTAGTAATAATAATAACACTATAACGGCTCGTATGTGGTAATAATAATACCGTGGAATACTGTAATAATAATAATAATACTTCTGTGCTGTAATAATAAGGTACAGAAACTGTTGTGCTCTTTCTTCTCATTCGAACAAACAGAACATAAAAATGAGGTCATACAAAAAGTTTAGATGGGGCAGGAGAAATTTCAAAGAAGAATATTAAAGGTTAACATTGACCTGGTGTTGCGTCAATGTCTGTCTTACTGGAAGGGGCATTTCTGAGGCAAAAAGAAAGGTAGGTGACATTCATCAGAAGAGTACGAGGAAGATGGTGCTGGAGAATCAGGGTTGGAGTCTGTTGCTGGAGCAGGGGAGCTCACCACTGAAGCCTGTCTTGAAAAAGGAAGCTAGGGTTGTCTGCACAGCTTTTTCCTTTCTTTAATCATAAATGGGCTTGTAGCAGCTGATGTTTTCGCTGACTGCAAGGTAAGCCTTTGTAAACTGCTCAAAGTTAAAATCTGGCTCCTCAGGTTTAGCAAACCCCGCTTCAATGAGAGGAAAAGCTTCAGCTAATTCTTTTTTCAGATACTTTCTTGTCTTTGGATCTTCTGATCCTTCACATTCTTGGGCTGGTATCAATTCCTTCTCTATGTATCTATGGAACACCCTAAATCAGAACATCCTTAACCCGGGTACTACCTGTAATCAAACCTTTGCTTTTCTCTGGATCAACGGAAATTTCTTCAACATTGGAACGTTTGGTTTTGTCCTTTGATCCTTGCTAAGGATCAATCAGAGATTGGCAAAGGGAAGGGAAAGTGAAAATGCCACAAGAGTGAGAACATCAATGAGGACATTAAAAACTACATATTTCTGTAATATTAATAGAATCGCTTACCAAGGGCTTACAGTATGCTGGACCCTGCTAATAAAAACTTCATGGGTGTTATGTCATCGGCTCCTTACCTCCAATTTGAGTCATTTGTCCCAAAGCTGTGCCCTCCCCACAGCACTGGGGGAAGACCAGCAGCCGGGCTCAGACACAGACTTCTGCTTACTTGAGAGACCGTCCTGTCATGCAGGGCCACATCTTTCTGTCATGGATCAGCGGTATCACGGGATTACTGGTATTTCATCAGGATCCTGAAATCACATGTTTGGGGTAACAATGCAAGTAACTGAAAATATCTGTGTTCATTTTCCTGGCCAAAGGACACTAGAAGCAACCAGATTTCCCTTATCTTCTCTACTTCAAAATGACTTATTAAATCTGGGGCTTAAAGAAAGAGTCATATTGCTGTTAGAATCTGTCTACGGTAAAGAATATATGATATGCATGAAAGATTCAGCCTGATTTTGGTCTCTGTGATGTTTCGGTGGCAGATTTACTCTCCCTGACTTATCTGTTCTCTTACCTGTAAAATGGGGGTAATGATATATCTACATCCCTCGGTTAAGATTTAGTGGATCTTAATGGATGTTAAAGTAGTATAAGTATGTGTGTGTGTGTGTGTGTGTGTGTTGTGTGTGTGTTATGTGTGTTACATGTGTGTGTATATACATATATATTCACACTTATGCATACACAGTATACATACATGCATATATAGTACAGCACTATATAAGCACAAATTGTATTTTCATGGCCTGAGAAACATGTTTTTTGCATGTACCAAACTAATTATAAGAGGGAATGATCCTTTTCTCTGGGTAGAAATCATGTCTGGTATTGTTTTTTGTGGCTGTACCTTCTTTTCATTGACTGAAGTATCTGGGAAATGTACCCTTCTTTTTGATATTAGTAAGAACCCTAAGTTTAGCAAGTCTATGGCCATTCAGAACAAAGACATTTCCCAGCCTCCCTTAAAGATGGTGTGACCTTGCGACTAAGTTCTGGCCCATGAGATGCAAGAAATGACAACTGCACCACTGCGTCATTCCCCTTCCCTCCACCCTCTTCCTGCGCACTGGTGGGAATGTAGATATATCTGAGCCTTATTGGACCATGAAGATTAGGAGAAAAAATCTAAATATGGAGAAGCAACAAGATAGAAAGATCCTGAATCCCTGAGACTGTCAAGGAGCAGAGCCTCTGTATCATCACAGACTATTACAAGAGACAATAATGAATTTCTCCATGGTTTATATCCTCTCTAGGGCTCTGTGCCACACAGTCCTTACCCTTCCTAATACACCTGATTATGATCAATAAAAAAAGTGTTAAGGAGACTGTCTTCTTTTGCATAGAAAAGTACATTTGGATAAAATGAAAAAAGAGATCTGTGTATTATGAAAACAATATCCAATTCATCTCAGCAGCCCCCAGCGTACACACACGTGGCTTAAACTATGCTGGTGCGTGTTGATCATAGATTGCCGCTTATTTTTCCACAGTTCTTCTGGGAGTCATTTCCCTTCCTGAAATAAGGGCTGTTTGTCTTACCACAGAGAAAGCTTACCACTGGTTCAAACAGACTTTCAATGAATTGTTTTGCTCATCCTCCCATTTCTGTTACTCTTTTTCTTCAATGTTCTCTATCTTTATTAGCAAGGAGTCTCATTTAAGTCTCCTGTTCTATTTGTTCTCTTTCTTGTGATGTTTCCATGGCAATTCATCTAACACTTCCTGTAGTTTTTATCATGCTTGAGCCCTTTATGTCCTCTTAAAACTCGTATACCTTAAAGAAAAACAATTCCAAAATGCATAAAATTAATGATTATTGAATAAATACATATAAATGCCAGTGGTTGTATATACTCTTATGTCTTATAATTGCTATTCGCCATAGATATTATAAGATAGATTTCAAAAAAATCAAATGAACAGATGCTCATACATGTGTACAAGCCTCACATTTATTACCTGGTAATAACACTTATACTTAATAGACATCATTTTCATATGATCACTGATAACTTGGAAATTTAGTATTTGAAAAAATCACACAAAAACTGGGCTCACCAGAAACTTATCATAGATAAATGGATAGGTAGGGTAGATATATATATATATATATATATATATACACACACACACATACACATATACATATATATATACTCTATATTTTTCTTCATATATATGTGTGTGTGTAAATATACAGATATTTATACTTCCTTTTTGAAATCAATGCTAAGCATTTTACAAGATACATCAAATCATTAATTGCAAACAAGAATAATACCTATCATCATAAAGCCACTTAGTTATTTGTCAGAAATTTCTTAGAAGATGCTGACCTTTGCTTAAGAGTAGCAAATTTCATTCATTACAAATATACTTCTGACAAACCAAAAAGCATAAAAAAGTGTCAATGGAGATAGGCAGATGAAGCCTAAGGATCTAAATCTCTGAGGACTGGTAAAAGACATACGTTGCTCTTCCAGAGGGCTAAAAAATTGAGAAAACGAGGAGCCAGGTACCGATACATTAGGACCAAGTTGGTTCTGTCACAGAATTAAGTCTGTGAGCTTTAGATTCAAGCAGTCTGGAGCTCGACTCCTACTTCTAGTTCTTAATAGTTGCGTAATCATGAGAAAATGATTTACTCTGAGTCTGTCATCATTTGTCAAATTGACTAATAATACCTACCCTGTACATATGTTGTAATAATTAAGTAAAATAAGATTTTTTTAAGGCATCTATCACAAGTAGACACTCTCTAAATGTTAGTTCCATTTTCCCTTTGTTGGGTTGGCTGGCTGAATCCTGAGAATCTGGAAAACCATATGCCATTTATATTTCTGTGTACAACAGGCTATTTTTATGAAAAGGATTCTGAGATTTTCTACACTTTTTATAAATCTAGTACTATTAGTTTTGGTTCGGTTGTTTTTTCTACTTGCCATCTTTTTCCCTGTAATTACCATAGTTAAACAAAATGAAACCACCAAAAAAAACAATAAAAAAAAAAAACCTCATCTTAAATTTGGGAAAAGAAGGAAGGAAAGAGTAAAGGGGAAGGGAAAGAAGGAGTCTGACAGTGAAGTGAAGATGTCGTAATCCATCCAATTTCAAGAAATAATAAATATCACAGGAGCACACAGTGTCAGGAAGTTCATAAGCATTATCTTATTTAGCGCTCACAATCACCCGAAATACTGCTATAACTCCGTTTTACAAATTACAATACTAAGGTTTAGTGAGAACTGCTGACCTGCTCAAGGACACGTAGCTAGTGAGAAACAGGCTTGTTCTTCACACCTGAACCTTCTGGCTCCAAGGTGGGTACCCTTCATTGCATTACAGTTTCTTCCACAGCCATAAGAGACAAGGGGATAGCTACAAACTGGAGAAATTGCAGATTTGGAAGGCCAGATCTCTGAGGTCCATAGAAAGGAGAAAGTGTTGCTGGAATACATACCCTGAACAGAAAAACGGGGTGGTCAAGATAAATCCACAGCTCTTTGATTCCCAATTTTTTTAAAGATTACCTTGATTACTAAACATCCTATTTCCTAACTCTTAAACTCTCTCAACGTCTAATTGCTCCCTATGCTCAACCAGCTCCTGCTCCTGAGTCTTAGGATATATCACGGGGGAGGCTCCAGAAGGACTATGAGACCATTTAAAATCTCCACAGAGGTGGGAGATATTTTCACTTCCATTAACTCTGAGGAAATCATCCTAGGTGATAAGGCAGCAGTTAGGGTTAAGTTAAGGCTGTAACGCAGATTCTTTTTGTGTTATCCTGAATGAAAAACAAAAAGACCATCGGGGATTGAGACCAAGAGAACCCAAACCCAATTCCCTGGCATCTAGGGAGAAGAAAAATTTAGAATTTAGCCAAAAACTCTACAAAAGAAACTGAAAATAAAAGGAGGAAAAAAATACTTGTTTTCCTTACTTAAGCCAGTCACGATCCTTTCAACTATGGAAGTGTTCAGAACTTCTTTGTTTTTCTCAATTTTTACCCTCATTCTAGAGATCTGGGTAGCAAGGATTGTTGGAAGAAAGCACCATGAAGGGCTTCTTTCTCATTCTATATGACGACCAGGGTCCTTTCTTCCATCCACTCTCCCACACAGCACGCAGGAGTGAATTTCATTTCACTAATGAAAACTAATGAAACAATTAGCAATTGTTCATTGCTAATTAATTCAGGATCCTGTCCTGTTCCAAGCCCCACAGTTGCTTAGGATTAAAAATTAGTTGGAATTTTTTGATAAAGGCCAGTCTCACTGGAGATAAGTGATATCTCATTGTGGTTTTGATTTGCATTTCCCTGATGATTAGAGATGTTAAGCATTTTTTCATATGCTTTTTGGCCATTACTCTGTCTTCTTTTGAAAAGTTTCTGTTCATGTCCTTTGCCCACTTTTTGATAGGGTTATTTGATTTTTTCTTGTTGATTTTTCTGAGTTCTAAGTAGATTCTAGTTATCAGCCCTTTATCGGATTTGTAGCATGCAAAAATTTTCTCCCATTCTGTAGGTTGTCTGTTTGCTGTCGTCACAATTTCTTTCTCTGAGCAGAAACTTTTTAATTCACAATTGCAAAGATGTGGGAACAACCCAGGTGTCCATCAATACATGAGTGGATTAATAAAATGTGGTATATGTATACCATGGAGTACTATTCAGCTTTAAGAAACAATGGTGATATAGCACCTCTTGTATACTCTTGGATAGAGCTGGAACGCATTCTACTAAGTGAAATATCCCAAAAGTGGAAAGACAAGCACCACATGTACTCACCATCAAATTGGTATTAACTGATCAACACATAAGCGCACATATAAGAATAACATCTATTGGATGTTGGGGAGGGGGATGTCGGGTATATGCATACACAAAAGTGCAATGCACACCATCCCAGTGATGGACACACTTGAAGCTCGGACCTGGAGGGGGTGGCAAGGGCATCATACGTAACCTAATCATCTGTACTCCCATAATATGCTGAAATAAAAAAAATAAATTAAAAATAAATAAATTAAAAAAAATAAAAATTAGTTGGGCATATTCCTAGACATGGAAAAAATATATTTCTATGACATAGAGGAAATAGTTATCTTTATAAGACAAAGATAGGTAAAAGACATTCTCCTGATTTTCTTCCTAATTCTCTGAAGTATATATACACTTCTTAACTGTCTCCCTCCCCTTCTTTTCCTAAAATGTAGCGTTTCTCAAGGTTTGGCCTCCAGTCCTATTTTGCCCTGACTTTACCCTGTCTCTCCTAGTGATCTAATTCAGGCTTAAGACATCAACTGTCATCTCCATGCAGGTGGCTTCCCAAATTCTTTACCCTGGGACTCCCTATAGTGAATATAATAATAACGAACCATTATATAACATTTTATTATGTCTCGAAATCTTTCATAAACACCATCATATTTGATCTTGACTTCAATTCTTTGAGAGAAATACTATCCCAGTTAATGAAAAACAAATGTTTAGTGGATACTTACTACACGCCAAGTATAATTATAAGAACATCCCACATTTTCAAGAAGCACAATTATAGTGTGGATATCAAAATACAGATCTGTGAGACACAAATAAAGGGCCTATGACTAAGGAGACCATGCGGTGGTGTGGCAGGAGCTTTCCTATTTACCCCTATTGTCCTGCCTTAATTATTAATCATGTTCCCTTTTACTACTAAAAGTGTCCTAGTTGGAATGATAAATTTTAACTGATTACTTAAGGTTCAGGCTATTGATGCAGGGAATGTTTTCTGCTACTATAAACATGAGAAGCTGAGATTCAGGGATCATAAATTACCAGCCCATAGTCACACCACCAAATATCAGAACTTGAACTTGGGTTTTTAGACCTCTAACTTTTAATATGCCATGATGTCTCTTTCCTAGACAAATGTTTAGATTTGACTTGAATCTTCTAGAAAAGCTGTATCCATTTCTATTATGAGTGCAACCCTAAATTACTATTTAAATTATCATTCTCAGTTCCATGTGTCTTTGATGTCTATGTATCTGTCTGATTATGGATCTAGAAATGGTGAGGGACTTAAATGCTTAAGATTTTTTAAAAAAATAATACTTGAAGTTATGAGGACAAAATTTTTTAAATTGTGATGAATAAAATCTTAATCTGAAATGATGCTATTTTCATCAGACATTTCTCATAGGTTTTCTTCGCTTTGAATTTTTTCCTACAGAAAAAAAATCAGGTTTATACAATACTGCTTTATAATCAGCAGCAATGTGACTGGTTTCGCCTCGTGTACCACTGGTATCATGTATTAGAATATTCATATTTTACTGTGTTTTGAATGGCTGGGAAGGGTACTTGCATGTGGGGTGTGGGGTATTCCGTAGGCACTTAAGCTATGGTTCCCGATCTTCTCCATTGCATATGTTATTGTTTGCACCCCAGCATATCCAGTGGAGACCTCCGTGGGTGCTCAGCAGTATTTTCTAACCATTTCCCCAAACTGTGTTATTTAGCATTAGCTATGTTCATGCTGATATTACAGGAGTGTTTTCACCTTTGCCCAAAGAACAAAATAATAGTCGCTGGGCACCTGCAATATGTCAGGCACCATAGTACGGACCTCAGACTGCATTACCCTGTTTAATCAATGAAAAACCCTTAGCATGTAATACTATCTCTATTGCGGGGACAAAAAACTAAAGGCATAGCAGTTGCAAAATTAGTAAACAAGAGCCTATATTTAAAGCCAAGTCTACCTGGCTTGAAAAGCATGTCTTTCCTTATCACCAGTCCCCACTGACTCCTCTCCTCTACAGAGAGAGCAATAGAATTATTCCCTATATTTTCCAAGGTTACACAGGAATACCATCATATTTATTCTTTACAGCAATTCTGTGAGGTAAATATTATCTCAGTTAATCAAAAGTAAACGTGTACTGGGTACTCACTATATACCAAGCACGATTGTAAGAAAATCTCATATTTTCTGTGATATTTTTCTATTTACTTGATCTTGATTTCCAACACCTAACAAGGTGTTTTTTCTATTTGTCCCCCTACATTTTCATGATTTAAATGTCACATGTTTATTTTACTTTTTTCTGTACTATGTTATTAAAATTTTTTTCCTAGGACTATGTTAAAATGCATATATAGCAGTTATTCTTTTTGCATTCTCAGTTCTTTGAGCCTAACAGAAATGGCTCACAACCCGCCCCAGATGCCTATGTAAAGAGATGGCAAATCCAGAGCACGGGGGCCACCAGTGGCCATGCACTCTTTCTTCAACCACTTCAGCACAAACACGAACTGACTTAAGGTCCAGATGATCCCCCACGGGAAGTAGACAAAAGCTGTCTGGAGGAAAAACAGTGAAAATACTGGCTTTCCTTCAATAAGAAACCCAAAAAGATCCAAAGATTCAAAGAACCCAATACAATGAATGGAATCTCTATAGAATTAATACCATAGACAGTAATAAAGTAAATCAATTTCATTAATATATTGTGATAACACTATTCTAGATCTAATTATCACTTAAATTTAGATCTATGTAGTACCTATGATTATGTGAATAATTTTTCCTATTTAAGATATCTTTATACTAATTCCTTTTCACATCTGCTTCTTTTTGTTACAAAACTTTCCACTAATCATGATTTCCTCTTTTATCTTCTCTTTAGGGAGGCCCATTTTCCCTCCTTAACTCTACCTCCATCTATCATGTATGTTTTTTCCTCCAGCAAGAAGTATTTATGATTACTAGCAATTTTGAAGATGTTGAAGGCTCATTTTATTTTTCCTAGCTCAGTAATGAGATAGTCTACATTTCAATGAATATCTAAATTCCTTTTATTAGGCATGGAATCTGAAGCCATAAGAAGGCTCACTACAACCATTGCTTTCTAGGGATAATAAAAAAGCCTTAAAGTAGTCTAAGGAATAATTCCAGAATAATTTCAGAACTTTCAAAAATTTGATTCAAATAAACACATTTATTGGGTGCTCCTATTTCCTTGATCTTAAAGATACAGTGGTGAACAAAAATAGACATCGCCTTTTCATAAAATTTATAGTCAGTATATTCATACATTAATGTCCAACTTTTCATTGATTCATCCTCCTAACAGATATTTAAATGCCAGATAGTCACAGGCACTTTGATAAATGCTGCAGGTTCAATGACAAATTACTCTTTACTCTCAGATATCTTGTAGTCTAATGGCACCTGAACTCAATTCCTTCAGCATTTCTTGTACATGTATGTGTGTATATATATATGTGTGTGTGTGTATATACATATATATATATGTATAATATTTATCTATCTTACCACTTCCAGTTCTTTGGAGAATAAAATTGTCAATCAATAACAGAGAATCAGAGAAACTGACCAGGAATTGTGAATAGAAATCAGGGCAATTATAATTAGACAATTTTCATACACTTTGGGTCCCAATAAAAAAGTAATGAAAGTTAAAACAGCAGGTGAAAGCATCATCTCTCATCGGGTAGTTCACTGGGACCTCTAATCAAGCGTTGTGGCTGCTGATCACAGCACAACCCAGTGGCAGTTACATATTCTCAGCATATCCAGTTACCTGACTTTTTCCCTTAGGATAAAAGAAATAGTGAAATTCACAGAAACAGAGAACAGAAAAGTGATTGTCATGGGCAGGGGAGAGAAGGAAACGGGGAGTTACTAATCAACAGGTATAAAATTTCATTAATGCAAGATGAATACATTCTAGAGATACGCTGTACAACATTGTGCCTACAGTTAACAACACTGTATTCTACACTTAAAAATCTGTGAAGAGATAGAGTGAATCTCATGTTAAGGGCTCTAACCACAGAAAAATAAAAATTTTTAGAATGCACAAAACACAAAACATTTACAGAATTGAAATATTTTAGTTTCATTATGCTATGGCCCCAAAAATCCCATTTGTTAGTAAAGATTAAATATCCAATATCTCCATCTTTATATATGATGTGACCTCACTAAAACCTAAAACCTAAAAGCTAAGATGTAATATACATCTTAACTGATAATCTGTGAACAATTTAAAACCCCTGGGTAATAACCGCATTAGTTATTGTTAATTTTTTTCAGACAAATGAGTATTTCCAAACAAGACAATACTAAAACTTCAAAGTATATTCAATTAGATTGCTATTAATATAACCCAAATATTAATGCTCACTGCACTGTATCTCAATCCATTGTTCCTATCAAAAGTGTGGGTGACCAATTGATCTTTGATGAATAATTAGGGTATTTGACCACATCTTTGGGTAGCTGTAAAAATGTTCTGGAAGGGAATCAGGAGGATTGGATTTTCAGATTGGTCTACTTCAGGGCATGCATTGTTGTGTACGTTCATTATGTTCATCTCTTCAGTACTGAGATCGTTGTTCTCTTAGCCTATCTAGTATTTCACCATGTTAATGTTTCCGTTTGCTTTGTATCTGTATTCATAAAGGAATATGTCTCAAGATGTGAAGGTCTACATATGCTTCACTCATCCCTAAATGCCTTTGGGAGAATTCCTAATTCTTAATTTCAACATTAACTTTATGCTGAAACAAAGATTGGTGCCAGTGAATGTACTGGTACTGTACCTACCACAATCAGCCTCCACATTCACGTCTTCGTGTCTTTTGTGAACACCCAGACCATCGTTCCACGAACACGAGGAATCACACACTGCTGAATGAGTTCATTCTACTGGGAATACCTCAGACAGAGGGACTGGAGACTGTGCTCTTTGTTATCTTCTCATTCATTTACCTCTTCATCCTGCTTGGAAATTCACTCATCCTCGTAGCCATCATTTCTTCCTCCACCCTTCATACCCCCGTGTATGTGTTCTTGGGACTCCTATCTATTTTTGGCATGTTGTTCCCATCTGTTGTTCCCATGTTGTTCCCATCTGTCCCAAGATGTTAGCCTATCTCTCTGGCCAGAGCCAAGTCATTTCTTTCAAGGGATGTGCTGCACAGCTCTTCTTCTATCATATTCTTGGTTGTACTGAAGGCTGCCTCTATTCTGTGATGGCTTATGATCCCTTTGTTGCCATCTGTCACCCATTGGGGTATTTGCTCATCATGAAACCTGGAGTCTGTCTCGGTTTGGTTGTCATAACCTGGTTGGTGGGTTGTCTTCATGCCACCATCTTGACCTCCTTTACCTTCCGGTTGTCCTACTGTGGCCCCAATCAAGTGGAATATTTCTTCTGTGACATTCCTGCTGTTTTACCCCTGGCTTACACTGACAGTGCCCTGGCATAGAGAGTGGGTTCCATAAATGTTGCCTTTCTGGCTTTAATGCTTCTGTTTAGTGTTTGTGTCTCCTATACTCGCATTGGGATTGCCATCTTGAGAATCCGTTCAGCAGAGGGCAGGCAGAAAGCGTTCTCTACCTGCAGTTCACACCTCACTGCAATCCTGTGTGCCTACGGACCTGTAATCATCATCTATCTGCAGCCCACACCCAATCCCTTGCTTGGTGCCGTGGTGCAAATATTAAATAATGTTGTCTCACCCATGCTGAACTCGTTAATTTATTCCTTAAGGAACAAGGAAGTGAAAAGGTCCCTGAAGAAGGTGTTCCAAAATGTTATACTTACTGTTGGGGAATAAATGATGGATTTTAAAATAGAAATTTGTTGTCTCTTAAAATCATCCTCTTATTTCCGCCTCTAAAATAAATAAGTGCATATTAGAAAATGCTTCCTCTGAAAGCATATTTTGTTTGCCCAATAAGATTTCCTATGTTTGTGTTCCCTGTAATCCCTGAGACTCTATAAATAACTCAAAGAATTAATATTATTCTTTGTGCCTTAATTCTGAGCAAGGAACCCAAGGAGCATAGCAAACAGCTGGAGAGATTTCTTGTTCCTATGGCAGACAGCCAATTAAAAGTATCCTTCAATAGTCCCTCTCTGTGCCAAGTCAATATGCATTTCTTTTATTTTCTTTGCTCCACCTAGAATGTAATTGTTCCTCTTTTCTGCCTATAAACATTTCAGTTCTTTGGTCTTGCTAAGAGGAGTGTTGACTGCCCTTTCCAGAACATGATCTGTCTTTCAGGCATTGTGATGAACGTTCACACATATGATCTTATGTAATCTTCATATCACCCTGGAAAGTGATATGAAGATTTCACTTTATACTTCTACATTTACTTTCTCCATTTTGTAGAAAAGAGCTTGGAGAATTACAGAATTTAAGTAAAGAATCCAAGGTTCCATATTAAGCAGAAAATTGGACCTCAAACTCAGATCTAGTGAACTCCAAATGCCCTGCTCCTAACCCCTCTACCTTGTGGCTGCCCTAAATTACCCACCTGGCGATTTACTCAGCCTCATTACCTCTCTCCAGAGCTCATGATACAAAGAACTTGTTCAGTGAATAACTAGTAAAATAAGCACTGATATAGATTATTTTTGTATACAAGTGGCCCTCCATATCCATGGATTCCCCATGGAATTCAACCATCTGCAGAACAATATTCAGAAAATAAATTCCACAAAGTTCAAAAAAGCCAAACATGAACTTGCCCCACATGAGTACTACCTTAAAGCTTCTTGACTGAAGTGATATGTAGGCATTGTATTTGGCATTATAAGAAATCTAGAGATTGTCTAAAGTATATGGGAGGATATGCATAGGTTACATGCAAATACGATACCATTTTAAATAAGGGACTTGAGCATCCTTGGATTCTGATATCTACAGGGGTTCTGGTCTAATCCCCTGGGGATGCCGAGGGATGGCTGTATGGACTTTATTAGTATTTTAATTTATTCTGTTCTAGTAGCCATTATTCCCACCTGTAGATGGTAGCATTAAGATATAGCAATAAGTGTCTTGCCTATATAACACATGAAGTTATGGTAAAGCCAAGCATAGGCCAAAGCCCTCTTAACTTCTACTGTGTTATGGTTTTTCTACTGCACCATGCCGCCAAAATCCCAAATCACTGTCCAGTGTAAAATCAGCAGGAAAGCCTTCCCATGCAGTGTTGCTGAAGAGGAGATGGCCTAATTATGGAGTTCAATCAACATGCCTATTTTGTTCTCCCAACAAGGTACATTACCTAACTTGGCTTCCAACAAGACTGCAGTTGATAATTATTTCTCAATTTTCTCAGAATCCAAGGAGAAAGAAGGGATGCTATTTACCTGGGATCCCACAGACCCACCAGCTCTTAGTTTTCATGACATTTTCGTTATGTGTAGTTTTTATATTCCATTTTTTGCTCCCGGCAGTTCTCATCCTACATGAAACCATTAAAAGAAAACAATAAATTAAAATCTCAAATTTAAAAAAAAGTTGCTTTCCTTACAAAAAGCACGAGGCAAATAGGACAAAATGAAGGCCAATCAAGCATAGTTAAACGGCTTGAGGTGAGGATTCTATGGCCCCTCCTAACCTGACTTGCAAAAGCCCAAGATCTCACAGAGTAGTATTCCTACACTTTGGAGACATCTATCCTTGATGATATGTTGGATCCAAACAACTGTAGTAATAATATTAGTTTGCCTTTCTATTAATGCTGGATATTAGTGGGAGAACCCACATGCCATGATATCTAGTAAAGTCTGGATAGTGTTTAGGGACAGATATTCACCGCATGGATACTTACTTGTTCAATGGACTGCTCTTCTAGACAATGGACGGTTGCATAAGGGTAGGCACTATATTTGTCCTATTCACTGTTGTATCCACAGGACATAGCCCAGTGACATAGTAAGCTTCCAGTGTAGGACTGTTAAATGAATGAATGAATACCACTTAGCCATTCAAATTATGATGTAATTGCATATTCATTAACATAGCAGAACATGAGTGAAGTAATTAGGATACAGAACATCGACATGCCCTAATTTAAATATATATCCTTATTTAAGTAAAATTTAAGATATATGAAAGCCAAAAGCTTAATGATCACTTTTTTGGCCCTTTCTAAATCAGTGATGCAATGACTGACATCGACAAAAATTTTTTAAACAGTTTGAATCTTTTCTATATTTCAAAGTATCTAACATAAGATTTTATTTAAAACACACATGGAGGCCGGGCGCGGTGGCTCACGCCTGTAATCCTAGCACTCTGGGAGGCCGAGGTGGGTGGATCGCTCAAGGTCAGGAGTTCGAGACCAGCCTGAGCAAGAGCAAGACCCCGTCTCTACTAAAAATAGAAAGAAATTATCTGGACAACTAAAAATATATATATAGAAAAAATTAGCTGGGTATGGTGGCTCATGTCTGTAGTCCCAGCTACTCGGGAGGCTGAGGCAGTAGGATAGCTTGCACCCAGGAGTCTGAGGTTGCTGTGAGCTAGGCCGAAGCCACGGCACTCTAGCCCGGGCAATAGAGTGAGACTTTGTCTCAAAAACAAACAAACAAAAAAACAAACACACATGCACACATACATACATAAACATAATTATGCACACCACATCTTAAAACACACACGCACATCACATCTTAAAATATGACCCCATCAACAACAAAAAAGCAAATAACCTGATTGAAAAATGGGTAAAGGACTTAAATACACATTTCTCCAAGGAAGATATACAAATGACCAGCAAGCATTTAAAAAGATGTTCAACATCACTAATCATTATGGAAATACAAATCAAAAACACACTAAGATAACACTTCACACCCATTAAGATGGCTACTATTAAAAAACACAGAAAATAGTAAGTACTGGCTATGATGTGAGAAATTGGAAGCTTAGACACTATTAATGGGAATGTAAAATGGTGCAACATTGTGTTTTTTCAAAAAAATTAAAAATAACATTTTCACATGATTCAGCAATTCTACTTCTGGGGATATGTAAAAAAGGACTTAAAGCAGGGTCTTTGAGGAGATATTTGTGCACTCATGTTCACAGCAGCGTTATTCACAATAGCCAAGAGGTGAAAGCAACCCAAGTGCCCATCCACAATGAGTGGATATACTAAATGTGGTACATACACACAACAGAATACTATTCAGACTTAGGAAGAAGTTCTGACACAGGCTACGACATGGGTGAGCCTTGAGGACATTATGCAATGTGAAATAAACTAGTCACAAAAAGACAAATATTGTATAAATCCAGTTATATGAGGTATCTAGAGTACTCACATTTATAGAAAAAGAAAGTGGAATGTTGGTGCCAGGGGTTGGCGATGTTGGAAGGCAATGGGGAGGCGGGTTTAGAGTTTCAGATCTGCAAGATGAAAAAGTTCTGGAGATTAGCTGAGCAACAACCTAAATACACTTAACACTACTGAACCGCACATTTCCAAATGGTTAATAAGTTAAATGTTATGCTTTATGTATTTTACCACAATTTAAAGACAAAGGCTGCTTATCCAATTTTCACATATTCTGTGGTTTCTGACTTTACGAATTCTCTCCTTTTTCTTATAACTACATCTACTGTTGAGCTCTCTCAAATCACTGTTTATAACTCTGTTTGGCATGGACACTCAAAGAGTGAGAAATGTAGCCCAAGATAGTATTTTAGGAGATATGCCCTGAGTAATAATGATGAGTTACCATGTATTCAATCCTTACTCCTAACCAGGCACTGTGTAATTGCTTTGCATATATTATCTAATTAAATCTACATAAGAGTCTTGTGAGATCATTTTCTAGAAGATGAAACAAGGTTTAGGGATGTTAGATAATTTTCCTTAAGTCACATAGTTTGCTGATATAAATTGAATTGCATCTCAGATCTTCATGTAACTATACGCAAAACAGCAAATTTGCTGAAACTTTAAAAATAAATGCTTGACCTTCCACACCACCAAAAAAAAATCTTACCCCAACTTTTTTTTTCCTTTCAATAATTCTGATTTATGAGATGAATTCTACATTATTTCTTATTTCTGTCTTCAAGCCCTCCCAAAGTGTCTTCTCTTAGCCAACTTTGGCTTTAATTTATCCTTATCAGCTCTCTTTCTCTAACCCTTCCTTTTATTTTCTACAAATGACTCTTTCTTTTTTATTTTTCATTAATCTTTCCCCCCTAGCTTCTCCAATTCTCCCCTTATGAATACATTGATTCTATAAAATAAAGACCTATGGAATCTGGCAGTCAAAGACAGAATTCCCATAGTAGTTGAAAGCACTAAAAAGATTGTGAATTCTTATATCTTATTTTCTTCATCTCCATATAAATGTGTCCATATATAAATGGACAATTAAAATGGTGTATGTATACAAATGTTAAAAATGAACAGTCTAATTTTGGGGAATTTTTTCCTTCTTTAATTATACTTTTTGTGTTACTTTTATTATTTTGCAATGAGTTTGTAACTTTTTTTAAAAAGCTATATTCAAGAGGGATAAAAGGACATCTCAATATGGGATCAAATGAGGCTGATTATCTATACCAGAAAGTTTTAAAAGAGAAAGAAATCCAGAGTAATTCGTAAGGAGAAAAAACTAGACAATCATTTCTAAATCCCATGACATAGTATTTATTATGCTACAATTTATGAGGCATTATAAATTATGCCTAAACTCATTTGCAAAAAAACATTCTAATTCCACAGAGTGGGTTCTATTATTCTCACTCTCATTTGTTACCATCCTCTGCTGGTTCTAATCCGCGTGTTCCCAGAAGACATCTGTGTGGGGGCTTTACTGATAATTAGAATCAAAGTATGCTGCTCAATGCACATTTGGTATAGAAACTTAAAAAGCAAAAAATGAATTTCTGTTTTGATATCATCACATGGAGATAAAGTAGGGCCTTAACCCACACACATTCCTAGTAGTATTCCTAGTAGTATTTCTTTGACCTATTGACTATATTTTCTCCTTTTTTTCTGACCAAGTACCTCAAAATCCCATAGCCCATGATCATCCTTATTTGTCTCCCTGAATGTGCGCTTGCTTCCCCTGCTGCTCTCCCCATGGGAGCTAGAATTACCTCTCCTATTCTCTCTCTCTCCTACAATATACTGAAACACAATACTGCTTAAAACTGTCTTGAAGTTTTAAAACCTTCTAATATAGAGACCATCATCTTTAAAGCGACCAACAGAGCCTCGAGTCATAGTTTGCTTTTCTGCCTCTCAAGCTCTATCTCAAGGTTTTTCCTCTCTTTCCTCAAGTTTTTCAAATATTCTAGGATCCTTTCCAACAAAGCCTTTGTGCAAGCTATTTCCCCTGCCTAAAAAGTTGTTTTGCCTTTATCTTTCCTACATTCTTAGTCTTCAGATCTCAGCTGGGATAACCCTTTTTTATTCCCCCCAGGGAAGTCATCCCCTACCTTCAAGAAACATCACCCAGCCATACAAATCATGATGTAAATACATACTCACTAACATGAAAGAGGCATATGAGTAGGATACAAATATTCTCCTGTTATAACTTTTCAATCTGTTGAATTTCTCTTCCTAACACTTACCACATTAACTAATTGTAATTTGTAGGCATGATTATTTGATTAATGTCTCTCTTCTACTAGAGTAAGCTACTGGGGCAGAGACCACAGCTAATTCCTATTCATCAGGACATGGCAGTTTGGGCACATCATCGTAGCTGCTAGTAAGTGTTTGACCTCATAAATGTTAAAATTACCTCACTGAAACCTCTCATTCATTCACATGATCTTCTCTCCTCTTGGTAGCTTTCCTGGCTTTATTCAGTTACCAAGTTCAGATTTCTTAACCATTATTATAATTAGTTCCAAATTGCTCAGATCCTTCCCTCCATCATATCTCCCTGCCCAGTCTTTAGTGAGCTCATCCACCTGCTCCACTCATGCACCCACCCTGCTAGGCTTTTCCAGAGAAAAATCACAAGCCAGGCAGTTTTGCAACACTACAAATTCATTATCACCTCCCTCAAGCATCTGCTAGCAATTCTATTACTTTTCTTTCATGGTATTTCTCCCATTCCCTGTTGGAACGACTATTGACCTGGCTTTAGGGCCTAAGACTTCTGCTCAGCTCCTAGGTTCTGACTCACAAAGAATGAAAACAGGAATCACCAGCAAATGGGATGTGAAAAGATCAGCAAGATCTCCACATTCCCCATCACAGAGCTCTCTGGTAAGGTGAGTGGAAATGTGGCTTAAACTGAACTCAAGTGGAGACTCTTCTTTCTTGGTTGAATTGGAGGCAACAGAACCTGTAGCACAGGAGCTACCTGATTTACCCACCTGTCACAGAAGGGAAAGCTGAAACGGGAGAGAGAGGGAGAGTGACTTTCTTCCCCCACTAGTTCTCCTTACTCCGTACCCTTCTCTGTTCCGCACGGAAAGCCTAGATCAATAGCCCCTCCATCACCATCACCTAGGTTTCTGCATGATCTTTGTTACCAAGCACAGGGCTGTATGCACTGCAAGCCTTCATGAATACAGTAGCCTTTAATAAATTAAATTTCCTAAAGGGTAAAGTGTTTCTTTGCATGATAACTTCCTTAATAGATCATTCATCTGGTGAAAAAAATAAAAATCCTGAGTACATGATTTTGATGCGTAAAATGTAAATAAAACACAAATGTAAAAAGTTATATTTCTTTGAAATCAGTATGTTTATGAGATATCTGCACTCCCATGTGTACTGCAGCACAATTCGCAATAGCCAAGACATGGAAACAACCTTGGTGCCCATCAGCGGATGAATAGATAAGGAAAATGTGGTATATATATGCAATGGAATACTATTCAGCCTTTAAAAAGAAAGAAATCCTGTCTCTTGTGACAACATAGATGAACCTAGAGGACATTATTCTAAGTCAAATATGCCAGGCACAGAAAGACAAATACCACATAATCTCACTTGTATGTGGAATCTAAAACAGTTGAACTCATAGAAGAGAAAGAATAGAATGATAGTTACTAGGGATGGTGGGGAGATTGGTCAAAGATACAAAATTTCAGTTAGACAGGATGAATAAATTCAAGAGATCTACTGCACAATATAGTGACTATAGTTAACAATGTATCGAATACTTGAAAATGGCTAGGAGAGTGGATTTTAAGTGTTCTCACAAGAAAAAATAAGTATGTGAGCCAATACATACATTAATTAGCATGATTTATCCATTCCACAATGTATACATATTTCAGAACATGTGGCACACCATAAAAATGTATAATTTTCATTTGGCAGTTAAAATAAATAAATATAACTTCTATATAATTTTACTAAATATAAATACTTGAAATGCTCAAGAAACATATAGAATCTACATTTAGCACAAAGAACCAAACATTGAACATTTGCTTAAAAATGTTGATAAAATACAACTTGCAATTATATTTTTTTTACTTATGATAATTCTAAAACATCTTTACACTTTCTGGAGGAAAAGAAATATGAGAAAAACCAAGAATATGTTTGAGTTATTTTATTAAAGTATGCCCTATTGTAATCATATAACTACTCCGTAACAGCTATTGCTTCCGAGAACATTTGACCTTTTGAAAATGTAGAACACGAGTGTTTTCACTATGATCATCACATTGATTGAGCATATGCCTCCTTAATTCTAAAACATTCTGGTTGAACATCTAAAATAGTCTATGACATTTATCTTCCCTAAATAAATTTTTACCAGACCAAGGTAAATTTAATGGGATTTTACTTTCTATTTATAGGTTTATTTATCATCTTTTTTATTTGTACAAAATATTTTCAAGTCATGCTTCCTCATTCTTCAAAACATTAAAGATAATCAAGGATAAATAGGATGGCAAAATTAACTTTTGCATCCTTTTAGCATTAGTTAGATGTGCAACAAAATCCTTCTTTACTTTTTACATAAAAATTCCAGATGTATTTGGAATGGTGTAACTACCCAAACATTCCCTAAACACTGAAACTTCATAATTGGAAACTGTTAGATCTGAAGCTGAGAGGGAGACACGCGAAGCCTCATGTGTAGCAAAATGCTGTTTATTTTGAGCATCTGGGTGCAGATGGGTGGAGGCCAAAAGAGCATCTACCACAAGGAAGGGGAAAGCTTTGTGTTTTATAGAGGGTTTTTCCAGGGGGAGTGAGAGACATCTGCAGAGATAGGGGAGGGGGTAGTAGCTTTGTCCTTATCAATGAGGGATAGGAATGCCGGCACTGCTGTTAGATTTACAACCTCTGGACTCTCCAGACTCCTGGGCTATTGTTTTACAAGCCTAAGTCTTCCATTAACCGCACTCTGTCCTATACATATTTTTTGGGTTCGTTCCCACTCTAAGTAAACCTAACAGAAACTTTGTGGCCAAAAGTCCTAAAGAAGAAACCAACTCTCAATTCCTTCCAGGGTAAACTTCATGATTTGGGACAAGTTATTTGACTTTTTTGACCCTTACTTTCCTTATCTGTAGAAAACTCCATCAGAGTTTTGAGGTTTAAATAAGACTGTAAAATATTCTTTTTCTTCCAGATAGATTATAAAGTTTTTAAGCAGAGGGACTATGTCTAACTTACCTCCTCCTGCCCCCAAATTTCTGTCTCTCCTGGCAAATAATTAATGCCTGACATATAAATGGCACTCAATATTTATTAAGATAAATGAATTTCATGTATGCATAAATAAATAAGCGAATACACTCAATGAGGACTTTGGTATTCTACTCCCCCAGTATTTGGTGAGTATTCAATGCATTTATCTTGGAAGCTTTAACAGATGCCAAGTAGTATAAGACAGATACTTCAAGTGATAGCTTAAAATTATTTTTGGCCTCTCTGCACATTTCTTCCCTCTTTCTTCTGGCAATAGCCTCTCCCCACTTCCTCTACCCTTTGGAGAACTGCCCATCTCCATCCCACCATATCCTGTCGCTGGTCATGGGATAAACATGTGAATCAGCCAAGGAAATCAGATTTGAATCTTTAGCTGAGGCAGACAGAAACAAAGACAGCTGGGGCTGAAGCACCTGACGGGGGCCTTGAAGCTGTTCCATAAATTCTTAGAGCTAATGTCCCTGGGGCTGCCCCAGTTCCTGCCCTTCTTGGGCCTAGTTTTTCATCAGTTTCTTTGATTCTCTGAGTTACCCCAGTTACTATTGCTTGCAATAAGTCAAACTTATTGGTACCATGTAGTAAAATAAGGTTTAATTTATTCATAAAAACAACACATACACATGAAAAATCAGCAAATATAAAAATATACCATAAATATGTGTGATGTATGTGTCAAATGAATTTTTTAAAAATTGTTATTTCACTGAAGTATTTTTACAAAGGAAATGATAATAATCAGATTCTCTCTCTTTCTCTCTCTCTCTCTTATTTATTTCTAAGGTCCAATTATACCAAGTATAATAGTTAATTACTCCCTTGCTCAATAGGGTTCTTAACTTGGGGTATTAATACCCAAAGGAAGACCAAAGTTTGTTAAAATCTCCTGTATCTGAGAATTATTGCAGTTCCTGGAGTGAGACAGGAAATTACTACAAGGGAGCTAAAGCACATTTAAATTTGTGACATTCTATTTGAGAGTAACTGAAAAAAAGAAGAATTCAGGATACCTACACGCAGACTGCAGGCTGATGGGAATTCAGGCAGGGGAAGCTCCTTCCTTCTGCTGGGGAAGGAAGGGAAGACAACACTCACTAGCACCAGCCAGTTATGTTCCTTGTTTGCCAGGTAAATGCTCAAATGTTGCCCTTCACTTTTTGTCTGGACTCTCACTCTCTCCCTCCCTTCACAATCACCGGTAAAAAAATAGATAGTTTAGAGACAAATCAATAGATACATAAATAAATAGAGACAGAGATAGGGTGTTAGGTACTAGAATACATGGAGTGATCTCACTTTAAAGATCTCACTGTGTTGGAAAAGTTAAAACAAGTAGAAAAATGTATCAGATTTTTAAAAAATACAAATCTTGGAAAGGAGCCTTAACTACTCCTACCTCTGTACCTGCTACTACCACAAAATTGGGGTGTTGCTTAACTTGGGTCTGGTCAGACAGTTACAGACTTTGGAGACTGCACTGAGGCTGCTAGTTATTCGTGTGTACTAAGATCTGGTAACTCCAGAGAATAAGGACCCTGTAATTTTCTGTTCATTAAGAACTATCCAAGTCCCTTCTTTTGGCTAGTTTCTCACTGTTGACCCTCATACCCGAGAAGAAAATGGGGGATGCTTTATATTTCATATGTGTCTTTCACATAATCATAAATGAATTCTGGAGAGTTGATGTAACCAACTTGTCTTAGATGAATATGAGAAATTTGGAAGAGACCTCGTTTGTTATGCAGACATTAAGTATTTATGTCCGTCCCTTTAGAATGACAAAGTAGCATCTGGAATAAATGCAATTTAATAGTGTATTCGAAGAATGGAAGATAGGAGACTACTTGTGTGAGGCTTCTTGGTGAAATTATTAACAAGGGGAATTTGCAATTAGAACTTGCACCGCAGAAAGATCCAGTGCAGGATGAAGCAGGCAGATCAAGACAATTCTACCAGGGAGCACCGCTCTATAAATATCCAGATCTTTTGCTGTTTTCTCATTTCACTGATCTAAATACAACTAATTTACATACATCATAAATTTAACCACACATTTCTTTTCACAGACACCCAAGAATTGATTCTCCCATAAAAATGAGAAATCACACAATGGTGACTGAGTTTATCCTGCTGGGAATCCCTGAGACAGAGGGCTTGGAGATGGCCCTTTTGTTCCTGTTCTCCTTGTTGTATTTGTGCACACTCTTGGGAAATGTGCTCATCCTTACAACTATCATCTCCTCCTCTCGGCTTCACGTGCCTATGTATTTCTTCTTGGGAAACCTCTCCATCTTTGATCTGGGTTTCTCTTCGACAGCTGCTCCTAAGATGCTGTTCTACCTTGCAGGGAACAGCTGCACCATCTCCTATGCAGGCTGCATGTCCCAGCTCTTCCTCTACCATTTCCTGGGCTGTACTGAGTGTTTTCTCTACACGGTGATGGCCTGCGACCGCTTTGTTGCCATATGTTTTCCTTTGAGATACACAGTCATCATGAACCACAGGGTGTGCTCTATCTTGGCCACAGGGACCTGGATGGGTGGCTGTGTCCACGCCATTGTCCTAACCTCCCTCACCATCCAGTTACCCTATTGTGGCTCTAACAAGGTGGGCTATTACTTCTGTGATATCCCTGCAGTGTTACCTCTAGCCTGTGAGGACATGTCTTTAGCACAGAGAGTAGGTTTTACAAATGTTGGTCTTTTGTCTCTCATTTGCTTGTTTCTCATCCTTGTTTCCTACACTTGCATTGGGATCTCCATATCAAAAATTCGCTCAGCAGAGGGCAGGCAACGAGCCTTCTCCACCTGCAGTGCTCACATCACTGCCGTTCTGTGTGCTTATGGGCCAGTAATCATCATCTATCTACAACCCAATCCCAGCCCCTTGCTTGGTGCTATAATTCAGATATTGAATAATCTTGTAACCCCAACATTGAACCCACTGATCTATAGCCTGAGGAATAAGGATGTAAAATCAGCCCTGAGGAATGTGTTTCCCAAGAGAAGCTTTGCTCTGGAAAATAAATGAGAAAATTTAAATCTTTGCTGGAAAAAGTTTGATTCTCCATTTCTTAAGAAAAATTCTTATTTGCAGCTTCCAAGACATGTTGAAATGGAATGTACTCCAACTCAAGCTACCACTTAACCTTGCTGTTTTAAAATACGTCTGTTTTTGTATGCCCCAGGCTTTAGAAGGAATACCATTCATAGAGTCACTCGGCAGACATGGTGCTGGCTCTTATGCTGTGTGGATTCTCTTCCAACATCTCTAGCCCCTCCACCACACCCCCCAACATTTTCTTAGCTCTCTAAACTTTGAAAGAGTTAAGAGAATACATTTTCTTTCTCATGGTCTGAATGAAAAGTGCATTCATCTATATTTAGAGGGAAATGAGAATGAAAGAAAAAAATTCAAAAAATCCTATTTTCCTACGGAATATAATCTCCAATTTTCTTCTAATCAATAACAAAGCTCAAATGATTTAAGTAATGTTCAAGGTAAGATCTTTATAGTATGCAATCTTGTGTGGTTTTAAGATTTTGCTGGTATACAGATCCCTTTGGTATCTAGATATTCCCTTGCATTATTAGACCCCTGAAAGGCTATAAAAAAAAAGGATTGAAAAAAAAGGAATGTTGATTTATCTCTTTCTCTATCATAGAAAGCCCATGTTAAAATTTTCATTTAAATTCAGGTAACAATAATAAATAAATAAATATGGGAAAGTATACGTTTCCTCTTTTCTCATAATAAGATCTATATAACATCTATGCATGTTATTTTGCTTCTTCTAATCTCTGCATTTCATAATGCTGAGGGAAATAAATAGGTAAACTTTAT
>NW_012147412.1:4521026-4533444 GCF_000956105.1 Propithecus coquereli | reverse complement strand
AAAAAAAAAAAAAAAAAGTAAACATTAATAATAGCTTTATTTTCCCTTAGCTCTTTAACATAAACATCAAAAAATGTCATAACTACCCATTATAGAAAGGTTGTTATAATTTTACGCGTTCTGTTAACTGGGAAACACAACAATCACTCCACCCTTGAACACCCATGTTTCCTTTCCCGCTCTTCCCTTTTTGGCAGGCAAATGCTGAAACTGTATTTCATAACCTCCATTCTTCTGTTCTTTGAACATGCAAATACACACATGTGCACGTGCACACACTTTTGTTTTAATTATTTTACCACTTGTCAGAAACAGATGGCAATACTGCAAAATAATAAACACTTGTAAAGTTACAATGGTTTAGAAAATGTCTTTCAATTTTTCACAGCAATTTTCCTCTAATGTGCATTAAAATGTAATTTCATCAGCCCTGTCTTTCTCCTCTCTCTCAATTGCTTCACTTTTCACCCAAGGGTCCAGTTTACAGGCTGAGAGCCTTCCTAATTAACAATGATTTTTTGGGAGAGAGGAGTACTTCACAATTCTTTAAATATCCTATTTCTCCTGAAATTTTTACCTGCTAGTTTTAGCATCCATGAGTGATTCTTGCCTGAATCTATTGTTATGATAATTGCCAAATAATGATTTTCCAAGTGAACCATTCTTACTGCACTAATTGGTTTTCTGCCATATGGATGGTCTTTCCCTCTCCCCCTATTTATTTACAACAAAATGACATTCTATAACAAACTGGTAAAGCATATGATACCTATCTTGTTGCTCTGTCAGCTGAAATCATGGGCTAAAATGATCACACTAGGACATTATCTTTCATTAAGGGAGGAGTGTCCCTTTTTAGGAGAGGAGATACAAAAAATATCAAAGGAAAATGCTTCCATGGGACTAGATGACTTTTAAGTTCCCACACGACTCTGAAATACTAATTGTGTGATTTCATATGGCTGTCTCATAACTGTAGACCCACTTATCTGGTTGGAGAAATGAGAGTTTGGATAGAGGAAGGAAAGGGAAATGGGAGATTATAATGGAACAAAAAGAAATATTTGTTTCTTAGCATGAAATCTTTGCTCAGTTAGCCAACAAATAAAAAAAATTCCTCTTTCACTCGCTTGTTGCCAGCTAGTTATATAACAGAGGGAGTGGCCTGAAAAAGGTAGAATGTTTTATGAGTTGTTACTTTAAACACCCCCCACACACACACACACACACACATTCATTCGTGTTGGGAATTAAAACCTGCATCCCTGCCCAAGGCCAGTAATCAGAGGGGCAGGGGAGTGTCCTTCATTCTTTGTACCACAGGAGATGGCTCAATGAAATTGTCTAGGCAGAGATCGTGAGATTCTCTTCACCATAGCCCAAAGCTGAAAACTCCATTTAAAAGCTCTGTAATCCTGCTTATAGGGAGGATGTTGGTACTTTAAGACAAGAGTCTACCATCTTCCTCATTTGTTGGCAAATTAATAAACTTCTCTTTCCTTGTCCTCAAACCACTTGTCTGCCTTCGTTCGTTTTGCAGCAAGGACAAGTACCAAACTTTTGGTAACTATTGAAAATATTAGATATGAAATACTAGGCAAGTACATCAGTCAGACAAATAACAAGATTATTTGTTTTAAGAATATAGAAGAGAAGTGGCACAATCAGAATATATTACAGAGAGACCAGAAACATTTTTCAAGACTGAAGATGCAAGTTCCCTGGACCTAAATCTCACAGCTGAACACAAGGCTGTTCATGATAATATAGAAATGAATAAATTTACATCAGAGCCTCTGAAAACATTGTAAACTCTCCTCAGTCTGTACATTAGAATACAAAGCTCAACAATTCCTATACATATTGTAAAAAGAAAATCAAAGTCTCAGGTCCACCTCCTCACCTCCTTATGCAAAAGAGATGATAAAAGCCTCAGGCACCTGTGAAGAACAGGTCCCACAGATCATTCATTAAGGAAATTTCTTGCTAACCTTCCATAAGCAAGGACATGCAAATTATACCTATGTCTAGCACCTAAAACTAAAGCCTGTTCAATTCTATATTAATAATGAATTACAAGTTTATCCTACAGGTAACAGAACAGGAGATAAGGCAGAATCAGACATTCTTTCACCTACCCAGGGACATCTATGTAATTGATATTTCCTTCACTCCCTTATTTTATGTCAAATGTAGATTTCTTAGACCTCACAAGAATGCAACCACTTCCTCATCAACTGCACCACCTCAATCCCCACCACACCCTAACCACTGCCCCACTTTTTTCTTCTTTCTGTACACCATTAAAGCACTAAAGGTTGCAACCTCTCCTTCAGAAAAACAGCCACAGCTTGTCTGTAGTTAGTGTTTTTCCCAGGAGCATCCTCAAAATCTTGGCTTAATAAACCTTCATTGATTGAGATCTTTGTCTCAGTCATTTATTTAGCTTGACAATATGTACTACCAACTACTTCACCCCAGGGAAGATATGCTTCATTAATCTCAGCACAATATTACAGGATAGATCACAATCTATACAACACCCAATGCTGTTTTGGAATTTCATATTTTATTTCTTTTTTTTTTAATTTCAGAGTATTATGGGGGCACAAATGTTTTGGTTACATAAATTGCCTTTGTACTATCCAACAAGCATGCCCATCCCCCAGACAGTGTGCACTGCATCTGTTAGGTGTGGATTTACCCATCCTCTCCTCCCTCTCCCACTTATCTGACACCCTATGAATGTTACTTCCCATATGTGCACATTAGTGTTGATCAATTAGTACCAATTTAATGGTGAATACATGTGTTATTTGTTTTTCCATTCTTGTGATACTTCACTTAGAAGAATGGGCTCCAGCCCCATCCAGGATAATACAATAGGTAGTTCATTATTTTTTTATGGCCAAATAGTACTCCATGGAGTACATATACCACATTTTATTAATTGACTTGTGTAGTGATGGGCACTTGAGTTGTTTCCACATCTTCACAGTTGTGAATTGTGCTGCTATAAACATTTGCGTGCAGATGTCTTTTTTATAGAATGTCTTTTTTTTCTTTGGGTAGATACCCATGGGATTGCTGGATCAAATGGCAGTTCTGTTTTTAGTTCTTTGAGGTCTCTCCATACTACTTTCCATAGAGGTTGTACTAGTTTGCAGTCCCACCAGCAGTGTATGAGAGTTCCTATCTCTCCACATCCATGTCAATATTTGCTGTGTTGGAACTTTTTGATGAAAGAACGCTACAGAGAGAACTACACAACATTGAGGAAGGAAATAATAGACGATGTAAACAGATGGAAAATCATATCATGCTCATTGATCGGCAGAATCAACATTCTTAAAATGTCTATACTACCCAAAGTGATCTACAGATTCAATGCAATCCCTATTAAAATACAATCATCATTTTTCATACATCTAGAAAAAATAATTCTACACTTTGCCTGGAACCAGAGAAGACCCTGTATAGCTAAAGCAACCTTAAGAAAAAAGAACAAATTTGGGAGGAATCAATTTACCAGACTTCAAGCTGTATTACAAGGCCATAGTAAACCAAACAGCATGGTACCAACACAAGAACAGAGACATAGACCAATGGAACAGGACTGAAAACGCTGATATAAAACCATCCTCATATTGTCATCTGATCTTTGACAAAGCAGACAAATACATACACTGGGGAAAAGAATCCCTATTCAATAAATGGTGCTGGGAAAATTGAATAGCCACATGTAGAAGACTGAAACAGGATGCGCACCTCTCACTTCTCTCCTTTCACAAAAATCAACTCATAATGGATAACATTCTTAAACCTAAGGCACGAAACCATAAGAATTCTAGAAGAAAATGTTGGAAAAACTCTTACAGACATCAGCCTAGGCAAAGAATTTATGAAGAAGACCCCAAAAGCAATCACAGCAACAACAAAAATAAATACATGGGACCCAATCAAATTAAAAAGTTTCTACACAGCCAAAGAAACTATCACTAGAACAAATAAACAACTTACAGAATGGGAGAAAATATTTGCATGTTATATATCCAATAAAGGGCTGTTAACTAGAATGTATATAGAACTCAGGAAAATCAGCAAGAAAAAAATCAAGCAACCCCATTAAAAAGTGGGCAAAGGATATGAACAGAAAGTTTTAAAAAGAGGATAGACTAGTAGCCAAGAAACTTATGAAAAATGCTCAACATCCCTAATCATCATGGAAATGCAAATCAAAACCACAATGAGATATCATGTAACTCCAGTGAGAACAGCTTTTATCAAAAAGTTCCAAAACAACAAATGTTGGCACGGAATTTCATATTTTCTATGAAACATACTTGTCTTGTACCCTGTACTAGCCAGAAGTCCTGAAGTCAAATGGCCTGGTACCAGGACCCTTCTATAACATAATGGCTCTTCCCATTAAAATCTTAATATTAAATCTTCATAGTCTTCCCTAAACTAACACCTGTGAGCACGTGATATGAAATAACTTTGCCTAAAACTCACTTAAACAGCCAAGAAGCAGTTACATGGCAAACCTCTAAACAGTTTTGGAATATTTGTAGAGTATGGATACTGAGTAGTATGTGATACAATCAAATACAGAGCAAATCACCTCTGTGGAATGAAAGAGATTTTAATTGGAGAAAGTGCAAAGCCATAAACATTGCTTGCAGAGTTATAGAATGTGGGATATCCTGATTATAAGGTGAGTTAGAATGACTGCACTTCCTATATAATTGGTGTGACAGAAACACAAGGCTCAAAAAGAATGAAAATTAATAGGTTTAGGATATACTGGGTTGTGTGTTATTATTCAGTACATATTTATTGACCTATAGTCAGGATCTGGGAATACGGAAGTGAATAAAATGAACATGGGCCCTACCTTTATGAAACTTACATCAAAGGAAGAAGGGAGCCTTGAGTAGAACCTGGAGACTGTGATGTCACCACTGTAAATTTCTGAATATTTCAAACAACAGGAATTTCTGAAATTTGTCTACCAAAGATAGAAAGATGTATCTATAGGTGAATTCTTTCCCTGGATATGGCAGCCTAATACCACATGAACTTCTCCACAAGACGTTACTCACAACTGAATTCTAAATCAGCGTATGGGCTCTAGTCAACCTGCACAGACTGACTAGTACCCCGACAGAGCTGATATCAAGATTGTCTCCTTTCTCTCACATTGTCTCTGTTTATACTCCTACCTCCCAGAAGCACTAGTTCTCTCATAGGATTTTTGCAATAGCAATTGGGTTGATATACCATGTACTGGATCCTAAAAATATTATTTTGCTTGGAATGTTACTGTATGGCTAGGAATTTGTTTTTGTTCTTAATTTTTTAGGTACTGGGCTGGTATTGTGAAAGTTTTACATTTTCACTTGGGAAAATGGAAATTAACTAAGAGATTTCATGTTGGAGCCATTCAAATTTGGAAGTACTGAAGAAGCCTGTTTCCTCAGGAGAGAACTTAGACGTTAGCCATAAAAGAAGGAACTATGACCATCAAACAAGGCACTCGTCCTTACAACAAGACAAAATGAAATTGTGGAGGAGAAATTTTGGACTTTTAATTCTTTGGACTTTCATAAACAACTAAAGCATATTTCATATTCGTATTTTAATGTCTTTCTGAAAATTTAATAAGAAGAAAAATTCATATTCAGAGTTGATATTCATATGCAGTTTAATTTTGTTGGCATTATATTATTTTGCGTATTTTAACACTGTTGTGAGTGTTCATTTTACAGCTTCTTCTGTTGAGCTGCACTGAATATCATGACTAGACATAATTTGGGGTGAGAAATGGATTAGAAAATGCATTTTGGCTGAGAATGTTTGTGGTGAGAAATAGATTAGAGAATGCATTTTGGCTGAGAGTGAAGTGCACCCTTGATATTAAATTAATTTATGCTGTATTCTAAAGAGAGCCCATTAGGATAGACTGCTGGATGATTCAGGCAGCTCTCCCTAGTTGCCTGGCAACAAGCTGGCTGAAGTCAGTCAGTGTCCTGCTTTCTCCCCAGCAGAGGGGGAGGGCAAGTGAAGATGCTGCTGGTTCCAAGGTTTTAGGGGAAGAGAGAGAAAGAGGATATTCTCTTGCATTCTTAATCCAGCTTTATCATCAATAAAACTAACATTTTATTTTGATCTTCAGCTGGATCCTTATGTTTATTCATCAATTTTTAGTACTCAGAGATGAAGAAGCGGGCAGAAAGGTGATTGATTAGGCTCCCTCAGTATACATTGTTACATTACTCTGTTGTTGGGTTGTTGGGATACTTCACACAGCCCAAGCTGCTTTCAAATGAATGGATGGATTGATGAAATCAGAGTTGATAACTTTGTTTACATTTCTTCCTAGCCTCAGCCTAATGTATACAAAGAACTATCAAAATCTTCTCCAAGTGCCTGCCAAGCTAAGTTTCGTGCTGAATACACTGCAAAGAGAGTAATACTCTATCAATCATCACAGCTTTTTGATGAGACCCAAGTTACGATACTACCCAGGAGAAATTAGCATCTCTCCTCTTCTCTTCCATCTTTAGAGTAATGACCTTGCAACATGCTCAGACGCCCAAGTCAGAACCTAAGAGCACTTTTACCTTTTCATGCTCCCACTCTGCAGATCCTCCATTAAGTTCCACTACTCCATTTCTTAAATGCTTTTTTTCTATTGTCATCCACTCTTCCTCCTTTGTCACCACCCCATCCCACAGCTGATCACACCCTGATAGCCTCTTTAAAGGAATCCCAGTCTGAATTCCAGAATTTCTTAAAAGGAATTCTGCTCTGGCCTGTGTCCAGATACCTGTCCACACTGACTGGTACCACCTTTTCATAATACCACCTGAGTACGTTGCTCGCACATGGCCCATCTCCACAGGCTGTTTATTTAGAAAGATCTTTATATTAATCAAAAATTCCCTCTCATCAATATCCTGTATTGACTCTTCTTTAAAACAGGAAATCACACGGTAATATCTAGTTTATTCTACTATGAGTGGCTAAGAGCTAGTAACTATATTTTATTATCCTGATCTTATCTTTTTAATCATTAAAATATGTACCGTACCCTCTTGGGAAACATTATATTTGGGACTATTGTTTGTTGCTTTGGACTTCACCCCCATATATTTTTTTTTCTTGAAAAATGTCTCTCTGTTTGACATGAGTTTGTCTTCAACGATTGCTTTACCCTCGGGGCAGAGACAGGCTGTCCATTTTCGGCGTTCTGCTATCCACGTTTTCTTCTCTTCTTGCCTATGCTGCCCCAAAATCCTCTTGTGCACAATGACACAGGGCCACCAGCTTTTTGCCAGTGGTCAGTCACTGGAATACCTGATCACCATGATGCTCCAGCTGCATATACTGCACCAAAGCACACTGGAGAGGCTGCTGGCTATGCGTCAAGCTCCTGACCCTCATTTGACAGTTACCCTAATCCAGTTCCAAAGAGTTCTGGCTTTCATTCCCATAAAATTCCTGAAGTTAACTTGTGACCTGTACAAACACATCATAAGCCCAGAGGGTAGGTTTTCCCAATTCTGGTATTTTTTTTCATCTTCTTCTTTTTTCCGTTATTTCTATATCTCATATTTGCAATAAAATTGCCATACCAAAAATTGTCTCAGCAGAGGCATGCGAGAAGCTTTCCCATCAGACTGCAATTCTTTGTGGCCACAAGTAGAAGCTTAGCCCCAGAGACTTCTGTGATTCTGTGACTCAGCTGCCAAATTTGCGTGACCCTTTTATTGAACTCCCCAATCTCTAGCCTGGAAAACAAAGGTGTGAAACAAGTCCCAAATAAAATATTTAAAGGACAAACTTTATTCATGAAAATAAGTGAGAAGCTTCAGAACTTCTGGAGGAATCTTGAATATCTTTCATTAGCAGCTTTCAAAAACCTATGCTTTAAATAGTATTGCTTTTAGTTTCATGTCCCAGTGTGAAAATATGCTAGTACCCATGCTTTAAAAGGATATATAGCTTATTATGTGCATAGCAGATATTCAATTTCTATTTCTTATTTGATCCGCCTCCAAATGAAACAACTTTTGGTTCTTTTCTGATTTCTATGGAGAAAGCATGGGAAGAGAGCCTGTATCCTTGCAAAACATTCACTGAAAATCATTATCTCCCTTATGTTAGAACACTAAATTTCAACCATTTTTTAGAAGAGGCTTTACTAAAAATCAAACCTTTTCTCATTCCTGTACATAAAGCAAAAGTTAAGGAGAGTTTCTGAGTAAGGCAGGGTCTCCTTGTTTTGGAATAAAGCTAAACTACCTAGAGAAAAATTCATCTTGATTGGCGTATTAGGATAGCATCTCTTTATGTTCATATGGTGAGAATTATCTTAGATTATCACCTATCCAGTTCTTTTCTATTAATAAGAGCAAAATTCAGGGAATATTGTTTAAAGAAAGTGTTTTTTTTGGTTTTTCTTAGTGCATGCTGACTTCTGCTCCTGAAATGTTGGCCACTGGTGCCTGATGATTTGGTTATATGCACACAAAACAGCCAGTAGGAGGCAATTGAAAAGTGCATGACTTGCTGTTAAGACTTTTGTTTATTTTTATGTACAATAAAGAGGAGGAATTGAAAGGGAAAATGTAGAAAAGAAATTGATAGTGCTCTGCCTAGTAATGCAAAATGCTGATTCCATTGTGAGGGAGGCAACCTTGAAAATTATCACAATTTGAAATATATGGTTCTCCTCATCCACGTAGACTATGCTGATTCTAAAAATTTCCTGTTTTCCCACAGGAGATTTGTACAGTGAAACAGGTAGCTTATAGACACTAGAGTAAGCAAAGAGGAACATTTGAAACAAACTAGTAGAAGTCAGTAAGTACTGCTGGAGGCGAGGTCATGAATGTTGGAGTAAGACTCATAACAATGGGTGGGGGTTAGGCTTTCAAGAAATTTCATTACTAGTTCTGGGACAGAGTTAGAAGAAGGATTTTCAGAAAGATGTGGGCATGAAGGGAATGACTCAAGATTAAGAACTACAGATGTCCGACAGGTGAAGCCTCCTCTGGAATGGGTTTAACTTCTTTGGTGAATTTCTCTTGTACTATAAAAAAAAACAAACTAATATCAAAGCATATATTTTTTATGTTATAATTCTCTTTACCCCACCTGTTGAAACATCTGGTATATTTTCACAAGCTGTGGGTGATATTGTAAAGAACAAAGGAAATGAAACAGGAATAAGAAGGGTGGCCTGTTTCACTGGGAGGAGGGGCCTTGGTAGCTGGACTGTCAAACTCCCCTCCAGGCCCAGAGATGTCCAATTGGATCACACTGGTTGCATGAAGAACCCACTGAACTGATCATAAATGCGGCATGCTTGTAAGGTTGTCAGGTTCTGTTCAATGTTTTGGGGATTCTCAGAGTAAATGAACCTGGTTGTTGAGATTCTTTATCATATGATGTAATCAATGTGATTCAGCTGCAGCAAGACAGAGCAGGTCAGATGCCCAGGAAGGATCCGCATGACTAACAAGGGATGCCAGCTTCCTTGTGCTGAGGAATCCTCGTGCATTCTGCCTTCTCTTTTACAGGGGGGCCTGGGAGCTGTGCCTGGGCTGTGGTACAAATTCTCACCAGGAGTGCACATGCTGTGCAGCTATGCTTCCTATCCCGCACCAATGCCTTAAACTATGCAAGCTCAATATTGAATTAAGAGTGTCCTTGAGTTTGTTTATCAGACTGTGACGTCCTTTGAGCTCTAATGGTGGCATCTCACCCACATTGTCTCCTCCATAGATAACCCATGTCGAAAGAGAAACAGTCTCTCCGGGGCACTGTGCCCAGGAGCTCTAGGTGTTGAAATGGTCAGAGGGCCCTAACAGCTCAGCAGCAGCAGGAAGGACACACAGTACTGAGGGGACAACTTCCGGTGAGACAATTGAGAAGAGATATTAGATAAAGCTTTTCCTTTCCCCATATGAGCTTGCGGAAGATGACCAGACAAGGGCCAGGGAAGGCAAATGTTTAATTTAGGCTTTGTCCTAAGGAACACAGAGCTACAAAGCAAGAGAGCTTCAGGATTAGACTTTCTATGCTCTCAATTCTCTTTCTCTCTCCCTATCACCCAACCAAAAGACTGTCAGTAGAGTTTCTCAGTGGAAACTGATTGTATTTACTTAAGGAAAGGTGAAAAATTACATCCTGTTAATGACACTTACTGGGTCAACAGTAGCAAATCACCAAAGAACTTAATTGTTCGAGAAAAATCCATTAAGGAACAAAACCAGATAGATGATCAGAAATGAAAACTTTCTTAATCATAAGTGACATGAGGGGCACAAAAAGTCCCCAGTGATAAATGATAATAAGATGGAAAGTGAGATATCTTGTCAAATATTGAGCGTTGAATTGAAATGCGGGCCAATTTCCTCTTATCTCTTTAAGGCACACATTGCATTATCTCAAAGCTGCGGGACGGAACACAGTTGTTATGTTTTCCATAATCTTTCTTGGGGACCCAAGCTGGCCTCCTCATAATTGACACCTTGTGTCTACTTCCTGATCCTAACATTGCTTGCTATACACCATTTCAATTATTTGAAGGACCTGTAAAATCAATCTTCTATCTACTTTTATTCCCAACTCTCACTTCTCACTTTTTCTCACTTTACCTTTATTCTCTTTGGGCAGAGAATCTGAAAAAGACACACATTCCCCAGGGCATTTATGTTCATGTGAGTCATACCCACTACGTCCTTTTAATTCCAAAGAATTTACTACTGGTTATTAGAGGGTGTTAGAAAAGTAAAAGTATCAAAACTTTATGAGGTTACAAGTTACAAAAACAAAATTGGGGCTTCTGAGTCTAGAAGAAAGAGTGAGTATTATACATTCTGAAACTTTGATCTCTTTCTCTAAACATGAAGAAATTAAAGAAAAATGTAACAAATATATAGCTACAATTGAAAAAATAATTCTGTATTTTATTTTATATGTAGAATTATATGTGCATATATATATATATATATATGTTTTTGTCCACGGTTTCTAACTCTTAACTCCCATAATCCCTGTTAGTCTTTTTTCACAATGTTGGGGGTACTTTAGGCCTCAGGATCGGGCCTCAGAGAACAGAATCTCTGGCCTTTTCCTGCCCTCCTTTCACTAGCCCAAGGCAGGAGTCTGATATTTTCCTGCCTTTCTGACTGTGGATCTTCAGACCCTCATTCCAGAGAGGATCCTGTCCCATACCCTGCAGGACAGAGCACTGCATACAGAGACCGGGAAGAATCTCGACAGACAGTCCTTGCTGGGTTTCTTCACTTGGTCCATTAGTGTTAGAACACACCCTTTTTGTCCAATCACATGTTGACACAGCTGTGCATGCTTTAATCATGCTTATCCAATGAAGTCTCCATGAAACGATGAGGTACAGGGATCTCCTGGAGAGATGAACTCCTGGAGGTTCCTGGAGGGTGGAGTGTCCGGGAGGGCCTGGAGGCTTTGCACCCTCCTGCCTTCCTTACCCTATGCATCTCTTTCTCTGCATCCTTGTAATATCCCTTATAATAATCTGGCAAACATAAGTAAGTTGTTTTCCTGAGTTCAGTGGGCTGTTCTAGCTAGTTAATTGAATCCAAAAAGGATATCGTGGGAACCCCAACTTGAAACCAGTCAGTCAGAAGTTCCAGGGATGCAGACTGGTGTCTGAAGCACGGGGCAGATAGCGTAGAATTGAATTGGAGGACACCCAGCTGGTGTCCATAGCAGAACTAATTGCTTACTTGGTGTATGGGGAAAAGCCCCCATGCATTTGGTTACAGAAGTCTTCTGTGTTAACGAGGATGGTTGTTGTTGAGGGAAAGAATAGGATAAAAGCACATTGAGTGTTGTTTTTTTCATTCATTTTTCCATTCTCAGACTATGAACAACAAAAAATCCAAATTCAGAATCAGGGCCCCAATAGCACTCATTTGAGGCTGAAAACCAAAGCTGTTCAGACAATACTGGGGCCAGAACTACACTGGCAAAGCAAGCTGCAGGCCAGAGCCACACCTCACAAGGCTGGGTTAGTGCTACAGAATCATCACTCTCCAGGAGGGACTCACAACTGAGAACTTTACAGGATTCTCAAACTTTACAGGATTATTATCAAAGATTCAAGGAAACCAACCGTCTTAAAAGACATGCAACAAACTCAAATATCAGAAGAATTTATAGCTTAAGAAATAGAAATAATAGAACATCTAAAAGAATTTAAAATGAAAGTGTAAAAGAGGCAATAAAAGAGAAAATACTGTTATGAAACAAGAATAGGAAATCCTGAAACAGGGGCAGGCAAAAGTTATACAAAGAAGCCAACAGAAATCTTATGCAAATATTAAAGTAATAAATTTAACATGAAAGATAACTGAACAGC
>NW_012147412.1:4515983-4519391 GCF_000956105.1 Propithecus coquereli | reverse complement strand
CCCTAAAGCTGAGTTGCTGGCCATGAGAAGGGAGGTCAGACATGCCTCGTCATGTTCCCCTCCCTTTTTGGAGATGTTTTTTGTAACTCATTAACAGGCCTAAGGCTGTGCAAGACAAAGCATAAATCACACCCGTAGGTCATCAATTTACTTAAGATCCCTTGAGTCTAGATATATGTCCAGTATAACTCCTGTGGCTTGTCTCTGATTAACAGACTTCCTTAACTTAAAACATTCCAAGCCTTTAGACAAAGCTTCATTTCTTTTATCAATTACAAAATCAAAGAGTCTTTAAACTCACCTATAACCTGCAATTCACTGCTTTGGCCTTTTGGGGCCAAACCAATGCATGCCTTCCCCATACTTGTTTATGACTTTACATGTAATTACTGTCTCCCTGAAATGTATAAAACCAGCTGTAACCTAACCATGACAAGACCACTTGCTCAAGGCTTCTTGGGGTTGGCTCTTAGGGCCATGGTGGCACATATTCAGAATAAACCTCTTTAAATTATTTTATAGAGTTTGGGTTCTTTCCCATCGATGTACCCTTTCCCATTGGTGTAAATATTTAAAGAAGAAAATGTGGGGCGCAGGCAGTGGGCACTTTGTTTACACAGTTACTCATCTTCTTACAGGAGCAAAAGGAAAAGGGAATGTGAGGCCCAAGAGTCACTTATTATGACTTGTGCTGATATAAAAGGGACAAAGACTTCCAAACCCTTTGTTTAAATAAGAAACACATTGATCTGGTAGATTAATATTAACTTCATGATAAAGGTAGCAGAGGAAAAGAATTCCATTGCCTAAAAATTCTTTGGAATATTTATACTTCCAGAAAAATGCAAATTTATGTGTAAATACTGAAATTAAGGCAGCGAATTAGGAACTAAAGCAACCAGCTAGCAAAACACATTTTAGGGGTGCAAAGTTACATTCCAAAGGACACAGAGCAATTTTTCTATTCCAAGTGGGTAATGTTGGGGGGAAACCCCCTTTACCTCCCCTCCCACAAGGTTCACTGAAAGATTAACTCACAATAATGTAGATTAATAAGAGAGATTACACATTTATTTACCGTGCACATGGGGAGAACCACAGAGGGATTACTCAATATTCCAGTGGAGCATAGGAGTTTATATATCCTCATTTTAGAGGGCAGAAGGAGATGAGGAATATAGATAATTCTGTTGAGGGGCAATAAGTCATTACTAAGGAGGATGAATAAATACTCGAGAGAATGAATGGATGGGGAAAACATATTGACTTGTAAATGATTTTCTTTGGAAATTAAAATAAATTTAGAGACAGATATTATTATTATTAAAATGGGTTGGGCCAAGCCTGGTTGCTTTCTCATCTTTTCTGGAATAGATATTGAGATAACAGGGAGGGGAAGAAAAGACAATTGTTCTTCTTTATGGATCTGTCTGGTTTTCATGTAGATACAGGGAAAGCCCCTTCCCATGCCTGTTGATTTCTAAGGGCCTTTAATTCAAAATACTCTTTATACCAACGAGTCATATTTTGGGGTGAAATTCCATGAGCTTCTTCAGTGACATGGAAGTATCCATTATTAAAGCAATTTTTATGAGAACAATTTTATAAAAAGAAAAAAGAAAACAGAAGTGCAACACAGTACATTTTCTCAAGGCTCAGAGTTTTGTGAATGTTTTTATTTAACATTTTATCAAAAGAGGTCTGATAATTTTGAATGGTATCTATCGCTACCATTATAGGGGAAGAGGAAACCTTTGATCCCTTTCATTTTTCTGAAATTCCTGTAACTAGGAATTGTTAATAAAGAAGGTGAAATTTTTAAGGTTAAATTTTGGAATGTAGCAAGGTAGCACAGAAAGAAGCTTACAACTTTAAATATAGAAAATGAAAAAAGCAGGAAAAGTTTTAATAAATTCAAAATGAGGACTATAATAGCATATTTTTACATGTGACCAGGAATTTAAATGAAGAAGAAAGTAAGTTGTTTCTTACCTCTATCAATTTAAAGTCTACTTAGCATTTGGGGCTTGGAGAAGAGAAGGAAAAATATATGTCAGAGATATTTTAGGAAAAGCAAAACAATACACATATATACGAGTTATAAGAATATAGGAGAGGGTGTGGAAAAGGTAGAAACAACTCAGTTTCTTGTTGTGAAGCTAAATAAGACAAAAGGACGTGCTTCTCTCTTTCCTTCTGCATCATAAAACTTTCCGTCAGATTTAGTGTAAATTTTATCAACCTTTATGTCAAGGAATCATCATAATATCCTCCAGCTAGGAAATTTCCTTTATTCTGTTTCGTTTTGTTGAAACTAAAACTTGGATCATGTTATGACAGCTCAATTTCCTATGCTGAAATTAATCCTCGGGACTTCTTGATAAAGGAGGTCAAGCCCCTTCTCATGATGAAAAAAAATGTCCAATTCTCTTCTGTACCAGCTGAGAGCGGGAATAGTGAAGGTGTGTGCAAAGACGTCACATGCTTTGGCATCAGGTGGCTCTTTTGCAGTCTGTAAACATAATTGCGGGGCCTGTGACCTTTGCCAGCCACATTTCCATCAAGACTCTCTCTCTTACCTGAATTACCTCATGTGTCCGACATCTGTCAGACACACAGCAGTGCATCTACTGGCACCAAAATTAAAAATCACAGTAATTGACCGGCTATTTGGAGCTGTTTCTTTAGCAAGAGGTTAGCACACGGTGGTGCCATCAGAAATAATGAGCATCGCTGACCTCTCTCACAGTTTCAATAATTATTTCGACCATTCTTTACCCTAACAATTCAGTCTCAGGATCTTTACTGCTACCAACTAGTCAGTGTCGAGATGAGTCTAGTTGTCGGTGCCCCAATGGCGCCATCTGCTGGCCAATATTGGGTATTTCACCTTTATTCGGAGCCCAATCTCAAGGGGCAGGATTTCAAAATCAAGAGTAGTATTAATACAAAAAATGGAAATCATTGCCCTACCTTTCTCTTCCCGCATAATATCAGATGATTGCCTTCTACTCTACTCCGATCCCAAAACAAGGTAGAACCCTGGTATGGAGCCAGTTCCTTTAATATGTAGAACCACCGCCACTCAGGATATCTGAGGAACAGGGAAAAGCTACTCGACACAACCTCAGATTTAGCTATGACACAGAGCTAAATGTGTAGATGGGAACCAGTGAATCCAGGCACTGCAAATGCAACCCTGGGATTGGGAGAATGTGGCGAGAGAAGGTTTCGGTTACTCCTGCTGTTTCATAGAAGGTCTCAGACCTTGGTCTGTGAACTGAAAGAAATGTGTGAACATTTGTGTTGTGTACTTTTGCACCGTAAGCGATTCAATTTATTAAGGATAATATTGATAGTGATTATTAGACCTGAAAAAATGTGAAATGGAAAAGCAAAACAAAGTTG
>NW_012147412.1:4511500-4512607 GCF_000956105.1 Propithecus coquereli | reverse complement strand
CCTTTTTCTTAAGTGATTTAAAAGTAGTTTTATAAAATAATATGTATGTAAAGTATTATTGGCCATATAACATATACAAATGTAATATACTTGTCAATGATAGTAAAAGGAGGTGGGTGGGAGCCAAGCTGTATTGGGCTAAGAAAATGACTCCACATGGTAATTTGAATCCACAGAAAGAAATGAAGAGAACCAGAAATAATAAGAAAGAAGTTTATTATAACAAAAACTATAAATACATACTTGTTTTCCTTTCTTCTCTAAATTTCTATTAAAAGACATACAATGATATGAAATCATACTTATAATAATGCATTGTTGAATTATACCATCCATATATGCAATATGTATAATAATAGTAACACAAAAGGGGGGAAAGGAAAAGAGTTATATAGGAGTTATGTTTCTACATTTTTCTGGAAGTAAGTTATTATAAATCTGAAGATGACTGTGATAAGTTAAGATGTAACATGGTAAGCCCTAGAGCACCCATTAAGGTATACAATATACCTTATATAAAAAATACAGTAAAAATATAATTAAGGAAATTAAAATGCTACATTTGAAATTAATGTGAAGAAAAAAGTAAAGAAGAAATAGAGGAACAAAAAGACATGGCATGAGATGTATAGAAAGCAAAAAGTAAAATGGTAAATCCAACTATATTAATAATATTCAATGTGAATGGATTACAAATTCAATCAAAATGCAGAGATTATCAAACTGGACAAAAAATTATGATCCAACTACGTACTGTCTACAGGAGACACACTTCAGACTCAAAGATACAAGCAGAATCAAAGTAAAAGCATGGAAAAACATATAGCATGCAAACAGCAATCACAGGAAAGCTGAAGCGGCTGTAACTAATATGGTAGACAAAATAGACTTTAAAACAAAAAATATTATCAGAGCTAAAGAGGAGTATTTTTAGTGGTAAAGGGGGTCAATCTATCAAGAAGATATAACAATTATCATCATATGCATCTAATAATAGGACACCAAAATATATGAAGCAAAAACTGTCAGGCAGAGATAAAGCTGGAAATAGACGATTCGACAACACTCAACTTTTTTTTTTTTTTTTTTTTGAGACAGAGTCTCACT
>NW_012147412.1:4496078-4498193 GCF_000956105.1 Propithecus coquereli | reverse complement strand
AAGACCCTTTGATTCACATCCCAGCTCAGCAACTTTCTAACTGTTACACTGCAGAAGTGTCTTAGGCTCTCAGTACCTTAATTTCTTCCTCTGTAAACTGGTTTAATAATATTATCTACTTTGTACGATTAGTGTGATAATTATATATGTCAGTATTAATAAAGTGCATAGAATAGTGTCTGGCACAAAGTAAGAACCGTAAAGGAGTTTGTCGAATAAAAAATTGTATAAATAGATAGACATAAATCATCGCAGAATTTATTCAGTCTCACCTATTTATCCCAAACCTCACGTAGCCTAATTGCCCCCATGTAAAAAATACAAGACAAAGTTGTAAAGACAGGTCATGACGTAAAGCTTACTCTCCACAATCACGTACTCCTTGAATTAATGCCTTTCTCAGCGCCAACTTTACATCTTTGTTTCTCAAGGTATATATCAAAGGATTCAGGGAAGGGGTAACAATATTATTCAACACCTGAACCACAGAATCCAGCCAAGGACTCGAGGCAGGTCGGAGATAAACGAGGACCACTGGTCCATAGAATAGCAGGATGGAAGTCAGATGGGCACTGCAGGTTGAGAAGGCTCTGCGCCTGCCTTCTGCGGAGCTGATTTTCAATACAGAGATAACAATGCGAGTATAAGAAGTGAGGATAAGAAGAAAACACATGAGTGCAACAACACCTACGTTGACGAAACTCACCGTCTGGGCGAGGGAGGTGTCCGCACAGGCCAGGGGCAGCACCACTGGAATATCACAGGAAAAATTATCCACCTCATTGGGGCCACAGTAGGGCAACTTAAAGATGAGGAATGTGAGGACAGATGCATGCAGACAGCCCCCCATCCAAGTGCCCAGAGTCATGGTGGCACACACCCGATGGCTCATGATGACGGTGTATCGCAACGGGTGGCAGATGGCAGCAAAGCGGTCGTAGGCCATCACGGTGTAGAGGAAACACTCGGTGCAACCCAGGAAATGGTAAAAGAAGAGCTGGGAGGCACAGCCCTGGTAGGAGATGGTCCTGCTTTGCCCCATCAGGCAGAGCATCATTTTGGGGGAGCTCACTGAAGGGAAAAATATGTCAAACACTGACAAGTTTCCCAAGAAGAAATACATGGGAGTGTGGAGGTTAGAGGAAGTGAGGATGGCCAGGAGAATGAGCAGATTCCCCAGCAGAGTGAGCAGGTAGAAGGCCAGGAACAAGACAAAGAGCACATTTTCCAGCCCGTTTGTGTGCGGGATGCCCATCAGGAGGAACTCAGTGACTGGAGTGTGGTTCCTCACCGTCATGTCTACTTAGTCCTGGAAGATCAGAGAATGGCCTCACTGAGATGAGTTTTCCTCGAAACCTAGTACCTTCATAGAACCCGTTGGAAACTGACAGTTACTATACGCTGTAAAGAACTTCTAAACAGGAGCCAGTCCAATTCTGTCACTAATGTGTGACATTTGGATAAGTAATTGATCTATTTTTCATCGATTTCTTCAACAGTAAAATGAAGATGTAACACTAGAGGCAGTATAGAAGAGATGGCATAGAATAAACTTTATGACTGAAAATATCTGATTTTAAATGCTAAGTCTGTTACTTACTCTGTGACTTTGGATAACTGAAAAAAAAGTCTCTAAATCTCTTCTGAATCTGTGTAAATAATGTAAGACTATCCTATGGTTCTTGTGAAAATTAATACTTCAATGTATATAAGTATCTAGTGTAATGTCTGCTCCTACGCATCCTTGTTAAAAAATCTATTCAACATACTAATGTTGTGATTTTAATGAGCCTTTATTCCACAGTATTTTCTAGGTTTATTTGGAGCAGTTCTAGTGTTAACTGTTGATGTGACTAATTCACAAAGCTACTTTCTCCATTAGCTGGAGCAACTGAAAACTGAGAATTGTCTAGTGGGCATAAAATCAAACAGAATGGAAACATTGATATTTAATGTAGGAAACAGCAACAGATAATTACCAATATTGAAACAGACGTCTTCTCTAATAGCAATTATGTCTGCACCATGATTGCATATCTGCAATCACCATTAACGTTTTAAAATTAAGCTTCATGAATCAGGAATGCCTTAAGAAAATACCAGAGTCAACTTAGT
>NW_012147412.1:4487929-4492418 GCF_000956105.1 Propithecus coquereli | reverse complement strand
TATAGAGATCAAAGGCCAGGAATAATCAAGATAATTTTGAACAAGAACAAGGACTTGGGCCTATTAAATATCAGCAGTTACTCTTCCTACAAAATAATTGAGTGTAATATGGTGCAGGGACACAAAAATATACCAACAGAATATACTAGAAATATCAGAAACATATTTATAGGTATGTACATTTGATATATGATAACAGCTATATTGTAAATCAATAGGGAAAGGAATTAAGCCATAAAATGTTTTGGACAAATAGTTATCTTTATGGAAAGTAGATAAAATTGAATTGATTCCTTATATAATTCACAAGGATTATTTCTAGTTGGAGTAAAGTGTAGGAATTTCTTAAACAAGAAAGCACCAATTAAAAGGAAAATGTTGGTACATTTCATTATATTTTATAAGAATATTTCTATAAAACAAAAAGACATCATAAACAGTTAAAAGCCAGACACAGCCTCAAAATTCTTGAATTCAAATTCTTGAATACGTATTTTCAATGCATGTAACAAATTAGTATCAGTTTCCAATATATAAGAAGACCTACAAACCAATGAGAAATAGACAGACAATCCATTAGGAAAATGGCCAAACGGTAATGCAGAAAAGAACTCTAGATGCTCAATAATTGAATGAGATAAGATGTGCAAACTCAGTAATAATTCAAACAGTCAAAGATTAACAAGGGTGATCACGAAAGTGATGGCAAGGACAAAGGAACCATAACTTTCACACACTTCTGGCAAGAGTGTAATTTGGGACAACCATCTTTGAGATGATTTGTCAATATTAAAGCAACTTCAAATGTATATACTCTCTGATCCTGCAATTCCAGTCCTAGCTAAATAAGGGAGAAACTGTATCTCATGGACCAAGGGAGCTATGTATTTATAAGAATGTTCAGAGCATGATTGCAACAGAATAAAAGGAAACAACTACTCATCTATCAATGGGACAATGAATATTTTACATTATATCTTTACATAGGAATGCCTAACGGTAGTTTAAGTAAATGATATAGAGCTAAACTTATCCAAAAAAAAAAAAAATGAGTTTAGCGAACAAAGCAAATTTGCAAAAACAACCATCTCTATAGTATGGTATTTGCTAACTTTCAAACACTTGGAAAGCTAGTCTATACATTTTTTATAGATGTGTAATGTTGTAGTAAAAATGTCAACATGAATGTAAAATGATCAGCAACGCATCCTTGAAAGTGCTTTATGATGGAAAACAAGGGAGGAGAATGAGATTAGGGAAATTTTTAGAAGAACTTCAGTTACATCTATTGATTTAATTAAAAAACGGAAATAGGGCATAATGTTAAAATTTCATAAAATTGGGTGATGCGAACACATGTGTTTAATCATTGTTTTGTGTTCTTTTCTGTGTCTTTGAAATATTTCACAATAAAATAAAAGGTATTATATATCATATAAATCTTTGTGATGTATAGCGTTGACAATAAAGCAGTATTATTTATATGATACTATTTATTATATTAATGACCAATGTAGAAGAAACTATTCAGCAAGCCAGGATAAAAAAAAAAAAAACCATCTTCTGGATCTTTTTACTGACCCCAACCCCTTCACAGACATTTACATAATGCCAAACACAGACAAAAGGTTGGAGATACATACAACATCCACACAAACACACACACAGACACACACACCGAAAACTTTTTTTGTAAAGATGAGCATAAGTTGAAAGATACAGGTGGTCAAATCACAGAGCCCAGGTTACACGACGTGTTTGAATTTGTGCTTTGTTGGGAACATCTTCGTTTGAATCCTCGGAGTGCTCATGGACAATGCCACTAGGCCTTGCAGTGCATTCTGGTAGCGAAATAACTTTTATGGAACTCCCAGATTCCTTACATTTTATGCCAGATTGATGAGTGTCCAAGCAGGAACAGCTATGGGACTGCTCGTACTGTAGGAGAGAGAGGATTCCTGAGGAAAAGAGATGCCAGAGGGTAGGATGAAGGAATAATGGAGAGTCACAGAAATGTTTCCCTCCATGTTGGCCGAAGACGGTGACCCAAAACCTAGTGGATTCCTTTCAAACTACCCAAAGCCACCTGGGAGGGGAATGCTTTAGGGTAAAAAACTCAGTGTGTTTACATGCTGCTCAGCTCAGGAAAATTGAGGATTCTTTTTGAAAGAGAACATGTTTCTGTATGGGTTAGGAAGTGCAATTACAAATGAAATTTTAAAGACTTCTTAGGAAGGGAGGGTCTCTGGCGTTTGTAGGTGGTCATATAGCATCAGATATTGTTTCTCACTACTCTCAAACTGCCTTGGCTTTACCTTGTACCAGGGTCACTGCCCTTATCCTCATAATTGAGCATTCTGTCTCAGCCACTCTCCTTTGATTGTGACTTTGATGGTTACCTCGGCCCTAAGGTGGGAGGGTGTGAAAGACATAAGAAAAGGTGGAGATGAGGACCTGGCCTCTGATACGCAGGTATCTCACGCCAGCGCCAGCTCTCTCCTTGGAGGAACTGTCCTTAGAGAATGAGTCCAGGTGAGCTGTAGCCTATTAAAACGCAAGGTTTAGCACCTTTTCCTCCATTCCTCTGTCCTGTCCTTTTACCCTTCCCTCTGACGCGGGTAGATTGATTCTTAACGTCCTTCAAGGGCCCTGGAGATACTCACCACAAACAAAAAGAAAGAAAATGTTTATGTGGCCAGTGAAACTGATCCAGCTGATTCTGTAACTAAAGAGGTACAGGGATTGACCTTGCCTCAGCTTCAGGTAGTACAGTAGGAGTACACAAAACAGAAGGATACCTGACGAACAGACAAAAGGAGAAAAGAGTCCCTTCTGGGGAACTTAGGCTCCTTTACTCAAGTATTCATCCAAAGTACACTTGACTTCCCAACCTCCACGCCGTGCAGCTGCTCCCTATCCGAAGACCGATCCTGTCTTTAGTGGTAGATCTAATTCAGAAGCGGCATGTATCTATCTATAGCTGTCTATGTCTACATCTATCTGTCTATCTACCTACATCTCAGTCAGAGAACTGGAAAGGCCAGTTAGCCAGACAGTGCAGCCTGGACCCACAAACCAAGTACACCTCCCCACCTATGTCAGGGGAGCCAGGAAATTACCTGAGAGGAAACTGAGGCTGGCAGTGATGAGGTGGATGTATCTATTTTGCGGAATTATGTAGGTGGATTCCAAACCGAAAGTCAAGTTAAGGATGAAGGGGAGGTTGAGGATCAAAATCATCATAATCCTGATGATCTCCAGGCCATCTGTCGGAAAGCAGAAGCTGCATTGAGAGAAGGACAGATATTTCTTCTAGGCTCATTTCTACCTGGAGTCCACAAATATTTAGGTAAAAATGGGAATAGGGTGAAAAATTTGATCAAATAGTAAAGAGGGAAGGTGAAAAAGATTAAAGAGTTAGGGAACCTTAAGCTGAATGAGAGAACGAGAAGAAACTGTTCTCTATCTTGGTGTCTGTAAAAGCTTCTGTTTTCTTCTTTTCTTTTCTCAGAGCTCATTTCTTGTTAAATATGCCAACTCACCCTGTCCTCTTCTAGTGACATTTACTAGCTGCCAGTGACCTTTCTTTCATGCCCCTCATGTTCTAGCTGTGCTGACCGCCGTGCTGCTACTGCCAGGACTTCTCAGATGTCTAGCAGCTAAGTCCGTGAGCATGTAAATTTTTCTCCCAGACGTCCAAATAGCGAGATTTTGGAGTCTGCCGTGACTGTGTTTTTTATGGAAGTGGGCACACTGCAGCTTGAGGAAGTTGTATCAGGGAATAATAGGCAAGCTGGTGAGAGATGAGTGAATGTCCAGGAAAGAGGAATCCTTTCCCTCCACCCGTCGCTTTCTACGGTATAGTTCTGACCTTCTGGCCAAACCTTAGTGCAACACACCATCCATGGACTGTGGCTCATCTTGGTACTTTTTTCTTTCTGAAGTCAATTCAACCCATTCATCTACGATGATTCCTGCTATCAACAGGACTATGTTCCAGGAGGAGAAGAGTATTTTCATGGCCTGAATATTTCTTTTTGATAAATGCATTATTGTGGATGGTGATTTCTAGCTGAGACCACCACTAATATCTTCCGTCTCTTCTCTGATTTGATTAGTCACAGGAAGAAGAGAAAAATGTGGAATTTTAGTGATTGCTGAGACATGGGCAGTGGCAGAAGCTGAAGTAGCCTATGGAACAGAGGAGATAACCCCACCCTTCGCCGCTCCTATATCACTGGGGCCAGCCTGCTGTCATTACTCCCAACTGCCATGGAATCGTCTGTTGGTTTGACTGTTGACCCTGGGGCCTAATGCAATGAAAGAAGGTTTTAGAAGCCTTAAAAGAAGTTGGACATGCATGACTAAAGAGGTCCAATTTTTAAGTTAGAATTATATGCTTCAGGATTAGTTGACATTTGGTAGGTGGCAGTGAAGAGGAAAAGGATTTCAAGATTATTGAGATGAATTGTCAGCTAGCTGGCATCAC
>NW_012147412.1:4485661-4487324 GCF_000956105.1 Propithecus coquereli | reverse complement strand
TGTATTTTTTGTAGAGACAGGGTCCTGCTCTTCCTCTTGCTCAGGCTGGTCTCGAACTCCTGGCCTCAAGTGATCCTCCTGCCTTGGCCTCCCAAAGTTCTAGGATTACAGCTGTGAGCCACCATGCCCTGCCCCTATATTTTCTCTTTTTAATTTTTAAAAATAATTCTCAGCAATATATTTAATCTTACAAGGGAGGCTTTATGGTTAAGAAAAATGGACTGAGGATCCTAGGTTTAAGTCCTGACTTTACCACTCAGCAGTGGTGTAGTCTTAAGAGATAATAATGCTTCCTTCTGTGTAGAAGGGTTTTGTCAAGTTTAAATAAGTTTAGAGACATAAAGCACTTGAAAGAGTCCCTGGCACATAGAACATGATTTGTTAGCAATTATCATAATATTAATTTGGATTCCCAGGGAAAAGACTCTGAGGCAGAGATTTGTATGACACAAGTTTTAGTGAAGCGCTTCTGGCAACCACACATGTCAGTGTATAAAGGAAGCAGGTTCGAGAAGAAGTTGACCTGAGATGTAGTTGCAACAGAAGAAACCTTAGCTGACTCCACCAGGAGCTCTGATCTGGGATGATGCTTCAGAGTCATCCTGAATAGAGGCAAGAAATTTCAGCCTTTACACTGAGCATCAGTTTGTCACCGAGTGCAGGCTGCCCCTGGGATGGCATCTCCCTCCTGTCTCAAAGGCAATTCCTGAGTCTGTCAGGAACTGCACGCCTCTGCAGTCAACAGTTCTGGTAGCTGTGGGAATAAACGCCCACCCTTCGCATTTTTCCTATCAGGGCCAGCTTGTCCTCAGGGCTGCCAACTGCCATGGAATCATCTATGGTTTGACCCTTGACCCTGTGGCCTAGTGCAGTGGAAGGATCAAGAGGGCATACAACTCATATTATTATGCTCTTTTATGTTGATGATCATATTTCTATGCCATAGATGCTTAGGAGTAGGATTTCTGGGTTGAAAGATTTATGTCTCATTCTAGTTTTAACAGATAGTTGCAGTGAAGAGTCAAAGATGTAGACAAACAGATAGGATGTGAGGGCCAAGTGAGATACAGGTCAAAGAAGAAATCAAGTTTCCACCTAGTGAGAATGGTAGTCAAAGATGCCATTTAATAAGTTCTAAAATATGGGATGTGAGGAGGAAGTCTGTAAGTTCATAATTTAGTTTTGAAACTAAATTTTTGGTGACAGATTAGGGGGTTATTAGCCTTGAGGTAGCAATTGAAACCTAGGTGTGTATGTTACCCTGCAGTAATATCACACAGAATGGGACAAGAGACAGACAAGGAGGTTCTGGAGAAACATCAGTCTTGATGAGAAAGTGCAAAGAAGGAATGATCAGACACATGGCAAAGAAATATAAATGTCGCTGAGGAATTAAAAGGAATTTCTGTAGTTTTGAGGAGAGATTGAGCAATGATTTTTAATGCTGCAGAGAAATCAAATTAGGTGGAAGCTGAACATAGGCTACTGAATTTGGCAACTAGAATGTCATTGGTGATTTTGGACATAGCATTTTCAGTATATGACAGGAGAAGTGGAAGTAGAAGTAGAGACCATTTTTTCTTTTTTTTAAACAAATGACTAGATTCAATAAGTAATGATAAAGGGAAAAAGAAAAGTAGAATAGTAGCTTCAAGGGGAAATG
>NW_012147412.1:4468567-4483715 GCF_000956105.1 Propithecus coquereli | reverse complement strand
GTTAATGGATTCCCTGATATTATGTAATTATTCCATTCCTGCAATAAACTTCACTTGGTTATATGTATTATTCTTTAATGTTCAACTGGACTTTGTTTTTAGTATTTTTGCATTGGTAGGTATAGTGAGGTAATTTTGCGGAGGTCAATGAACATCAGGTTTTAAATCAATGTTATACTCATTCTCGCATAGGGATATGAAAGTGTTCTTTCATTTTCTATGCGTAGGATCGGTTGTAGCATTGGGATTATCGGCTCTTCCAGTTGTGGTGAAATTCCTCTGCAAAATCCTCTGTGCCTGTTGCATTTATGAGAAGTACTTCATTGGCAAATTTTCCCTATTTCTTTTATGAAAAATTATTTGTTTAAAGTCTATATCTATAGAGGTCATTTTTGATAAAAAATTTTTCAATTTTTCCCCTGAGTTCTGTCAGATCCTATTATACATCTACCCAATGCTTTTCCATTTTTATTCTGAGTTTTTAAAAAATAGACTGTTTAATGGACTTTGTCAATATGTTTTTAAAAATCTTGTTCAATGAGATAATTACATATAATAAAATTCACCCTTTAAAAATATACGGTTAGGTGAGATTTTGATAAATGTATGTAATTATGTAAACCACTACGATATTTACTACATAGAACATTTCTATCACCTTGAAAAGTATCCAAGTGTCTTTTGTGGTCAATTCCCTTACACTGGTCTGGTTTCTGTTTTTATAGGTTTGCCTTTTCTAAAATGTCATATAAATTGGGATCATGCAAAATGTAGCCTTTTGTGTCTGTCTGCTTTCACTTAGCAAAATACTTCCCATATGCATTCATGTTGTTGGTTATATCAGAAGCCCATTCCTTTATATTGCTGAATGTAATTTCGCTGGGTGATTATATCACAATTTGTTTATTCATTCTCCCATAAATGGACATTTTGGCTTTTTCCAGCTTTTGACTATCTTGAATAAAGCTGCTAGAGACTTTAGCATATAGGTTGTCATTTCACATGGATAAATATCTAGGGTGAAATTGTATGGTATGTATATTTTTAGCTTTATAAGAAAGTGTTAAACTGTTTTCCAAAGTGGCTGTACCATTTGGTATTCTCTACAGCAATGTTTGTGATTTTTGGTTGCTCCGTCTCCTCATCAGTACTCAATATTGTTAGTCTTTTCGATATCAGCTATTGTCATAGATGTCTATATGTCATTTTGATTTCAATTTGTATTTTCCTGATGACTGATGCCATAGAGAATCTTTTCATGTGCAAATTGGACATCTACATACATTTTCTGCTGAAATACATGTTAAAATATTTTGCCTAATTTTTGAGATATTTTAAATTTTATTATTATAGCCTAAACTTTTTTCTATTTGTTGTGTTCTTTTAGATCTGAAATCATTTGGTTAATTTTTAAAATTTATGTCGGTTTCATGTTATAGTTTTTCTCTGCTTCATTGGCTGTTTATTTTCCCCCATTGGCTGTTTATGTATGTATGTGTATGTTCTATCATCTGCCCAGAATTTTTGATTTTCATCTTCTCTTTTGAAAATTATAACATCTTTGTAAGGATGCTGTATTTTGACTTTTTATGGATGTTGACTTTTTCTAGAAATAATGGAGGCAAACCAACAGAGGAGGTTGGAGAGGGGTTAGTGTTTTTCTATTTCCTTTTCCTATTGGGTACTTTTTGTGTGTGTGAGTTATCATTTATTCTGACTTTTTGACACTATTTTTTTCAATAGAAACCTTATCTTCAGCTATTTTCTTCTTCCCCTTCACATCCCAGACTCCCTATGACTTAATAAACTTCCTGTGTGCCTACCTTTTCTCCAGCAAAGCGCCTTCTTGGAACTCTGGTCTCACATACTTTACAAGCAACTTCCTTTGGTTTTTCCAGTAGCCAGTACTCTCCCCTGTCAGATCTCAGACCTCTTCTTAGTACTTCCTACTCTGATATGGCTCCTTACCTGCTACCATGGATGTTTCACTAAGAGGATTGACTGCTGAGAAGGAAACTCCAGCATCAAGAGACAGAGCTACACTCTTGGTGTAGTCAGTTGCAGTAAGGTCAAATAAGATTACTAAAAAAACCCCAAAGTATTGCCAAACTTTAAGCACTCATGTATAAATGTATCCAATCAATGACCCTACATCCAGAATCTATGTAACCTACACCAGACCTCACACCAGGCTTCTCAGAATTGGAGAGAAGAAAACGAAAGGCAAACATTTGCAGAAAGAGTTTATGATCCGCTTCATCCAGGGATCAGAGACTTGGATTCAGAATTTTGCCTTATTCGATACCTCTTTCTTTTTGCCCATACCTAGATCTTTCAATTTCTGCTCTGAGTGATCCAAGAACTCACAACTGAGTGATGTGGTTTCTCTTACCAACATAGCAACAACTGCAGCTTTGCTTGGTACTGCTGTTAGATGTCCTTTGTTATTTCCTTCTGACAAGGTCACAGCGGAGTTCAACTCCTGCATCAGTGGACTGATTAGTAAGGAGATCCCTTCATGCCTCCAGAAGAATCCACACTTTTGTCCCTTTAGAGAGCTGTTGGTTGTATTTTTGCCATCGAGGGAGTAAGAGTTGGTATCCAGAATATATAAAAAGATTTCTATAAATAAATATGAGAAAGCCTGCTCAATAGAAAAAAATGGACAAAATTCATCAACAAGACACGTCACAAAAAGAATATCCAAATAATTAATAAAAAAAGATGCTCATCATATATATCATCAAGAAATTGAAGATAGTGTGGAAATGCTGAGCAGATTAGTGGGAAATGGACTCAAAGCAAAGAATTATGAAGGAAATGCTTGATTTATTACTACCTGTATTATTTAAGCAACTACTATGTGCTCAGAACAATTATGGGGCTTTGGAAATATAGTTTACCTTAAGTCACACGTATGAACAGTTGTGATGAATGTAAAACATTTCCATGCACATCTATGCTTGTTCTCTTCAGATAAAATTGGATTCTGCCTTTCAAAACTTCCACCAGGTTTCTCATTATATCATTGTAAAATTAATTCTTTGTAATAGCTAAGTTATAGAGAAAAATTGAAGAGAAACCTCTTTAAAAGTATGTGAGGATCAATGCAAAGAGTGATATAAAGTAGAAAAAAAAATGATCTGTATTCCAGTGCCCATTCTCCCACTAACTAGCCATTTTTGTTAGTGAGCAAGTAACTTTATTCTTTGAGACTTAGCTTAAAATGAAGTGATTTTATTTGATCTTTCTAACCCTCTGTAGCAGTAACTTTTTTTGATATCATTATCTGAAGTCAGGTGAGACATTACCTCTCTGTAGAAAGGAGAATAAGATCATCTGTGTCTTAATTCAGGGTTTGGGGTTTGCATGGCTGAAATCAGGCTAAAAAATAGATTAGTACCCTCTTCCCTGCTAAGACAGGATGATGTCTGCATTGTTTGGTATTGGAGAAAGAAATCTAATCATTCATTCAGTCAATCATTTACCTTCAGGTCACGTTTTTAAATGGAGACAGACATCTTAGTAAGTATATTATCTAGTAACGAATATCTCCTTTCTATTCCTCTGCTTCATACTGTGTATAGTTTCCAGTTATTTGTTGCATATTGTTAAAATATTTTTTGTATGTGTATTTTTCCTATACCGTGAACTCTTTGAAGGCATTCTTTCCCCAGTAGTTGTATCCCCAGTGTCTGAAGCAGTACCTGTCGTGCACTAGACAAGATTTGCTGAGCAGATGAATTTGCACTGATCTAACATTGACTAGATACACTACTGCACATCGTTTTCTGCCTCCAAATGCAATAGATAGGTATCCTTATGAGTTAATTGAAGCAGTGCCTCAAACATCTGACCTGTGGTGGCTAGAAAGGTAGCAAGGAAGACTTAGCTCTTTATGTTCTTTATCCCTACCCCCCAGAAACGTGATTGAGTATTTAAATAGTCACCAGAGCAATTTATATTCTGCCCAATTTGATGTCTCCTCCCTTCAATTATTAATAGAAATGCTTTCTTTATTTTAGCTACTTTGTCATTTCTCCCCTAGCCCCACATCTTTAGTGTGATTTCCTACCCTGTTATCTTGTTCTCTTGAGAGTTGAGAAGCTCTGAGCTTTCTTTCCCAGGCTATTCCTCCAAACAAAATGTAGATTAGGACCCAATGGTGATAAAATCATCTCTAGCCACAGCCTCGTATTATAATAAAGTTTATTCCCTTCTACCTCTCTTGCTGAAGGAGCTAAAGACAGAGTTCTTAGGAAGGCAAAAATGTTTAGTTTATGATGAGCTAGCAACGGAAAAAAGATAAGAAAATATCTCTATTGAGTGAGGCAAAGAGAGGTCTAAGTTGTGAGAAATTGAAAGGACTTAAAATTATTCTTAAAGGAAGAACAGAGAAACAAAATGAAAGAATATTTAGAAAAAAATCCATAAATTATAGTATCCTATCACAGCAACTAATTTCCTTTTGCACATTATTTTCCAGTTTCTGTGTACATACATACATGTGCTTCATGGTTGCAATCAAAACATTTGTATGATATGCAACTAATAGCATGAACAGCTAGAAAGAAACTTTAAAGTTATAATTTTCATGAATATGCACACATTCTATTGTGTCAATGTACAAAAGTGTGTGATAACAAAGTGGGTCACAATGGTGTGCCCCTATAGCCTCAGCTACTCAGGAGGCTGAGGCAGAAGGACTGCTTGAGGCCAGGAGCTTGAGGCTGTTATATGCTATGATCATGCTTGTGAATAGCCAGTGCACTCCAGCCCGGGCAATATACGGAGACCCCATCTCTAAAATGACAAAAAAGTGTTATAACCTTTCCTGTAATGTTTAGGTTGCTTTCACACATTGTACTTACACCCACCTTGAAAAATGGGATAGAATTGGAAGAGTTAGATGGTTCATACAACTTATTCCCTCACTGTTCCCTCACCCAGAAAGCACCCAATTACACTATTAATAGCAGCAAACATACATGAAACCCTTTATAGTTTATAAATACTTCAGTATATATTTCTTATTTGATCTTCAAAGAACACCTAGTATAGAAATAGAACAACAGTTAGAATTATATCTATCTTATCAGTAGGAAAACCTTGACAGAAACAGGTACATAGACCAATAGAACAGAATAAGCAACCCAGAAATAAATCCACATATTTACAGCCAATCGATTTTCAACAAAGGCACCAAGGACATAAGTTGGGGAAAGGACATAGTCTTCAATAAATGGTGCTGGGAAAACTCGATATCCATATGCAGAAGAATGAGACTAGACCCCTATATCTCATCATATGCAAAAATCAACTCAAAATAGATTAAAGATTTAAACATAATACCTAAAACTATAAAACTACTAGAAGAAAACATAGGGGAACTGCTTCAGGGCATTGGTGTAGGCAAAGATTTTATGTCTAAGACTTCAAAAGCACAGGCGACAAAAACAAAAACTGACAATGATACTATATTAAACTGAAAAGCTTCTGCACGGTAATGGAAATAGTAAAGAAAGTGAAGAGACAATCTACAGAATGGGAGAAAGTATTTGCAACCTATTCATCGGACAAGGGCCTAATATCCAGATTATACAAGGTACTCAACTCGACAGCAAAAATCCAAATAATCCCATTAAAAAGTGGACAAAGGTACTAAATAGACACTTCTCAAAAGAAGACATACTAATGCCCAAAAACAAACATGAAAAAATGCTCAACATCACTAATCATCATGGAAATGTAAATCAAAACCACAATGAGATACCATCTCACCCCAGTTAGAATGGCTATTATCAAAAAGACAACAAATAATACATGCTGGTGAGGATGCAAAGAAAAGGGAACACTGTTGGTGGGAATGTAAATTACTGCAGCCCTTATGGAAACAGTATGAAGATTCCTCAAAAAACTGGTATTAGAACTAGCATACAATCTAGTAATCCCACCACTGGGTATTTATACAAAGGAAAGGAAATTGGTTTATCAGCAGAATACCTGCAATTACATGTTTACTGCAGCACTACTCACAATAGCTAAGGTATGGAATCAACCTAAATGTCTATCGACAGATGAATGAATAAAGAAAATGTGGTATACATACACAATGGAATACTATTCAGCCATAGAAAAGAATGAAACTCTGTCATTCACAGTGACATGGATGAGACTGGAGGATATTATGTTAAGCAAAATAAGTCAGGCACAGAAAGATAAATACTGCATGTTCTCACCCATATATGGGAGCTAAAAAAATTGTTTAGAGCTCATGAAAGTAGAAAGTATAATTGTGGGTATTAGAGGGTGGAAAGAGAAGAGGGGAGGGGAGCTTGGGAGGAGGTTGGCCAATGGATGCAAAATTACAGCTAGACAGGAGGAATGAATTCTGGTGTTCTGCAGCACTGTAGGGGAAATATGGTTAACTATAATTTATTGTGTATTTTCAAAAAACTAGCAGGGAGAATTGTGAATGTTCACAACACAAAAAAGTGATAAATGTTTGAGGTGATGGATATGCTAATTACCCTGATTTGATCATTATACACTGTATGCACGTATCAAAATATCACTCTGGATCCCATAAACATGCACAATTATTACATGTCAACTAAAAATAAAAATAATAAACAAATCTTGGCTTAGGGAGGTGAGATAACTTGTCAAAAGACCACATATTACTAATAAATAACAGATATGGACCTTGATAAGTCTGAAAAATGTGAAGTCCATGCTTGCATTTTCTCTCTCTTTCTAAACATCTGCTCTATTCACATATTTAGTTATTAGATTAGTATAAAAAGTTCTACAAGAGAAATAAATGTACAACTTGAATCATAAATCTTGTCAGCCTTATTTTAGAAACTCATAAATTGTTCAGGGATAATTTTAAAAACTGGAATCCACTTGGGACTATGTACACACATACAAATGTTGTCCCACCTTTAGGAATCTTGAAAAGTAGAAATCATAATATTATACCATTAATGATTACAGGATTCACTTGCAAATAATTGAACATAGTCTCATCTGTGGCAATTAAAACTTTTTATAAACAACACAGGCTCTGGAGACCATAAAGGAAAATGGAATAATTATTAACCTAAATCAGTCTATGTCACTTAGCAGCCTGATTAGGTACCTCTGTGATCCAAACAATAATTGCAGGAAGTGGAAAGAGTAATAAGTTACAATAGACTTCTGAACCTCTGTCCCTGAGGGCTGAGATTTCATGGGTAGTCTTTAATTGTATTTTTCTGGAACTATCACCTGGATACTTGGTTTGTTTTACAGTCGTGAGCTGCATCATGAGGTTTGCGTCAACCATGGATTGCATGTAGAATGGTGGTCCCATAGTTTATAATACTGTATTTTTACTGTACTTTTTAAATGTTTAGGTATGTTTAGATACAGAAATACTTACCATTTCATTATAGTTGCCTACTGTATTCAGTATACTAACATGCTGTACACGTTTGTAGCCCAGGAGCAATAGTCCTATACCATATAGCCTCTGTGTGTAGTAGGCTATACCATTTATGTTTATAGAGTGTAAAGTACACTCTATCAAGTTAGCACAATGATGAAATTGCCTAAAGATCCATTTCTCAGAATGTATTCCCATCATTAAACAATGCATGACTATACTTTAAAGTGAAAGGATGGTGTCTACGTCTCTCTGTTACACCGAAATATTCTTCAGCTTGGAGTCAAGAGGCCATATACTGGCAGTCCTCACTATCTGAGACCTGAGTAGTCTGATTCCTGCCGAAGGGACATGTGTCCAAGGCAATACTATATCATGTTCTCCCTATCTAAAACAGCTATTCCTGACATCTTTCTGAAGAGAAAGGCACAAAAAGTCAACATGAAACCTGGGGGCACATATATAAAAGTGGAAAATTTCCCTTTCACCTGTTGAGCCTTAGTGAAGGTAATGATTACGGTGTTTATGGGTGGACAGTATCTATATAGCATATGTTTGTGGTATATGTCTATACTTCCACTCATATGGTTTTTTTTTGCCCTTTGGTTTCCTTTTTTTTTTTTTTTTCGGATTTTTTTCCCAGGTTTTGGGCTTGCTTCTTTGGGCCGGATTTCTTTGTTTTGCGGACTTGGTTGTTGGCTTTTTGCCCCTTTGCGTTTTTTTTTGTTTTTTTACTTTTCCGGATTGTTTTTTGAATTTGAGGTTTCTTTTTTCCACCCTTGGCTTTCCGGATTCGGCTTTTTGGGGGTTGGGGGTTGGGGCTTCTTTTTCCCGGTTGCCTTGGTTGTTTTTTTTGGCCCCTAACATTTGAGAATCTTTTCCAAGAATAGCACTGATAGCCTGGGACCCAAGGCTGTAGACATGTAGACATGTAGACATGTTGTGGTACTTAGTTTCTAGAGATGTTCCTTATCCTTTTAGGACTGTTCTCCAATGCTCAAGTTCTTTGAGACAAAGGATCCACAAGTCCAGGAGTTCTCAATGAAGAGAGTCTTTGGCTTCTGGGGCTTCTCTTCATGAATCACTTGAATGTCTCTGCAAACTTTTAAGTCTGGTGCATCATTTTTTGGAGATGTCAGTCATAAAAAGATTAGCAGTTATTTCCTTAGCCAAGCACACTAGCTTTGTTATTGGGTAGAGCCTTTGCCCCAAATCTGTGTTTGCTTTTCAAATTTTGTGATCTGTGCTAAGTTATCCAGAATGACAGTAAAACTTCTCTCTGTCTCCAAATATAAATAACCATCTTCCTGCTTGCTTTCCTCTTGGGGCGGCAAGGCATGGACTTGTGTAAGGCATTCCTAGATTTGCTTCTTGGATCTACCACTTGCCAGCGTGTGGCCTTGAACGAATATCATGATCGCCCTGAGCTCTGGCGGTATCACCAGTAAAATGGAACTATAAGTTTACCTGATTGAGTAGTTACTGGCACTAAAAGGGATAATGTTTACAAAATGTCTGGATCAGTACACAACAAATGTCAATTCCTTTTGCTTTTCCTTCCCTGCTGTGGTGTATGCCTGTGTGTTTACATAGACGTGCCTGCGGATAGGTGGGCTGATCAGACATATCTGGACATGCCAGGTTTAAGATTCTGTTTGCATCAAGACCAGGAATTCTTGAAAAATTCAAATGGAGAGAAAGCAGGAACTCGATCTGATGAGTTTGATCTAGTAAAATAAGTCATATCCACCCTCAGAGGTATATGACATCTGAGAGCAGTATGGAGGCTTTCACTGAGATTTGTCTCTGGGCCACCTCACTTTGCATTTTCAGAGTATTTGAGGGAACAAAAAACAAAAAAAATTACTTTCAATACACATCTCTGTAAGACATTGCTGCACCATCAGCATTTCTTGGATAAAACATCTAGGAAAGCACAGCACAGAAGACCAAACGTAAGAACGCCATCTTCACTGCACCTACCCTTGGCTCGTTAGAACTAATGCAGGGAGCTGCAGCCGAGGCCAAGACTGCTTGGTGGAGGCAGTGACAGTGCGCTGTTGGAAGGGGCGGAGCAGCGCCTCTCTCTGGTGGTTGGGGGTTGTTTTCCAGGACCTATGATGGTGATAGTGCAAGTGGTAGAAGGAAGTCAGTGGGTCCTGTGGTTCTTCCCAAACCTAAACACTCCAACTGAAAGCCTCAGAAGGCCCTAGCTGAAGGGTTACAAAGTCAAAACAAACAAACAAACAAACAAAAACCCAGACAGCAACAACCACATGAAACCACCTCTCTAGTTCCCCGGGCTTTCTACTAGCTCTTGTGATTTTGTAATTTTCTCATTTCTGACCAAAGAGTTCTCTCTACACATTGAGAGGAACTCTTAGCATAACTATAAAGAGATTGCTTTAGCTAAGTCAACTTTTGACTTATCCACATTAACAAAGAAGAATAACAGGAAATCTGAGTATTTCTCTTTGTTTTTGGATTACATTTTTTAATTTGTTTTTTTTTTTTTTTTTGCAATCAGATGCCCTCCATTGTGATACTTGTGTAGCAAATTATACATAATTTTAAGTTTCAAAATAAACTATTTTCATGGTGAGGCAGTAACACACACAGATGATCATAACAGGCTGATCTGGAATCTCTTTCATCAAACATTATTCACAATATGTACAATTCATAGGCTGGTAATAGGTATCTTGCATATAGTTGAAGTTTTGTGTTTAAAGTGCTTGACTCCAGTAGACCTCCATGCAATAAGCTTGTTAGGACAAGTAGAGGTAGAATGGATAACTATCTATATTTGATTTTAGGGATAAGCAGGAATATTGTGCCATAATTATCTATTCTTCTAATATCATAAACTTCATCATTCATGGCTGATTTCTTTTGGTAAAGAATTTATCTCATTTTGTGATTTATCTAGTAAATGAAAATCCTCCTCTGTAAGCCTATTCTCATAGGTTTTTCAAATCATGATTTTCTAGACAGGAGAGAACAAAGTATTCTGATTGAATTAGATGCCTGATGGGGATGAGAAGGATGCTGGAAATACTAAATTCATCTAAATTCCAGGCATTGTGCTAGGCCCTAGGGATACAGTGATGAGTGAGAAATTGTCCCTTGTCTCAATAGGCTCCCCAAGAGCAAGGATGACCCATACATGTACATGTGTGGTAGAAGCAGGGCTAAAGAAGAGGTCAGTGCATAAGGATAGCTAAGGGAATATGAACGATACCAAGGCACTTTTCACAAGAAAATAAATTGGTTTTAGAATTTGTTTTAATACCTTTCCAATTTGAACAGAGTAAGAATCATGTTTTATTTACCTTGGCTCCATCTCCAGAAATTTGGTCTATTTAACATAGTAGACACTCAGTAATTGATTATGAGATAATCTGAAGTGATGTCACAGTTTCCCCCAAAGCCACACCTGAATCTAGTTGTTTGACCCTGAAAACTTGGAGCTTTTAAGTGCCTGTGTTGTTTTAAGGGCACCACAAATGGCCCACCCAAAGATCAGCGGGAACGTTCTGCCAGATGCCCTGGACAGCCATCACTTGGGACTGGAGGGCTGGACTCAGAGTCATGCCTGATGCAATTTGCTTCCATGACTAGGTGCTAGAAACATTGAACCAACTGCTTTTATCCAAGAAACACTCCAGTCATTCCCAGCCTTCTTTACATATTCCTTATATTTTCTGCCTCTTAGTTCTTTTGCTTATGCCTTCATCAATATCTTGAATATTCTTTCACATCCTCTCAGCTTAAGTGAATCCTCCCAAGGTTTGAAGGTACAGTTAAAATCTGCCCTTCCATGAGATTGTCCTTATTGCTGTACACAGCAGTGATCTGTTTCATCTCTGAGCTCAAACAGTTCCCACTGCTTATACCAAGCACTGCCTATGGTGCTTCATTCATTCAACAGTTGGCCAGGACCAGGCATGTATTGGACAATACATCTGTCCCACTGGATAGCAAGGTTCTCAAGGGACTTTTTTTTTTTTTCCTTTTTTTTTTTTTTTTTTTAAGAAACAAGGTCTTCCTCTGTGCAGTGGCCCAATCATAGCTCACTGTGACTTTGAACTCCTGGGCTCAAGTGATCCTCCTGCCTAAGCCACTCAAGTAACTGGGACTACAAACCAGGCACCTGCCACCATGCCCAGCTAATTTTTTTTATTTTTTGTACAGACGAGATCTTGCTATGTTGCCCAGGCTGCTCTTGAACTCCTGGGCTCCAGTGTTCCTCCTGCCTTGGCCTCCCAGAGTGCTGGAATTACAGGCATGAGCCACTGCACCTGGCCTGAAGGGACTCATTTTGAATCCCCTTTTTCAGTGTGCCTAATCTGTAGGAGATGCCACAATTGATAGGCCAGCTCAGGGACAGTTCTTATAAATACACACAGGCTGCTGAACCTCAGGAGATAAGAAACCCTTGGGACTACTGACATAAAATACCTGAACTGATAATAAAAGTCAGAGCTTCTTATTAGCTGTGGCTGTCTAGACACTGAGGGAAGAAGGTATAATTAATCCATCTCTACTCCTAAAGTGATGAGGATAGGAGAAAGAAAGATACTCACCTATAATCTTCAGCAGAAGGAAGGTAAGTTTCAGGATTATGGTATTCATATTATATGGCTATTAAAACATCTTCCAAAATTGTCTCCTGATTGGCCACATGAGCTCTAGGGTTTTGCACATTTGTAGGCCTCTGAATCACAGTAGTAGAGGGAAGAAGCCATGGGCATCCAGCTTGGCCTCATCTGTGCATTACCCACTCACCTTATCTAAGTATCCTAGTGTTCGTTACGTGAATTAATCTGTGAAATCAGCGGCTTTAGAAATATATTTACAAATATATTTATATAGACCTTACAATATACAAAGTGTGTTCACACTTATTGTCTCATTTAATTTACACAACAATCCTTTGACATATTTATTATTTTTTTTACAGATTAAAATATGAAGCTTAGGGAGAGTCTATGATGAGTTACACTGTAACTGAGCCTATGAGTTTCCTTGAACATTAATTTGATATTTCTCTTTGTGTAATCTCTGCGACTAGACTACACATGTGCATGACAATTGGTGAGGGATGATGGGAAAGGAAGACACCAGGATATTTTAGTAACAGGCAAGGGACGATTGGACACTTGCTTTTTTGCATATGATTCCCCATATTCATCCCGTAGGATGAGAGAAGAAGAGAAGATACAAAAGACATGTGTTCTGTAGAATTTGGAAACTTGCTCAGAGAACAGCTGTTCAGTGTCATGCAGCTTCTTTATTTTAAATTGTGAGAAGGATTTGGGAAATAAGACAGAGTCACCTGCATCCTGGAAACTCAAGCTACCAAAGGGTGTTTGCCTTGCCCTAATATGGCAGTAATGTATTGGAAGCAAGAAAATATAAACAAGTTCTTTTGTTGTTGTTTTTTTGAGACAGGGTCTTGCTCTGTAGCCCAGGCTAGAGTACAGTGGCATCATCATAGGTCACTGCAACCTCAAACTCCTGGACTCAAGCGATCCTCCTGCCTCAGCCTCCCAAGTAGCTAGGACTACAGGCAGGTGCCAACACACCTGGCTAATTTTTCTATTTTTTGTAGAGACGGGGTCTTGCTCTTGCTCAGGCTGATCTTGAACTGCTGGCCTCGAGCGATTGTCTTGCCTCGACCTTCCAAAGTACTAGGATTACAGTCGTGAGCCACCGTGCCAGGCCTACATAAATAAGTTCTTGAAGAGCCATGGAGAGAGGTAGATAGTGGGCTGAACAGGTTGAGAAAATGCTAACCCAGACATCTGACCAGGGCTCTATATAATGTCTGGGCAAACATGAGAGTCTGGAGAGGGCTTTGTTAGCAGCTCAACACTAAAACAAAAGAAAACAGTCAACTTTCTCAGAGATAAGGCCATAGTTGGCCCCAGAATAAGCAACCCCAGGATGTGTGCCATCTTTGCTCCTTCCTGAGGAGCGCTGTGGGTGTAAGACAGGAAGTGTACATGGGAGCGTCCAAGTGGAGAAACACAAACATCTGGGTTGTTGGCATTGCCAATAGTGGCAGCACAGATGCATTATTATTTTGTACTCAAGGTTGGTGAGAGAGGCAGGCTTAGTCCAAAGGATGACCAGCGATTCAGAAGGCAGAAACAGTTTGGGGAGACCTGCCATTCTGTCAGCTTTACTGAGTTTTAAAAGGAGGAACTTTCCCCCTTGGCAATCAACTTATGGTTAGATGAAAAATAGAACAAACGCACAAATGAAAACTTCATCCTAAATTATGTTCTGCACCACACTAGTGCTACAATATGTTTTAAAAAGAAGTGTGCAGTTTATCTATCATCAAATAAGTTTGGTAAATATTGTATGTTATGTAGTCCTCTAGGAGAACATCCTTCAGTTAAGAAAACTGTTTAACTGTGTAACTCAACATGTCTGAAATCATATGATCCTTGGCTACTTATTTCATGTAATACCTTTTAACATTTCTCTGGAGTTAATATTCTGCTGAACACCCTTGGAAACCTTGTTGTGGAAAATAATCATTGACCTTAACAATAGATACCTTCTCTATAGGAAATTTTTGCGGTAGGGTCAGCCCTGGGCAAATGTATCATTAGCAAAAGTATTTTTACAACCCCAGCATCTTGTTTATGAACGTTTTTAACTGATTTGCTTTAGAAAACCTCCCCCACGGTCTTTAGCGCTAATCTGTAAGTCTGGAATGAAAGATTTTGACTTTTGCTAAAAGAATTTGAGACACTGGAGGGGAATGGAGAAGCGTATCTGTGGTTCCTAAAATCTGTGGGTAGGTAGATGTTTGCCGACTCCATCTTGTCTGAGTGCTGGCGTTTTGGTTTTCATAACACAAGATCAGTGTTGTCATAGCTAGAAATGCCTGGGCTATGAGGAATTGGAGGCAAACTGGGATTCTGCAGTGTAATTTAACTCTCTCTCTCTCTCATCTCTGCAGATTTCTCAGAGGAGAATGGGCATAAGAAATCATTCCACAGTGACTGAGTTTGTTCTTTCAGGATTAACTGAAGAAACAGAGCTTCAGCTGCCCCTTTTCTGGCTCTTCTTAGGGATTTATATTGTTACCATGATGGGAAACCTCGGCATGATCTCCATAATTAGGCTAAATCCTCACCTTCACACCCCCATGTACTACCTCCTCAGCAGTCTGTCGTTTTTAGATTTTTGCTATTCCTCTGTCATTACCCCCCAAATGCTGGCAGGATTTTTATGCAGAGATAAATCTATCTCTTATTCTGGATGCATGACTCAGCTGTTTTTTTTCTGTGTTTTTGTCATTTCTGAGTGCTACATGTTGGCAGCCATGGCTTATGATCGCTATGTGGCCATCTGCAGCCCATTGCTCTACAATGTCATCATGTCCCCCAGGGTCTGTTCCCTGCTGGTGGCTGCTGTCTTCTCAGTAGGTTTCACCGATGCTGTGATTCATGTAGGTTGTATATTAAGGTTGTCTTTCTGTGGATCGAACATCATTAAACATTACTTCTGTGACATCGTCCCTCTTATTAAACTTTCCTGTTCCAGCACTTACATTGATGAGCTTTTGATTTTTGTCATTGGTGGATTTAACATGGTAGCCACCAGCCTAACAGTCATCATTTCATATGCTTTTATCCTCACCAGTATCCTCCGCATCCACTCTAAAGAGGGCAGGTCCAAAGCCTTTAGCACCTGCAG
>NW_012147412.1:4456477-4457952 GCF_000956105.1 Propithecus coquereli | reverse complement strand
CAGTTAATTTATCCTACAGGGGAATCTTACTTGGGTCATTGCCCTTTTAGGCCCTGGTCCTGGGTGTGCTCCCCAGTGATACTTGGCTTTAGATAGCTCAGAGGTTCACCTGCCCCAGGACTGGCATTTACTTCCTGGTCTGTTAATGATCTTTTTTCACTAGAACTCACCAACTTCAACTCCCCAAGTCCCTCTCAAGGGCCCGATGAAATCTTCAAAGTCTTAAATATATTTTGACCTGCATTTATAAATTTATGATTGCTACAGGAATATCTTAAAAGAGAAGCTCCAGGTGAGTGAACCACAACTATTTCATATATTTCTTAAGCTTTTTCTCTTTTATTTTGTGGTGTTTGAGCCTGAAATTTTACATTGAAAGAACACAGTGTGAAGTTTTGTCCTGGCTGTGCTACTGACCTTGAGCACTTAGTATGTCATTTACTTCTCTGGGCCTTGACTTTGTTATAATAGAGTCTAAGACCATTTTTCCTAATATGGACTCTCCATTTTAGGATGAGTAATGAGATTGAAAATTAGACTAAGGGCTTCTTCTTTATATGAAATACATGTTCACTTGAATAGGAGTAATTAAACAAAAGATTTAAGCATCTGTAATTCCTCTAGCTAAAGGAAAATCCCCAAATTTTGAATCATTGCTTAAATTGAATGTTCAGATGACCCCAGTAGGTAGTACTAAAGCCTAGGTTTGATTTCCTCACTTCCCTGCTCAGAAACCTCTAAAAAGGAGCTCCTTAATATGACAGTTAAAGTTGAGGCCGTAATCTGCCCTCTCTCTACTTTCCCAATGTTATCTCTTACTGTCGCTTCTATTTCAAACTGAATTTTTTGACTTTATTCAGACATACCTTGCACTGTCACATCTCCACATATTTTATTAATTTGTCCCTTCCCTCTAAAATGCACCGTTTCTGTCCCATCCTGTTCATGGCAATTAAAAATCCTTTCCAAGTTTCAAGATAAAGCCACCATTTATATCTATATTCAAGATATTAGTACTTTTAAGCACCAGACCAAATGCTTTTTATGCATTATCTCATTTTATGCTTAAACCACCCCTACTGGGTAAGTGTTCTTATCCTCATTTTCCAATTTAGAAAACTGCAAGGTAGGCATCATTGCTCACATTGTCCAGATTAGATTCAGAACAATTAGAGACTTTTTCTAGGTATTCACAGTTAATGGGTGCCAAAGCCAGGGTCTGTATAGATGGTGAAAGGTTCCAAAGCATATGCTACCTCTCTGTGAAAGCTTGCTTCTGTAGAGTTAGCAAATGTTATGGTTATTGAGCACCTACTAGATGTCCAGCATAGAAATGCTGAGAAGGAAACATCCTACCTTTGAGGTCTCATAGTCCTCAGACATCCAAAAGGAAGGAATTTCTTCCTCCCAGTAGCACTGTATCCTTAATCTTTTAAAGACATTTATCACATTTTAAATTTATTCTCAATTTTTTA
>NW_012147412.1:4455207-4456427 GCF_000956105.1 Propithecus coquereli | reverse complement strand
TTCATGCCTTAGGTTTAAGTCTATTATCCACCATGAGTTGACTTTGTGAGAGGTGAAAGGTGTGGATCCTGTTTCAGTCTTCTACATGTGGCTATACAGTTTTCCCAGCACCATTTATTGAATAAGGGTTTTTTTTTTCCCAGTGTATGTTTTTGTCTGCTTTTTCAAAGATTAGCTGGCTGTATGAGGTTGGTTTTACATCTGATTTGTCAGTTCTGTTCCATTGGTCTATGTCTCTGTTCTTGTGCCAGTACCATGCTGTTTTAGTTACTATAGCCTTGTAGCATAGCTTGAAGTCTGGTAAATTGATGCCTCCCAATTTATTCTTTCTGCTTAAGATTGCTTTTGCTATATGGGGTCTTCTCTGGTTCCATACAAAGCGTAGAATTATTTTTTCTAGATCTGTGAAAAATTATGTTGATATTTTAACAGGGATTGCATTCAATCGGTAGATCATATTGGGTAGTATAGCCATTTTAACAATGTTGATTCTGCTGACCCATGAGCATGATATGATTTTCCACCTGTTTAGGTCCTGTGCTATTTCCTTCCTCAGTGTTTCATAGTTCTCCCTGTAGAGGTCTTTTACCACCTCAGTTAAATATATTCCTAGGTATTTTATTTTCTTTGTTGCTATTGTAAAGTGTATTGAGTCTTTCATTTGGTTCTCAGTTTGACTGTTGTTGGCATATAGGAATGCTACTGATTTCTATACATTGATTTTGTAACCTGAGACTTTTCTGAATTTGTTTATCAATTCCAGTAGTCTCTTGGCAGAATCTTTGGGGTTTTCTAGATATAAGATCATATTGTCAGCACAGAGCAATAGTTTGACCCCTTCTGCCCCCATTTAGATGCCCTTGATTTCCTTCTCTTGTATGATTGCTCTGGGTAGGACTTCCAGCACTATATTCAATAGAGGTGGTGATAGAGGGTAACCTTGTCTGGTTCCAGTTCTAAGTGGGAAGGCTTTCAATTTTTCCCCGTTCAGTATGATGTTGGCTGTGGGTTTGTCATATATGGCTTGTGTCATTTTTATGTAAGTCCCGTCTATGCCTATTTTGTTAAGTGTTCTTATCACAAAATGGTGTTGAATTTTGTCAAATGCTTTTTCTGCATCTGTTGAGAGAATCATATGGTCTTTGTTTTGCTTCTATCTATGTGGTGAATTACATTTATGGATTTGTATATGTTGAACCATCCCTGCATCTCTGGGATGA
>NW_012147412.1:4440121-4444077 GCF_000956105.1 Propithecus coquereli | reverse complement strand
ATAACTGTTCATATTTATGGAGTACAAAGTGATGTTATGATATATGTATATAATACACTATCGTTAACTGTAGTCACAATGCTGTGCAGTAGAGCTCACGAAATTAATTTCTTTTGTTTAACTGAAACTTTGTATCCTTTGACCAACATTTACCTGCTCCCATTCCCCCAGCTTCTGGTAACCATTTTTCTACTCTTTGCTTCTATAAATTCAATTGTTTTGGATTCCACATGTAAGTGAGAACATGCAGTATTTGTCTTTCTGGGCCTGGCTTATCTCTTTTAACATAATTGTTTACAGGTTCATTCATGTTTTTGAAAATGACAGAATTTCCTTTTTCTTAAAAGCTGAATAGTATTCCATTGTGTATATGCATGTGTGTGTGTGTGTGTGTGTGTGTGTGTATCACATTTTTTCATACATTTATCCATTGGTGGACATTTGGGTTGTTTCCACATCTCGGCTATTGCAAATAGTGCTACAATGCACAATGAACATGGGAGTGTAGATATCTCTTTGACATACTAATTTAAAATCCTTTGAATGTATGTACAGAAGTATAGTTGCTGGGTCATATAGTAATTCTATTTTTAGTGTTTTGAGAAAACTCAATAGAGTTTCCCATAATTGCTGTACTAATTTAAGTTATTACTAACAGTGTACAAGGGTTCCCTTTTCTCCATATCCTTGTCAACCTTGATTATCTTTTGTCTTTTTAATAATAGCCATTCTGACAGGTGTAAGGTGAAATCATTGAGGTTTTGATTTGCACTTCTTTGATTATTAGTGATGTTGAGCATTTTTTCATATGTCTGTTGGCCATTATGTCTTCTTTTGAGAAGTATCTCTCCAGGTCCTTTGCCCATTTTAAAATCAGGTTATATGTTTTCTTGCTATTGGGTCGTTTGAGTTACTTATATATTTTAGATATTAACCCTTATCAGATGTATGGATTACAAATATTTTCTCCCAATCCATAGGTTATCTCTTCACTCATTTGCTTCCTTTGCTTTGCAGAAGCTTTTTAGTTTGATATAATCCAATGTGTCTATTTTTGCTTTTGTTGCCTGAGTTTTGGGGGTCAAGAAATTATTGCCCAGACCAATGTCATGTAATTTTTCCCCAATTTTTACTTTCAGTAGTTTTATAGCATCTTTCATCTTATATTTATGTCTTTAATCCATTTTGAGTTGGTTTTTGTGTATGGTGTGCAGTAAAGGTCCAATTTCATTCTTCTGCCTGTGGATATTCGATTTTCCCAATACCATTTATTGAAGAGACTGTCCTTTTCCCATTATGTGTTCTCACATGTGGCTAGGGACTATGGCATTGGACAGTACAAACTTAAATTATTCTTATTGGAACCAAAGTGTTTCATTAAAGTGAATAGAAGCAAATAGTAAATGCTTTCCAGCTAACTTTTCCAGGATTTTTCTGTCTCCTGCACTTTTCTGGTATTTCATTTTTGCTTATTCTTTTAATATATCTTTTAATTTTTCTTCAAGTGTCATTGAAATATATTTGCTATAAAAATATAATGGAAAACACAGTTTTGTGTAAAGTAAGCACTCCGTTCATTGAATACAGCATCACCTTTAGATCCAGGTCAAGAGGACTCTTGTCCAGAACCCTTCTCTTACCGCTTCCCTTCATGGGGCAAGGCATCAGAGGGGCCAAGATGAAGTGGCCATCTGGACCCTCCTCAACCCCCACCAACTTCCTAAGCCATGCTTCTAGTACTAGAGTCCTTGTCCAAATGGTCCTGACCCCACTTTCAGGGTCTCCTCTAGGACTGCATTCTCAAGGATGCATGGCAATGTAAGTATGCGTCCTCCTATGCCTTGGAGTGCCAAGGAGTGGCTGTCGTTTTCTGGGTGATGGGGCAGGAGACAGAACTTGAATATGCAAATTGGGGTGCACACACACAGACAATGGAGGCCCCTCATGTGCAGGATGGAACTGGGGTGAAGAGAAAGCAAGCAAGATCAAGTTGTTCCTTCCAATCTTGTTATATTCCAGAGCCGAGCTCCTAGGTGACCAAGAATTTGATAATCAAATCTGTCCTTCTGGGCCATTATGCAGGCATATTCATCAATTGAGCAAGAATATATTTCACTAACAGTTTTTTAGCTTGAGTTATAACTTTAAATATTTATATATCTATGTTAATCTCCATTTGTACTCTTGCCATGGGCCCTGCAAATATTAGGGATGAATCTGGTTGGATGACTGATTGAATGAAATGTTGGATTAAATCCTGGACAACCTTTCAGTAATACCTTATTAAAGATTCATTAGTGAGTGCAGTTGATTTGTGTGACTCAGCTCAGACATGGGGAAGCAAGACTTATTGTCCAAATGGGTGGTGTATGTGAGAGATCACAAGAAGAGAACATGTTCAAATACTTCACTTGTGGCCAGCCACCAAGGCCAGAAATTCCATAATTCATTCATTAATTTAACAAATATTTATTGATTTCCTATTATGTGTCATGTGAATTTAAGATTCTAGGTTAGAAACATTAATAAGACACAGTCTCTGGCTTTAAGATCGTATTTCTTCCTGATTGAGCCTGTGGAGGATGTGTGTTTCTAAGAATTTGTCCATATCGTCCACATTTTCCTATTTATGTGCATAGAAGTTTTTATAGTATTCATAGATGATATTTTGTATTTCTGTGGCATCAGTTGTAATTTCTCCTTTTTCATTCCTAATGGAGCTTGTTAGAGTCCCTTCTTTTCTGCTTCTCATTAATCTAGCAAGAGGTGTGTCAATTTTGTTTATTTTTTCAAAGACCAACTTTTTGTTTTATTAATCTTCCGTATAGCTTTTTTTATTATCAATTTCATTTAGTTTTACTCTTATCTTTGTTATTTCTTTCCTTCTTCAGGGGTTGGGGTTGGTTTGCTTATCCTTTTCCAGTTCTTTGAGATGATTCATTAGATTATTTATTTGTTGTCTTTCTGTCTTTTGAATGTAGGTATATATGGATTTAAATTTTCCTCTCAGGACTGTTTTAGCTGTGTCCCACAGATTTTGATAAATTTTGTCTCCTTTATCGTTTATTTCAAAGAATCTTTTGATTTCCTTCTTAATTTCCTCTTTAACACAATAATCGTTCAGCAGAAGGTTGTTTAGTTTCCATGACTCTGGGTAAAGATGAGAATTATTAAAAAAATCAAATTTCTTCTGTGGTTTCTTCTTTGATCCATGTGTTATTTAGAAACATTTTGCTTAATTTTCAAATGTTAGGCATTGTCCAGCTATCTTTATCTTATTGTTTTCTAGTTTAATTCCATTGTAGTCCGAAGACATACATTATATGATTTCTATTCTTTTAAGTTTGTTACAGTGTATTTCCTGGGCCATAATGTGATTTATCTTAGAGAACATTTCGTGTGATCTTGAGAAGAATGTTTATCTGCTGATATTCAATGGTATATTATATAAATGTTAATTAGGTCAAGTTGATTGATTATGCTGTTCATGTCCACAATATTTTTATGGTTTTCTGTTTGCTTGATCTGACAATTACCAACAGACTGGTGGTAAAGTTCCCACCTATCTGAACAATTCTGAGTTAACTTTTGTGAAGGTGTAAGATGTGTGTCTAGATTTCTTTTTTGTGTGTGGATGTTCAGTTCCAGCGCCATTTGTTAAAAAGATTGTTTTTATTTACTCCATTGTGTTGCCTATGCTCCTTTGTCAAAAATCAGTTAACTATATTTATTTGGATCTATTTCTGAGCTCCCTATTATGTTTCATTGATCATTTGTCTATTATTTTGCCAATACCATGCTGTCTTGATTATTGTAGCTTTATAGTAAGTCTTGAAGTTGGGTAGTGTCAATCCTCCAGCTTTGTTCTTCTCTTTCAATATTGTGTTGGGAATTCTACATGATTGCCTCTCCATATAAACTTTAGAATCTGTTTGTTGATATCCACAAAATAAAAT
>NW_012147412.1:4422215-4438866 GCF_000956105.1 Propithecus coquereli | reverse complement strand
TGTTTTGGGATAAAAATGAGAGATATGTCACATCATGGAAATGCCTTCTAAATGTCTGGCATGTGGGGATTTACTAGGTTTTCTAAATTAAGGCCACATATAGCATAAAATACTAAACTACAGGAGACTTTGAGGACATCTTGGTTAATTTTATATCATAGATGAGAGAAGTGAGGCTTAAAGAACTTCAGAGGGTTGTTCCTGTCTCCACAACTAGTTACTGGTAGAACTGAAATTCATTTTCAGTTTATCAACTCTCCTCTACATCCCACTTTTCAATTTTTGAAGTCTAATTATTTTCAATTTTTGTAAACCAGCAATATCAGTGCTATCCTAAGTTATACATCCCTTTATACCAGTATACGACATCCAAATGCTTGGTGTCCTGTAGACCCACTTACAACATTTTTCTTACTGTAAAGAAATAGTGGAGAATTCCCCAAAGGGGCCAGAGGAAATTATTTTAGAGAGATTCATAGATCCCTTAATGAACATGTCCATTTATCTCAGCAGGTTCATTTACCAAGTCATACCAAGTAGATGAATCCAACGAATCATTCCCAGGTGACAGAATTTGTTCTGCTGGGGCTCTCTCAGGTACAGGAGCTTCGGTTCTTCTTCTTCATTGTCTTCTCTGCTGTGTATCTTATGACTGTAACTGGAAATTTCCTTATTGTGGCCATAGTGACCTCTGACCCACACCTGCACACAACCATGTATTTTCTCTTAGGCAATCTTTCTTTCCTGGACTTTTGCTACTCTTCCATCACGGCACCTAGGATGCTGATTGACTTGCTATCAGGAAACCCTACCATTTCGTTTGGGGGCTGCCTGACACAGCTCTTCTTCTTCCACTTCATTGGTGGCATCAAGATCTTCTTGCTCACTGTCATGGCATTTGACCGCTATGTTGCCATTTCTCAGCCCCTGCGCTACACGCTCATTATGAATCCGACACTCTGTGGACTTCTCATGGCAGCCTCCTGGGTCGGGGGCTTCATCCATTCCATAGTACAGGTTGGACTGACTATCCGGCTGCCATTCTGTGGGCCTGACAAGCTGGACAACTTTTATTGTGATGTGCCTCAGCTGATCAAATTGGCCTGCACAGACACTTTTGTTTTAGAACTTCTGATGGTATCTAACAATGGCCTGGTGACCCTAATGTGCTTTCTAGTGCTGCTGGGATCCTACACAGCACTGCTAATCATGCTCCGAAGCCACTCACGGGAAGACCGCAGCAAGGCCTTGTCCACTTGTGCCTCTCACATCGCTGTGGTGACCTTAATCTTTGTGCCTTGCGTCTACATCTATGCAAGGCCTTTTCGGACATTCCCCATGGATAAGGCAATCTCTGTTCTATACACAATGGTCACTCCCATGCTGAATCCTGCTATCTATACCCTGAGAAACAAGGAAGTGATCATGGCCATGAAGAAGCTATGGAGGAGGCAAAAGGACCTTATCGGTCCCCTGGAACACTGACCCCTGGGTTGGCAGGGGTTGGCAGAGGCAGGGACCCAAGAATCTGAAAGATGCTTCAGTGTACCAATCTTCTTGAGAAGACCCACAAAGTAGATAAAAATTCTTGCTTATTGCTTCTCTTTTGTTCTTAACCTAACTCAAATTCTGGTGATCTGAACTTTTAGCCAAGCTAGAGAGTAGGATGAGTGTCATAGAACTGCTCCCCAGTGCCTCCTAGAGAAAAAGTATTAAGTGTTATACAGAAGTATTTTTTGGCTCAGAGGACACTTTCCAATATGTCCATGCTGAGAAAGCTGGCTGTGCCAAGAAAGTTCCAACTACAGTAGGCATAGTGGTGGTAAATCTGGTGTCTCTTTCCAGATAACAGTTCTTGGAAATAAACTACATTTGCAGAGCTCAAAACATTTTTAAATTTCCTGGAGACAAGGAGGATCTATAAGTTAGAATAAGAGTAGGACCCTGAGTTCTGATTTTAGGAGAGTGAATGTTTGTTATTGAAGAGAAAGGAAATTACCTTGGGCAAATTGTTTTCTTTTTCATAGCTTCTTAAGGTCAATTTTGTTGCCATAATTGTCATCACTGTCATCATCATCATCGCGTAAATAACATTTAGTAAGAACTTACTATGTGCCAGGCATTGTATCACATGATTTATATTTGTTATTTATTTTAATTCTCTCAACATTCTTATGAGGTAGATATCATACTCATTTTGAAGATGAATCAATTACAAAAACCGAGAACTTGTTTCTGGAATCCAGCTCGGGTCTATATAACTATGGAGCTCAAGTTTTCTATGGCATCTAAAACATCTTCTAGTGTGTAAGGGTCAATATCTCTTTGTGAGCTTCTATCAGTTAGATTGGCATCATGGAGAGACTTGCTGTTATAAAGTGGTTGAGGCCAAGTGTGGCTGGGAGAGGTAGGAAGACTGGATATTGGAATGTGGGGGGATGGTGTAGAAGATGATTCATAGAGAGCTGGACATGTGAAGAATGTGGATTTGGGGGAGATGAGTTAGAGAATCAAAGGGGAATTGGCTTGAGGGGACTGCATTCCAGAAGACTTGTGTGTGGGAATAGTTTTTTCCACACCCTTGCTCGAAAACTCAGCCTTTTAAATTCAGCTGTCTTTTAGTCTGTGTAGATCCACAGTTGACTGCCCTTACTGGCATTCAGCATCTAGTCCCTAAATAGAGAGTGGTATCAGATAATACGTAACTATCCCTAGCAGCTCTGATTCAACTTAAGACAGATGGAGAGATGGTCATGTCTCTCTCTCTCTCTCTCCCGTCATCTCTGTATTCTTCGTCAACATCTTAATCCCTTCTTGATCCAGGTTCCTGTATCTCCTACCACCAAGTTAATCAGTCGACTCTTACCTGTATCAAATGGCCTACACCTTTTCTAGCCTCACCCCCATACCTAAGAATCAGTTTTAAAATAAAATTAAGCAAAGTTTTGTTTATTTAACTTGTTAAACATTACTTAATCTATAATATCCTTCATGGATGTAGTATGGGAAGAGCATGACATTCAGCAAATCTATCTGCCACTTAGCATTAAGTCATTGTCCATTACTTATATTTTAGTAAATTAGGAGAAGCAGAATTTCTTCCTCCAATAATAACCAGCTGAGAAGGAATATTTGATACAAGCGCCTGAAGCATGGGTCAGACTCCAAAGAATAAAGGCATAGGGTTAGAGAAAAGGGAGTTGTGATATTGAAAGAGAAGATGTGATGGTACAGAGTAAACACTTGTACTTCAGTGGAAAGAGAATTTTGGGATCAGAATAGCCAAGTCAGAGTTCTCTCTCCATGCAGTTAGTTTAGCAGCAAGAGTCTAGTTCTATTTCCATTCTACCATGAACTTATAACAGGGTCACATGATTGCTTATACAGGGTCTTATGTGCAAATAAATGTAGCTTCTTTATTTTTTAACAAGTGATATTATTTTCCTCACAAGTGTCACCATGCTGGATAGTAGAGAAAAAAATAGCTAAAATTTTGACAAATTTAGCACACTTATTTCTGTGCCAAAAAAAAAAAAAATCAAATAGTCCTTGTAAGTAAGTGATCGTTTTATTTAGAAATTAATTTGTTCCATTAGGATTCTACCCTCTCCCTCTTTCTAACCCTGATCTCATTTAAGTTGTGTCAAAATATATGGGTGGGGTGTGCAGTTCACTTGACCCAGGATGGTGAAGGAACAAAGAGTTCTCATATCTATACAGTCAGTGTCTTCCACGTATTGGTGATCTCTGCTGCAGGGTGGCTGACCTGGGCTGCTTTCTAGACTGGTGACTGGATATGAAAGCAATTCTATCTCTGAGCACTCTGCTGACCCCTGATGCTAATGGCTGTGAATGATATAACTCAAAGTTTGGTTTCCCTGTTTGGTCAGGGCTGGTGATGCTCCCATTCTAATTAATCTCACCTAAACTTTGGTGTGGATTATAAACCTCCAATGATTTTCTTTCACTTTCTCTGTTCATTCTCAGCCAAGCCCACAGGGCTCAATCATTTCACCCCTGGCCACTGAGAACCCCATGACCATCCACTAACTCTCAGCTCAGACTTCATCTGTGCCCTGCTTCAGGAGCATCTAGGATGTTGGATTCCATCCATACCACACAGAGAGTGGCCCTTTCTTTGCCTCACTGCCCTGCTTCTCTTCAGTGACTTTAATGTCACCACATACAGCTTGTTTTGTGAGCAGCCTGTGGGGCTCTTGCCTTCAAGAGGACTCATTGTGAAGCAGGGAGAGGCCTCCTGCCCTTGATATTCCCCTCAGTGTATTCCAGAGGCAGCACAGTAAAGGACTATCAGGACACACCTCTGATCATCTACCTACTCTGCCTCTGTATTCCTTTGTTTCCTCTTATTTCCTTCATTCTCTTCCTGTCTGAGCAGGACTTTCTTTAGGTAAAACTCTTATGTTCTAGTAAATTTCTTAGGCCTAGACCCTGGTGTGTTAAAGGGGGTTAAAGGAAAATAGAAAATCCTTATTTCTCAGCCAAGGTCCATATTTCATGACTATTATCTTCATGAAAATGCTGTCAGACTCAAAGTGGTGTCTTCTTTGTTCCTGCCCTCTCTCTCTCTTTCTCTATCTCTCTCTCTTTTTAGCTATGAGCCTCATGGTGAAACCTTCAGAGTAGAAAGCTTACTGAATGCATGACTTAAGGAGGCAGTTTAAATGCTTTGATTTATTGTTTGCAAAATATTTTCCTGTTATACTACAAAATGGTTCCTGTGAACTATAAAATCAATGTGTCATGGTAGAATGGCAGAAATTCTGAAAGATACAAAGACGATTGAGGAATTAAATGACTTTTGCTTAGTGTTAGTGTAAATCTGACCTAAGAGCTGAAATAGATTTTGCTTGCAATGGGATGTAGGAAGTTGAGGAATCTAAAGAGATTTATAATCATACATAGAAAGGATTTTAAGGTTGTTTGACAGATACTAATATGTCTGAATATCCTTTTTTCTAGGAAGGGAATGTAATTTTCCAGGATGATCTGATTTAGTTGGTATGACAAAATTGGTAAAGCAATGGCCAAAAGATTGTCAGCTTCCTCTTATTGTTCCCACAAAATAATTACTTATCTCCCCAAAAAATATCATATGGTTTAAGTGGCACAGTGGGTACTGACAGTGGTTGAAATTTAGGACAGTGGACTGTTGTGGAAACAGGCTAACTTTTCATGCTATTTAGTGTATGCAACTTAAGAGCCCACTATGTCCACAGTGTTTTCTGATTCTTCAACTGGCTTGCCTAAGACATAGCAAAGTTTATTAGTCTTTCCAACAGTATACAACAGGGACTGCCTACTATGCCTCAGTTGTACATATTTAATGTACCCAATGTCAGATACTACATCTATCTCTCTAGCTCTCTTCCTATTTATATCTACTCTCCATATCTTTCTATCATCTATCTATCCATGTCACTACTGAAATACAATGCTAGTGATGGTGCTTGGTATTGGAATGTATTAGTAAAGTGTGTTTGAACAGACCTCAATATAATCTACAGTTATTTTAGAATCATACAGAATCATAGATTGCCAGAGCCAAAAAGAACTTCTAATTCTCTAAGTTAGGGTTATAGACATGGGTTTTAGTTCTCCATAAACAACCTGAAATCATATGTTAAGTTTTATGTATGTATAAATTATTTGAAGGAAAGAGGCTATAGATTTTATGAAATTCTCAAAAAAATATATGATTCCCCAACATATTAAAAACCCCTGATTCAATCCCTTTATTTTACACATGAGGAAGCCAAGGAAAACTGAGAAAGTGATTTGCACAAGTGCAAAAGCAAGTGGCTGTACCGTTTTGACTAAATGGTGCTTCTTAAAATGCTCACAACAGAGCTGCATTGACTGGCTCCTGCTTACCTTTCCATCCTCATAACTTCCTTCTCTTTGCTTCACAGTCTGTCATAGTGGACATTTTGGGGTTCTCTGAATGTGCTCATTGCCCCTCTGAGCCTTTGTGCCTGCAGCTCGTGCAGACATTCACTTTCAGGTGTGTGCACAGCCTGACCCTGCACTTGCACACCCCTGAGAGTGTGTGTCTCTTTAAGATATATTCCCTGGACATCTCCCTCAGCTCACCCTAGTCCCAGTCCTGCCTGACACAGTGCCTAAAACATATTATGTATTTAATAATATGTCTTAAATGAATGATTGCGTGATTGTCCCTGAAGTTGGAATCTATTAGGTAGAATTTGACTTGGAAATTAGGCCTGTCTAAATATTTCACTAGTCTCGCATTCTTCCTTTATGAGATTCCTACAGAAGCTGCTAGTCACATTAAAAAAAATAACAAATGAGAATCAAAGAACCATTTATTACTGCAGCCGGAATTGGATTTCCCAATATAGAGGTTCTGGTTAATCTTGTTTGTAATAAATACCCAGTCTGGTTGGAAGGCCTCAGAGGGCCCCTTACTCCCCTCTAAGCTCCAAATCTGAATCTTCATATGTTAACATCCCTTGTTTGGCTACATGGTACAGGAGACTGACACAGTAATAGGAGTGCTTATTCACACAGGAGGAGGTAGAGGAGCAGCATCCTTGCCTGGAGGCCACGTGCTCATGTGTGCTCTCAAATTCAGAGATTCCTCCTCAAAGGAAATGTGTCTTAACCAGAATTCTGAAATTTGACCAACTGGATGAACCTTCTCCGTGGGATGAGGGGACACAAGAAAGATTGTAGGGAGAAAAATGAGGTCTAAGCTCCATATTCCATGTTGTATATTCATGAAGACTGTCCTTTTATTATATTAGCTGAGAAAAGTGCAGTGCAGGGTGTTGCCTGAGCCCTTTAAACTTCTAACACATTTAAAAATTTTCCAATAAACATTTAATCTCTCATTTGAAAGGAAAATTTCCTTTGCATCATGACCCTCACAGTTGCCTCGCAGCAGTGGGCCTGGGCCATCTCAGGGCATCTCTCAGCGCTTGCTTCACCTTGTCATTGCGGAGAGTGAAGATGAAGGGGTTCAGGAGGGGTGTGACGATACAGCTCAGGACAGAGGCACCTTTGTTGAGCAGCATGGAGTGAGCCTCTGCCATGCGGATGTAGAGAAAGATGGAGCTGCCATAGACGATGACCACCACTGTGAGATGTGAGGCGCACGTGGAGAACGCTTTCCTTTGCTCGGCAGCTGTGGGGGCCCTCAGAACAGTGGCAAGAATGCAGACATAGGAAACTGAGGTCAGAGCCAGCGAGCCCAACAACACCAATGTGGAGAGCACGAAAGCCACCAGCTCCAGCAGGCGAGTGTCCCCACAGGAGAGTCTCAGCAAGGGCCAACTGTCACAAAAGAAGTGGTCAATACCATTCGGGCCACAGAAAGGCAGGCTGACCATGAGGATGGTGGGGCAAAGGACCCAGAGGAATTCAGCTAACCAGGAGGCCAGCACCAGCTGGGAACAGACAGGACCGCTCATCAGGATCTCATAGTGGAGCGGTCGGCAGATGGCCAGGTAACGATCCAGAGACATGACGGCTAGCAGGAAGAAGTCGGTGGTGCCTAGGAGGAAGTAGAGGTAGGACTGCGTGATGCAGCTGGCAAATGAGATGGTATGATCCCCTGTGAGGATGATGACAAGCATCTTGGGAACCACAACAGATACCAGCAATAGTTCCAGGAAGGATAGATTCCGCAGGAAGAAGTACATCTGTGTGTGCAGGCGTCGGTCCGTCCAGCTGAGCATGATAATTAGCAGGTTGCCTGTAGCTGTTATAATGTAGGTCACCATTAACCCCAGGAACATCAGGAACTGCAAGATGTTGCTATTGGGGAAACCCAGAAGAACAAACTCTGTTATCTGAGTCCAGTTTTCAGGGCCCATCTCTAGTCACCTGCAGGGGAAATGAAAGAGAACTTTCTAATTGGTCTATAGCTACCCATCATCAATTAATTAATCAACAAAATCATATCAAGTATTCCTAACACTGTTCCTTACATTCTGATTATATATTGATCTATATTTCTGCCTGCAAGTGACTTACAAAGAGAGAAACAAGTTAATGATAGCAAGCAGTAAAGCAATAATAACATGGATGATATTGCACACAATTATGTATTAGGAAATTTATACTATATGTAGTATCTCTTTTCTGGGTATAATTAAAGGTAGGTTTTATTGTTCTTATAGATAAGGAAAAGATAACTGAGGAAGTTAGTGACTCCTCTATGATCAAATAGGGAGCAGGTGGTAGAGGCAGGATTTCACAACAAGCCTCTGTGACTCCAACACCCATGCTACTTCCACTGTTTTATACACTTAGGCAAAGAACTACGTGGGTACTGTGGTCTTAGAGGAATCCAGAGGAGTAGAGAGATCAGAGGAGACCTTAGAGAATAAATGCACCATGAACAAAATGTTCATGGCATTAAGAACACTTATGAATATTTTAGTATTAGTGGCCCTTAATGTGTCCTGGCTTAACATTAAATAATAGAATTAAAAAATCTGGGATTTCAGTACCTTTAGAAATTTTATTTTCATTAATCAGCCAGAAAGCTAAATAGGGTTGGACTATACAAAGCTCCAACAGTGTCACTAAGTGTTCTTTTTCTTCTTTTCCCCCCACCCAGACTTCTGTAAGTTACAAGAAATCCTTCTCCCTGGTGGAACATTTACCGGCCTTCTCTCAGTCTCATCTCTCCCAACATTCTAATGGCATAAGATGGGGAGAGGGAGCGGGAACGGTATCAAAGGAGATAGAATGTATTAACTTGCCTCTTCAATTTCTGCCTGAGTTTGGAGATATGTTCATCTTGTCCTTGGAACTTTTGGCATCTTGTAAAATTCATCCATAAATTTTTTGAAGGATTGGGTCTCACTAGACGTCTTTGTTCCAGGATTCCTTTTTGGTTTTGTTTTTAAATCTAGCACCAAATACTCAGAAGCACACACAGATCCTGCCTATCAGTTAGGGAAATGGAAAATATCCTAAGACAAAAAGAATAAAAATTACCATCAAGTTACTTTCTTTAATTGACAAAGCATAAAGTGCCAAGTGCTTTGACAAAGTTTAATCCAGGATCATCCATTACTCCAATACCACCAGTGTTAGCGATGAGGAGCACAGATATTTTCTCAATTGTGTCTGAAGCTACTTTAACAAAGAGCATCAAATGAGGCCAGGAATTCAGGTTTGAAGGGTGAAGGAGAGAGACACTCAGGGCGTGTTTTATTTGTATCAATTTGGGCAGGAATAAATCCTGAGATTTAGGTAGCTAGCTAATAATAATGCTTCCTTCTGCTAGTCTGGGGCCTGTATCTCTAAAATCAAAGAAATACCTTAATAAAACCCTTAAAAGGATACTAGAGCACAATTTCAGGATAATATAATCATTTCAGACAAGGAAAGTGTACTACTGTGGCTATTTCCAAAGTATAGGGTAAATATTATTAAAAGTAACTTCTAAAGCCTAGCTGTCAAATACTCAATAGCAGCTTCTATCTACTGTTATAAAATACATACACTGAAGTGTGTTATTCAGAATTCCTTTAATAGTTAATCTGAATAAGTGCTGATCAGTTCCTGAGCATCTTCATCAGTTGGCTCATTATCTCCCATATAATTCAGATAATAACAATATCATCCCTTATATCCATGTTTAAAACTCTGTCATTTTTTTTTAAACTTTGTCATTTTGAATCTCAATATAATATTGTGTGTAGCTTAGAGTCTAGGACAATTTGCTTAACGTCACATAGTTAGAAATTGTTTGTGGTATTGTGGGAAATGGTTTTTTGTTTCCATGTATTTTGCACTAAAAATACTGCTTGACAAGATGAGAATCAGTAAAAGGAATTAGAGCTGTGAGGGGCGCACACACACACACACATTTGCATTTGATTGACTCATGACTTAATTTACACAATTAGCTATTATTATAGTCCACTTTACAATTGAGCAAACTATAACACAACAGATTTAAAAAAACACTCAGAGGTGGAATTAGGATGCACGTTTAAGCTTATCTGACTCTGGTGTCTAACCATGGCACTAGTAAATATGACTATGAAACTTGAACCTGCCAGGGGAAAAAGGATGTGGATTTGGAATGCCACAATATAATGATGCCCAGTAATACCAGCTAGAATTTATTGAGTAGTTACTATATGCCAGAGACTTTACATTCATTTCATTGTTAAATCTCTCAGCAACCATACAAGGCATTATTATTATTTTCACCCTATAGGCAAGGATTAGGGTTAGGGGGATTAAGGACCCATGTTAATGAGTAGTAGAGTTAACAATTATAATTTGAGGTAGTCTGAATTCAGAGCCTTACCTTTTAACTGCTAAACCATAAGGTCTTATATGAGAGAGAGTCTGTGACTACAAATTTGATTTGATATCAACTTCTACTTCTTACTTCGTCTGTTGACTAATGATGGAAATTCTGCACAGAAAAATTAATTGTTGTCCTTTAAAGATTTGATCTTGAAACAATGAAAACTCCCTTTAGAATGCGTGTTAGATTGGTCCTTATCCAATGGACTTTCAGCTCCTCCTCCAGAGCAATGGAAGGCAGGGGTTATGGCCATGAACTTCCCATTCCTAGAAGATGGACTCCCTTCCCTGAACCTTGTCCTTCAAGTTCTATGCTGCATTTATATCATGCAGAAAGTGAAGCATTCTGCTTGGATACAAAGATGAAATATTAATCATGCTTTATTTCTAACCACTAACTATTTATAGATACAGAATCACATTCAAGTACCTACCTATTTTATCAATCCCCAGTAAGTATTCCCTCATGGTATTATACATTTTGCTTGTTATCCTAAATCGGATGGAATCGTCAAAACCACCCCATATCCCTTCTGGAAGATGGGACCTCCTGCCATGCTTATCATAAACCTGCATTTATCAGACCCTTTCTCAATCCCTTCCTCCACACGGACCATTTGGTCTTGAAAATTTCTCCTTGGCTGACTGATGTGTGTATTTAGTGTGCCAAACCTCATTACTCCTTTCATGCCTCCCTCGGCCAAATCCTTCCTACCCTATTGACGACAGCATTACTTGGTTTGTTTCTCTTTCCACTCTGTAGATGTATTCCTGGCATTTTGATGTTAGAATGGATTTCACATCTTGTTAGCGAAGGCTAAATCTAGACTTATTGAATTTTTCCTAAAAGCATGGAAAACCTGCATTGGAATCACCTCGTTTGTTTCTTTAAAATTCTGATTTCTAGGCCCTACCTGTAAAAATGCCATCATTCTCTAGGGTTAGGGACCAGGAATACATATTTTTAACAATTTCTCTGGGTTATTCTTATTTACCCAGAAGTTTGAGAAATATTGGTTTGGGGGAGAAAGAAGAGTGTTGAGCAGGTTTGAGTGTGATTAGGGTAAAGGTGTGAGAGGTAAGTTGGAGATTGAATATAGAAGAACCCAGTATTGGAGGCTGAGTTTTCTAAACTGAAAACATCACTAACTGTCTAAAGTTATAGAACTAACTTTACAGCTGAACCAGCGCAGTAATAAATCCAGGCTTCTGAATTCTTAAAACACTCTAGATGGCTATCTTATGCTCTAATATGTGAATAAGTATGCAGAGATTATTCTTTTCAGGTGTGGGCTGGCTAAGTACCACCATAAAAGTGAGATTGAGCACTTTCTATGTGCCAGGAATTCTACTATTAGACATACAAAGTTGAATAAGCTGTTGGGAGCCCGTAGTGTACTAAGGGTTAGATATCAAAGGATAAATCCCATTGGAACTCAATTAAGGCCATGATAAAAGTAAAATCAAAGTCTTATGGGGGAAGAAAAAGGGAAGGTACATATTTTGTTTGGGGACAGTGTGAAACACTTCATAAAGTTAGTAGCTGGACATTTAAGGATAAATTTTTCCGGATCAAGAAGAAATGAGAGTCTTTCAGGTTTAAAGTAACCAAATACAAAAAATATTGAGTTTTTTCAATATGAAAATGAGATTATGAAAATTATCAAGCTACTGCTTAAAATGCACTTGTAGTCATTATATAAATATATGCTGCTTTAAAGAAGAGAGCATACTATTTGCTGAATGAAAAAATGATTTAAACATGATGGGCTTAAGGGCTCATAGAAGCAGAAGCTGAATTGGCTCTTAAGACAGAAGAAATTTAAACTTTATCTTTAGATCTTTCCTATCTCTGATAATAATACCATAATATACCTATTATATAATATTTTTGCTTTTGAGTAATTATCAAATAATCTTATTGATGTGTTAGAGATGTGAATATTTTGAGATATTTACTTCTTATATAGAAATACTTTAAGTCTTAAAGGCTTTAAGATAAAATAGCTAACAGTGTAATTGTGGAATCAAAAAAAAAATCCTTGAAATTGTTTATGTTGAGTAGGGTACTTTGTCTTGTGCTCTCTCAAATATAATAGGTTACCAGTTTTCCTATGCAAGTAAAACTTGATCTTCACATGAAACTTCAGTGAGTACTTAAGATAAAACTTTCCAAAAGCTGGAGGCTTGATAGATACTTCAGCCCCTAATAAAATATAAAGTTGGGCACATTTTCTGGGTACTCAAAACATGAAAATCAGAACTTCTCATAATGCAATACTGTACTTCATGGGCTCAAATGTTGGTCTATCTCAACAGACCAATAGCTGAACTCAATAGCTGAATATACTAATGGAGGGGTCCCATTCCTATCATCTATCAGTAAACAGATACTGTATAGCTGCAATGAGATGTACAATATTTTTCAATACTCCAAATCTATATGCCTTAAAGTACTTACAAACAAAACTCCTTAATTCCAAAGAGTCCAGTTCTAAGTCAGGAATAAGAATAACTTTTGGGTATACAAAAGTGCCTGAGAGAGGAGACTGGTGTAAGTTGACCCTTGTACTTGTTCCAATGCTGCATTTCTTAGGCTTCTTCCCCTGGCCAGTTTGAAGGATGTGCACTCAGAGGACCTATATGGCTCCTGTCTATGGTCAGTAGAACACACTGAAGGCTTCTTGCATCAGCAGGTTTTTTGCTTCAAGTAACACCAAGCAAAACTCCTTTACAGTGTTGTAAGAGAATTTAATATAACTGTGCATCATTATTTCTTTATACAATTAATTAAAATTTACTTTAACTTGATTGAATGAAAAGTCCCCATTGGGAACAACTTTGACCCAAGTTCACTAAAAATAAACAGTGTAATTAGTCCTTTGAGGCTATAGGGGCGTGAGATGTTTGAGATTTGTCATGGGGTGGGAACTGTACTTTTTCAAACAAAAGATAGAGCTATTTCATGGATACAAGGGTGGAAGAAAATTTATTACTGCATTCAAATTTTGGAAAATTCTCTTAAACTAGGTAGTGACTCGTTGAAGCCTTGAGTATTTTGACCATGTAATGAAATTATAAAAATTAAATATCTACATGTAATCAGCCCTAGTAACAAAACCCACCCTATTTTCAGTGAGCACAGGACATTTAGTCACATACCAGTTTTGGTATATAATACTTACATGAACTCAGGTAAGTTACTTAAATTCTCTGAGCTTCAGTTTTCTCATCTATAAAATGGGTTTTACAGGACTTTCAAGACAAAGAGTTGCATATAGTTTGCATTTAGCTGATCAACGGAGATTAGAAAAAGCATTTGACTCGCTCATCATCAAGTAGAACAAATGAAAATTCTCTTCTCATTTACATAAATTATATATAAGTATTTACTTATCAAATTCTCTGCCTACTCCCCCACCCCCACTGACAAATGTTGAATTGTAGTGCATTAAAACCACACTGTGAACTGTTATGAGCCTGCACTTTTCTAGGTGTGTTTCTATTGAAACATTTTGCACACTATGGAGCATGAAATAAATTGCATATAGCATTGGCTTAACAGAAATTCAATAAAATATAAAGGATGTATTTAAAAGTTTATTGATGATTGTCCAAAGTTGGTTGGAATTGGGAAATGTAAAGTCATGTCAAACTGTGTATTGGGAATTTTTATTTTTGGTAAATTATGTTTTTTCCCTCTTTCCTTGAAAATGAGAAGTCATTTTATGCTTCCTTTAGGGGTTCATATGCTAAAGATATCATAGTTTGAAATATTCAATAGATAAGTAACAATAATCAAAATCATCTGTCAAGAGAAAAATTTTTAATTGTTCTATGATCCCCAAATCTTGCCTCCTTAAATAAGATAGAATGGTGAGTTAGATAAAAGCTATTCGTTTTTAATATGGAAGAAGAAGGTTAATGAGGGACAAGCCTTGTGTGTCCCCAGAGTATTGAATACTGGGGTGGGCACTGTTAATGAGCTCTTTCTACCTTTACTCTACCTTCCCTCGTGGATCATATCCATAGAATACTTGGAGTTCCAGTCTAAAATCTGTTTCCTAGGCAAACCTGGTGATTTTGTAAGCACTTATTTCCCTATCATCCTTCTTGCCTAAAATTCCTAAAATATTTTCTGTTTTCTTCACTGAAAACAATTAGGGCTCCTAACTGATACAAATCTTAATTAGGATGGACTTCTGGGAACTATGGCAAATAATTAATTACCTTATCCAGAGGATATTTTGGTGTCCTATATGGCCCCAAAGGTTTCCCTCATAGGAACAGATCAAGAAACAAAAAAATGGGTCCAAAATGGATTGTTCAGTATTATTCTGATATCTGTATTCATCCTAAGAAAGAATGCCCTTATGTCACAATATTTCTTACAACGAAGATGGAATATCAGTCTGAGGGGAGGTTGGTATCATTGCTAATTTTTTTAGAAAGGGAAATGAATGTATTTTTATTTTATTTTAACATGCTAACTTGATTTGGTTTAATCCACATTAATGGATTAGGGAAAACTGAAATGTCTATTGATTAACTGAGTTACCTCAAAACTACTCTACAGCATTAAATTATTCTATGGGAGGTTGCCCACAGTAAGAATATATGTTGAAGTATGTGAAGTATGTAAGCTTCTAGATCCTTTTTTGGAATTTGATTATTCTCTTACTAATTTATGCACTGTTTAGATGCTCTTTTGCAGTGCTTATCTTTCCTCCTTTGCCATAAAAATTTACCTTTATTTGTTACATGAGTAAGGTATACATAAAAAGGGTGGATTGTCGATTGTGCCATAACACTTCCAGAATTACTTGCATCTTAAAAAAATCAGAGGTTAGCCTAAATAAATATCATATTGGTAAATTTTCAGGCAGCTCTAAAAATGAATAAAAAAGATGATTGTCAGCAAGATGGCAGAATAAGAGATCCCAGCCCTCATATTCCAATAGAAACCAATTTTGGCAACCATCCACGGATGAGAACACCTTTGTGGGAGCCAAAGAATCTAGCTGAGAGTTACCAGAACCACAGTGCTGTAAAAAAATCCAAGAGTGACATATAGAGGAGGATAAGAAGGGAAGTATGTCTTTATCCATGTCGCCCCTTCCCCATGGTCACACAACTCAGTGCCAAGAGAGGCCGCCTCAGTTTGTGACTTTTCCCATGGGAGAAAGTGAGAGTGAAGTGAAAGTGCTCCTGGCTTCCCTAGCCTTCCAGGATGCTACCCAAGAGGCCCACTTCAGTCTCGCCCCACCCAGAACGCTAAGGGGTTTAACATGGGTGAATTATCTAGAAGCAGCAAGGAGCAAGGAGAAGAGGTAGGGGCTCACAGAAACCAGAGTGTGGAGCTCAACAACTTGCCTTGGATCCTGCCAACTGGCTGATGGAGTCCACCAAGATGCTGACCTACAAATCTCACCTGTGGACACCCAAACCAGGCAATAATCATCTCCAATGCCTCATGTACCTCCCCACCCCCGCAATGTGCATAGCATGGATGCATCCCTGTGCATTGCACGCATAAGCTCTCAGCAGCACACAGATCTCAACAGCAGGGGTGAATTTTAGCAGTTGGCTCAGCTCTGATGGTTTGAGAGAAGGTTCACACCTTGAACACTTCAAGGCACTTCCCTAGGGAGGCTTTCAGCACCATACCTGGGTTTTGTGGGATTGAGAGAAGACATACACTCTTAAGGCTTCCTCCTTAAAAGATAACAAGAGGAGTAGAGCAGATGCATCCATAGAAAAGGTATGAGAAAATCTCATAATCTCTAGCCAGGCTCACTGGTAAAGATCTTTCTTTCTCAAGGTCAGTAAGTAAAGACTGAAGGAGATGATGGCTTCTACAAAGGTGAAGATGGTAATTCAAAGCTTCCAGTAATATGCATAATCAAGGAAATATTGACACCAAAAAGAACAAAATAAAGCTCCAGTGGCTACACCCAAAGACATGGAAATCTATCAATTGCCTAAAACAGAATTCAAAATAATCATCTTAATGAACTCTGTGAGCTACCAAAACAAAAGCAAAAACCACACAGATAACTAAACAATATCAGAGAAAGAATACATAAAAAATGAGAAGTTCAATAAAGAGATAGAAACCATAAACAGACAGACATTCTAGAACTAAAGACTGCAATGTTTGAACTGAAAAATTAAAAACAAAAAAGCTCAATAGCAGACTCAATCAAGCAGAACAAAGAGTCAGCAAACTCAAAGACAGATCATTTTAAATTATCCAGCCAAAGGAACAAAAAGAAAGAAAGGATAAAGAAGAGTGAAAAAAGCCTATGGGACTTATGAGACACCATCAAGC